>NC_139562.1:53389051-53711551 GCF_965112155.1 Podarcis liolepis | reverse complement strand
GAACAAAGGCTGCTCCGTGCACTTGAATATCTTGCAGCACCTGAGTCTCGCCCATTAGCTAGCGAGGGGCCGCCTTGCCAAGGCTGCGCGAGGAAAGCGGCTCCGCGGAAATCAATAAGACTTAGAAAAGGATCGTGTTTAGCCGGGACTTGCCAGGCTTGGGTTTTTGTGTTGTGTGTGGTTTCTCCACCCCCCCCCTCCCCGTGAGGTGTTGGGGGGGGGAGCGGGAGAAGTTGCATGCGCGCTTTGTCCTTTGGGAGGGTTGCAAGCAGCGTCTTGCTTGCAAACTGCCGTCCCTGAGGAAAAGGAGGGGGGTGAAGTTGGGTGCCAAACTTCCGCGGGATTCGCAGCGGCGTGGCGCGTGCAAAGTTTGTTGTTTTAAAAGCACTTTGCCACTGTGTGCAAGGGGGCCCAATCCCTGCAATTAAAGCATTGCAACCTTACAGCTTCTTTGCTCGGAAGCAATGTCCCTCAAGGCTGCAAAGCCCAGGCAGACCGGCCTGGGAGCAAGCCCCACTGAACTCCAGGGGGCTTCTCAGTAGACCCGCAGAGGGCATCGCCGCGCTTATTGCGCTTTAGTTGTCTGGGCAAAGGTGTCCACTTCATCCGATCGGATGCCTGGGCACAGGCGAACCCTTGCAAAAAAAAGGGGGGCATCCCCCCAAATGCCTGCTTCAGAGAAACGCCAGCCCTCGATTTGGCAAGGGGGAAGCCCCGAAAGGGCGATTCCTTCTCCTCCTGCCTGTTTTGCCTAAAGCAGCCCCATTTCCCTGCGCATGCCAGGCCGGCTCTTTGGTGCCACCACATCGACTTTCACTTTCTCCCGCTCCCGTTTCCTTCCGCTTTCTCTCGCACGAGTACTCTCGCTGCCTTGGATGAATGAAATCGACAAACATCGGGGGGGGGGGGTTTGCAAGCTGTCCCGCCGCCGTCGCCGCCGCTTCCTCCCTCTCCCTTGGTTATTTTTGAAACGTCCCCCCACCCAGCCCCCACGCCAAATTTCATCCTCACCTCTCCTTTATTTTCGAGGCCTTTTACCTCCCCCCTTCTTTTTTAAAAAACACGCCTTTTCTCCCCTTCTCTCCCTTCCCCAGTAAAGTAAGGCTCATTTGCATGTATTTACGGAAAGTTGCCTCTGCACTTAGGCAGGCAAAAGCGGAGCTCTCCCCTCTTTGGAAACGGTATGCAAAGCAGGATTGGCTGGGATCAATTAGAGAATTATCTATTTATGAAAATGTCGAGCTATTTTTGAAAAGAGCGGGGGCACAATTAGGAACTGTTGTCTTGACAACTGGGAAGGGCTGATTGGATCATTTTATCAGTAGGGTTGCTGATTTTCAAATCTTGAAAAAGAGAGAGAGAGAGAGATCAAGATGCCGAAAAGAGGAAAGACACTGCTTAGAGAAAGGGGTGATTTCACCCCCACCCCACCTACTCCTTTGCTAGGAGAGAAGAAATAAGGGGGAGGGAGGGAGGGAAGGGCTTCTTTCGCCCGCGATGCAGATTTATTGGCAAAAAGCCAGAGTTGCTATTGTAAATTTCCTTGTCGGTTTCAATGTCAACCCGAGCTCTCATTTGAACCCGGAATCAGGGCAAAAGCGTTATCGCTCTGTCATTTTGTTGCCAGAAGTGGATTTTGTATGTGTGCGTGTGCTCGTGTTAATATTTTATTGTTCTGTCTGACAGGATTTCACATTTTCTGTAGCCCGCCTTTAGTACATTGAGCTGCCAGACAGAGAAATTAATACCCTGAGTGACTGTATTTTAATTAAGCAATTTCATGCAAATTACAAATTTTAGATTGCCAAATAATATATTGCACAAAAACTGTAGGCTGGCTGATCTGATATGCATGGAGTATTACTCTTCCAGGCGCTGTGCATACATGGGAAAATGAACAAAAATGCTAATTTCCAATCTACTATGCAAACGGTGAAAGATGCCTATTTAGATACATGTGCTTTCCTTAGGAAGGGTAAACAGTTCTTTAATTTAATATAGCTGACACTTGAAGATGTGTTTTTTGTCTTTGGCAAAGATAATTTTTTTGCATTGAACAAGTAAATGAGAATTTGAGTCGAAAGCATCTTGTTAATGGCTACTAATAAAAACTAATATTGCATGCAGTATAATGATATTAAACCTTGTAACTGGTACATAAAGCAAGATCATTCCTATTGTTGCTCTGTCAATGAACACCAAATATGCTCACATATTAAATACATACTTTTTGACTGGGGGGGGGGGAGAAAAAATTAACCCTTTGTAGGTCTGGCAGGACAATTATCAAGTGCTTTAAAAATTGCAAGGAGGGGCAAGAGAGATAAAAACTATAAACCACTTGCTGCAGAGTAGATTCACGTGTAGCGCTTCAGAGTAACCAGACTGGATTGCAACAATAATAAATGAAAGAGACAAGTTGTGCTATTCTTAGGTAACTTAAATCACATTGAGAAATGTGAAGATCACATCTTCTTTAAAGTCACTGTAAATATGTATTAATTCATATCATTTTTGACCTCCCAAAAAGAGCTAAAATCAACAGAAATTTAAAACATAGCTCCAGTTTATGTTTTCTCTATGCTAACATGTATGCAGTGTGCAGACAAGGGAACCTTGCAGCAATCTCATTGGCTTTGACCACAGCTGATTCTAGACTGGGATAGCCTGGCCACTGTTGTCCATGCACAAGTAACCTCCAGATTAGATCACTGCAATGCAATCTATGTGGTCCTGCGCTTGAGGATGACCCAGAAGTGCAGCTGGTGCAAAAAATGTGGTTCACCTGCTCAAACACCAAGCATCATATTTTGCCACTGCTGAACCACTGCACCTACTGCCACTTAGCTCCTGGGCTCTGGTACTGGTGTACAAAGCCCTGAATAGGTCGGGACCAAGATACTGTACTGAAAAGATTGTGCATCCCTTATTTGCTCAGCTGATCACTGACCTCTGCAGGAGAGGACAACCCACAGATACCATCATTTTGGGCGTTTAGTATGGTAGCACCTACCCTTTGGAACATCCTAACATTACATATCAGACAGCTGCCATCTGTTTGTTGAATACTGTCCTCTTTCAACTAGAATCAACCCTGAGGATCATGTAGTCCAGTGCAGGATCATGCAATGCAGGGATATGCAGCTGTCCGATCGAACCTGCAACCTTGCCATTATCAGCACTACGCTCTAACCAACTGGGCTTTCTTCTAAGTGATTTTTAAAAAAAATCTCTGCATCTGTACTGAATTTGAAATTGTTTTGTGGTATATATGGAATTGTTTTAACTGTTTTTATACAATGTAATTGTTTTGTATATGTATTATATTGTGAAAGCACTTCCAGGTGTTTCATAGGAAGCGATTCGTAGATGAAATAATTAATATTAAAAATGCAGGTTGGATTTTTTAAAAAATGAAATAAGGCAACCTGGTGTGCAAAAAAATTCTATTGTATACACAATAAGAAGGTTTTCTGCAACAGGCTGTGTAAAAACCAGTCCTGAATTTTTTTTAGGGTTTTTTTTAACTGATAACCAAAAAATCTTTTGATTCTGTCAGAAACCACTGCCTCAGTAAAGCAAACTAATCTTTGTTTATAATCTTTAGTTTTTCCCTTTAATAACTGCTTTCCTTCTTAGTCTGCTAACATAAATGCAATCTTTTCAATTGGACTCTTGCAAAGATCATCCTGAACTTTGCAGATACAGTACACAATTAACCTGGTCACAAATTTAGCATCTTCAAATATAATACCTGCAATTATCTCTAAAAGCTTCTGTGCGTCTGTATGCGCGCCTGGGTGTGCATGCCTTGCCTCTCGGCCCAAAAGCAAAAATACCTCAAATAGCAGGAAAGCACAAAAGATTTTTTTTAAAAAAATCCAGCTGGTTTTCCTATTAGCCATATTACTCTAAAGCCATCTAGTGTGGAACAGAACGATGTACCCACAATATTGAGAAATTGTATTGGAACAGAATTGAAATGTTCCAGGTTCCACGTAGCCCATACAGAACACTGTAGGAGGTTGCTAGACAGTCTTATAAGCAGTTATCCATTTATGCGAATGTGTATGCCAGGGCTGATCGCTGAAGAATTGATGCTTTTGAATTATGGTGCTGGAGGAGACTCTTGAGAGTCCCATGGACTGCAAGAAGATCAAATCTCTCCATTCTTAAGGAAATCCTGAGTGCTCACTGGAAGGACAGATCGTGAAGCTGAGGCTCCAGTACTTTGGCCACCTCATGAGAAGAGAAGACTCCCTGGAAAAGACCCTGATGCTGGGAAAGATGGAGGGCACAAGGAGAAGGGGACGACAGAGGACGAGATGGTTGGACAGTGTTCTAGAAGCTACCAGCATGAGTTTGGCCAAACTGCAGGAGGCAGTGGAAGACAGGAGTGCCTGGCGTGCTCTGGTCCATGGTGTCACGAAGAGTCGGACACGACTAAACAACAACAACAAGAAGTATGCCAGGGCTCATTCCGAGGCCATACCTATAATGTGCAGTAAGCATTAAGGTTGCAACCCTATTTGGGGCCCTCCAGATGTTTGGGACTATAAGCCCCAGCCAGCATGGCCAGTGGAGGGCACCAGGTTGGGGAACGCTACTCAGTTTCATTGAGTATAAGTTTCTTTGGAATAAGTTTCATTGAATCCAGTGGGTCTTTACTTACTGAGTAGGCACGCATAGCACTGTACTGCAAGAATGCCTTTCAGTACATGCAAATTGCTTTTCCTTCACAATTGCAGATCCACAACCCAACTCACCCACACTGAACTTATGGGACAGGGTTTCCAGGGTGTAGCCTGGTATATATTCAAAGCGCCTATATCTGTTGTTTCAACATAAAAGGATGGGGGAAAGGCTACAAAGGAAAGATTGGCAAAGCAGAATGACATGAACTATAAATATAATTTTGATATTTTTTCTTTTGTTGTTCCTCCAAACATCCAGCAGTGCCTTCAATCGACCAGCTTATTAACTGAAAAACCTTGAGAAATCGTTCTCTGTCTGCTAGAGCACCCCAACCGCTTATCCTAAAATGTGTGGGGAGGTGGTGTTTTTTTAAAATAGCGGGCAGCATTCACATTTCCTTTTGCCTATGTTCAACGGGTGACATTAATACAATTTTAGCACAGTCCTCAAGGCTGAATAATGCGGTCTAAGTTTCCCAGAATGACCCAAGAGTTTCAACAAAATAGTGATTTACTTGGTATAATACTTCAAGGGTCTCATCTTGCAGCCCTTATTCACATGAGTGAGTTGAAGGCAACATGAATAATAACAGCTTGAATGTAAAAGGGCTGCATAATCAGCCTCAAAGGTCTCCTGTTCAGCAAAGCATTTAAACACGTGAGCGCCAATCCCAAACACGCAGCGCTTACTTATGAGCCAAGTGCATTTAGGATTGCAAACCGGCCTTCAATCTTGGTCTGCTTTATTCAACAGAAGCATTGCTGTTAGCTTCAGCGGAGTGAAGATTTCAAGCATGAAATGAAGGCAGCTTGTACCTGCGCGCTAAAACATTTTGCCGGTGAAGGAATGTGCAACAGTTGGCGAAGAGGCCCCTTTTCTTTAAAAGAAAAGGACGAAACAGGGATTTTAAAATTTTCGCTCCACATTGGACCAGTATCATGAGAGTAAGGATTCACAGAAATAAGATCTTTACCTTTATCTGCAGGAATCCATTTGTGGCAGGCAACGAAACTAAGAATTTAGAGGACAGGACACATCTGGCAGGCTACATATAGGTGGCCCCATGTCTGTAGATGACTGACTCAAAGAAAGCGGTGTTTGCTCACGACAAATTATTTTTCTTATAAGGCAATAGCTGAAGTAAGGCTTTGCCTGTAAGTAATAGGTTTAACAGTGCAACCTTATACAGGTCTACTTGTAAGTAATAGATAGGTAGCCGTGTTGGCGCTCACGTGTTGGCAGACCAACACGGCTACCTATCTACTACTGGAACCATGGAAGGCACCACATTGAGCCGCATGAAATGGAAGTCCATCAACCGTTCTGAAGAAGTGTGCATGCACACGAAAGCTCATACCAAGAACTAACTTAGTTGGTCTTTAAGGTGCTACTGGAAGGAATTTTTTATTTTTACTTGTAAGTAAGTTCCACTGAGTGCAGCTGTGCTTACTCTCACAGAAGTGAATGTAGAAGTGCAACTTTTTACTTATGGCTTTTTTGTTTTAACAGATTGTGCTTGAAAGGGGTGGGGAAATAATAGATGGATTCACTCAGTTTCTTGAGGCTTAACAACCCACGATATGACTCCTACCAAACAAAAGACGATTATCAAAAAGATGGAAGCTTTAATTTGTGTTTCATTACAGAAACACAGAGTACCCCATTTAGGGCAATTGTGTCCACTCCAAATCCATATGTTCAGGGGGTTCGTAACGTGACCATAAAAAGTGATTCGTGACTGCAGTGATGAACGAAACTGAAACGTTTCCGTTGGAATGTTTTGAAGTTTTAAAGATATTAGCCACTACAGAGGATTCTAGCCCATACTGTGGTAATTTAGTAGTAACTGTATTAAACTAAAGTTTTGTAAGTGATACACTTGGGCACAGAAGTTCTGTACCGTACTGCACTCTCTCGCACGCTCTCTATCACACACACAAACATATACAGTGGTGCCTCGGTTTACAAACTTAATTTGTTCCAGAAGTCCGTTCTTAAACCAAAGCGTTCTTAAACCAAGGTGCGCTTTCCCTAATGAGGCCTCCCACCGCCTGTGCCCTTCCGCTGTTCGGCTTCCGAGGCAAAGTTTGCTAACCGGAGCACCTACTTCCGGTTTTGCGGAGTTGGTTTACTGAATAGTTCGTTAACAGGGCTGTTCATAGACCAAGGTACCACTGTAAATAAAAATGCAGGCTGTAAAGACCCATCTCATCCCTTAAAACCAGGGACCAGACACTGCCAGTAGTGGGTGTTGCACTTAACCTGACCCCCCTGATCACTGACATCACTGTCACTTACCAGGAGGGAAAGAGGTTAGGTTGGTGGGGTGCTAATGCTGTGGCGGAACCATTGGATTGTCTCTGCCACTGCATTTGCACCATATCAACCTCAGTGCTGCCGTACCCCTCCCCATTCTGGTAAGCCACAGCAATTCCAGTGCTTAGACACTGCAACAACTACTGCTTTGTTCCCATCTCTTAAGATTTTGTAATGACTTTCACTCTCTCCCAGACAGGTGTGGAAGCAGCAATGGTAGCCTCTTAGCTGTGCAGCAAATACGAAGCTCTCATAGTTTCATTTTGGCTTTAGCTTGTTTTTTTTAATCTAGTTTTTTTCTGAGATGTTATTCCATGTGGTTGTGTTTTTATAGTTTGTAAACCACTAAGAGAATTTTATGGTAGTAAGCGGTACAATTTAATTTACAGAATTAAAGAACCTTTTAATGAGGGTGAAAGAGGAGAGCGCAAAATATGGTCTGAAGCTCAACATCAGAAAAAGATCATGGCCACTGGTCCCATCACCTCCTGGCAAATAGAAGGGGAAGAAATGGAGGCAGTGAGAGATTTTACTTTCTTGGGCTCTATGATCACTGCAGATGGTGACAGCAGTCACACAATTAAAAGACGCCTGCTTCTTGGGAGAAAAGTGATGGTAAACCTAGACAGCATCTTAAAAAGCAGAGACATCACCTTGCCAACAAAGGGTCGTATAGTTAAAGCTATGGTTTTCCCAGTAGTGATGTATGGAAGTGAGAGCTGGACCATAAAGAAGGCTGATTGCCGAAGAATTGATGCTTTTGAATTCTGGTGCTGTAGGAGACTCTTGAAAGTCCCATGGACTGCAAGAAGATCAAACCTCTCCATTTTTAAGGAAATCAGCCCTGAGTGCTCACTGGAAGGACAGATCCTGAAGCTGAGGCTCCAATACTTTGGCCACCTCATGAGAAGAGAAGACTCCCTGGAAAAGACCCTGATGTTGGGAAAGATGGAGGGCACAAGGAGAAGGGGACGACAGGATGAGATGGTTGGACAGTGTTCTCGAATCTACTAAGTTTGACCAAGCTGCGGGAGGCAGTGGAAGACAGGAGTGCCTGGCGTGCTCTGGTCCATGGGGTCACGAAGAGTCGAACACGGCTAAACAACTAAACAACAACAAGCGGTACAATACATGTCTGTGTACACATAAGAGGCTGTTGGGCTCAGCTTGCTGGCGCTGGTGCAAGACAGAATGGAAGAGAGGAGTGAGGTTATTACCTGACAGAATAAGCTATTTCCTCTGAAAGATACTGCCATTACTAAACTTGGCCCTAGACCACACAAGCAGAAGAATGAGGAAGGGTCTGATGCTGCAGTGGTAGACTGGATCATATCAGACCGTGAGTAAGGTACTCACAATTTCCCCATTTTAAAAAAGATAATCTGCAAGTTGGAAAGCAGCAGAGCAACCAGCTGTCTCAGAACAATGTTTCTTTCTGATATTTTGTTTATTTTACAGATATATAAATTGCTTTGCAGCCAGAAGCTATCAAAGGGGTGTATACAAAATGTATAGAAAGCAAAAGAGGCAAATTGCTTAGTACCTCGGGTATAATACAAACAAATATAGCTAATCAGAGTAATTTGTGGGTGTATACATATTTCTTTTACTTTAAATAATATGTTTTGCAATGTAATTCAAATAAAAATGCAGCATTTTCAAACTGAATAAGTCTTTAAAAAAAAGGAATTTAAATAATTTGTTAAATTAACATTCATTCGTATTTAGTTTTTCTTTTTTAAAAAAAATCAATTTCATTCATTATGTCTTATATTGGAAGATAACAATCTAGCTCATTGTAGATTACCAATACTGTAGTTTAAGTGCAGTAATAAAGCAAAACAATGGATTAATAATAGGCGTATTTCAGTCTTCAATATTTTTTTCTGTGTTTTGTAACTACTCTTACACAAATATGCCATGCCAATTTATTACACCTGCCAATTTCATTATATGTGAACCTAATAATAATTACATTATAAAGCTCTAGTTGCAATTCACCACCAAACTGAATGCAATTTACATAAAGCAATAATGGAAAAGTATCAGAATTCCTATTTATTTCCTTTTGACAGATACCTGACTTATTATGCATTAGGATCACATGAACAACTTTAAAAACACTTAATTTTGTGCACATATCACATACTTTCCCTCCACATTTATTGATAATGATGAGTTCCTACTAGTCGTGTCAATAAAAGCCAGTACAGGGGAGGCTGATTATGAGATTAAGCAGATTAAGGAATGGAAAATCACTACTATTCCCATTTTACAAAGCAGCAGCAGAAAGAGATCCCTTATAGGCTTGTTGTGAAGATCAGAGTTTAAAATTCTATACGCTACTACCTGAGAGCAAACCACATTTAACTCAATGAGTCTTACTTCTTAGTATCAATGCAGCCAGATAGTAGCACGGATCCTAAACTCACACCTTCACAGTTGTCTTCCATTAAAAAGGTGATGAGATTTCACCTGAAGTGTTCATATCAAGTTGCATACATGTTATATCCATTTTTAATAAGAATCATCCCCTTGCATATTTTTCTGCCTTTCTTTCTCAGGGGAGGGAAAAAGGCAACACAATAACTACCAAAACCAAAACTTTAAAAATATACAGTTGAAAGAAATGAAAACTACTCACTAGAGAAATATTTTCAAAGCTGCCCTACCCCTCTTGGTTGCAGAGTTTGAAAACCAACAAGCAGTCTTGCAGCATTTACAGAAAGTTTTCAGCTTTTAATTTTGGCAATGCCCTGCTAAGAGAATTAGCTTGAGCTTATCGGCAGTAGTGAGTGTTCAGGGGAGGGCTTGATATATTGATATGCCACTATTATCACAAAAATGTATCAATTTATACATGATAAGAAATTCATTCCACAAGTGAAGACCTTTAAAAGACCTTTATCTACCTCACAGAATAAATTTGATATGCCTTACAAACCATTATGTGAACTCTTCCTCCCCGTGCATGCAGACAGAACCCTCTTCCCTTCTAAGTGCTATTTCCATTCAAATGAGGAAACTATAAAAAAGAAAAGTTTATCATACTCGTTTTGTATATGGGTACTTGGAAGGCTGGAAAGTTCTTAAAGGTATTTTAAGTTTCTTCCAATAGTTTTCTCTACTCCCACTCAGATCAAATCAGCTCAAGCAACTGTGAGGCTGGAAGCCACATTGAGTTGTCCTTTTGATCTTTTTCCCCCTTTTCTTTTCAAGGCTCCAATTGGTTGGAAATAGATACACACCTGTAGAGCTGGAAAAAATTATTGTAGCCTATAAACTAATACCTCTTATCTTCAGCTGGCCAGGGTTGTTATAAGAAACCTGAGATTTTCTTATTTTCTTATTTCTTTTCTTTTTCTTTTTTTGCCTGCCGTAGTTATTGCATTTCATTTTAATATTTATATCCTGCTTTTTCTTCCAACAGGTAGCCCAAGGGAGCGGACAAATAAGTGCAAAGGTCTATGGAAAATATCAGTGTTGCAATCAGCAGACCTGATAAAGCAGTTCAAAATGTGTCATGACAAATGGTCCAGTCAATATAATTAATACAGAATGTGACAGCTGGTGACTGGGAGTGGCTGCGGATACCACATAACAGCTGTCCAGAGTGGCTGGGGAAGCCCAGCCAGATGGGCGGGGTATAAATAATAAATTATTATTATTATTAACACCGGTCCTGAAAAGACCTACATTGGCTCCCAATACGTTTCTGAGAGCAATTCAAAATGTTGTTGCTGACCTTTGAAACCCTAAATGGCCTTGGCCCAGTATACCTGAAGGAGCGTCTCCGCTCCCATTGTTCAGCCTGGACACTGAGGTCCAGCTCTGAGGGCCTTCTGGCAGTTCCCTCCCTGCGAGAAGTGAGGTTACAGCGAACCAGGCAGAGGGCCTTCTTGGTAGTGGCGCCCGTCCTGTGGAATGCCCTCCCATCAGATGTCAAGGAAATAAACAACTATCAGACTTTTAGAAGACATCTGAAGGCAGCCCTGATTAGAGACGTTTTTAATGTCTGATGTTTTATCGTGTTTTTAATATTTGTTGGGAGCCGCCCAGAGTGGCTAGGGAAACCCAACCAGATGGGCGGGGTATAGTGGTGTAGTGGTTAAGAGCGGTAGTCTCGTAATCTGGTGAACCGGGTTCGCGTCTCCGCTCCTCCACATGCAGCTGCTGGGTGACCTTGCTGGGTGACCTTGGATTTCTCTGCCCCACTTACCTCACAGAGTGTTTGTTGTGGGGGAGGAAGGGAAAGGAGAATGTGAGCCGCTTTGAGACTCCTTCAAGTAGTGATAAAGCAGGATATCAAATCCAAACTCTTCTAAATTAATTAATTATTATTATTAAACATCTTATTAACGTAATATGAATATTTAGCTAACATAATAACTAACTAACGAGCTAACTAATCCAGCAATGGGCCAGAACTACAAATGTAGCACAGTCAAGAGTACCAGTATGGGGACACCTTAAGAATCCATCAATGCATGGCTAAGGAGCTTGTTATGTGCGTATGTGCCTCACAGTGTACATGACGTAATAGGGAAGGCAGGAAGCAGACGCATATACCTGCATGCATAGAGTGTACACCTGTCTAGAAACTGCCTCTACACTTCCTGCTTCCATTCTCTTCCAGTTGTGGGAGGCAGTGGTGCAGGAGAGGGTGGGAAGCACCCAGCCCTTCACTTGTCCAGCCTCCCTTTTCCTAGCTCTGAAGCTTCCCCTGCCTCCTGGCTGGTACAGGTCCCCACAATCCACTAGGCCCCTCTCCCAAGTCAGACTCAACCTACTGTTGATCTCCCTGTCTTCTGCACCACCACTCCCACTGGGTATCAGCCACCCCTTGCCCTCACAAGAGAAATCAGCTACCCACCCGCCACAGGCAGCGCAACTCTGACTGATGACTCCAAAGCCATCAAATAGCACTAAAAGCCACAGTTCCAGTCACGCTTTAGGGAAACTGCATAGAAGTGCTTGTATATCTCACACTGCAGATCACCATTTTCATTAATCAATTCTCTAAAATAAGCATATCATAGACATCTCAGAAATCTATCATTTCATATAAGCTGGCTGAAATATTTTGATTAGAAATTCAAGAGAGGATTAATTATACCCTATTTCGTTAATACTGGTGTTTTAATTGTGGATAGTGGAGGCAGTCTGACTTTGGGGAAGGTTAATTTCGTTAATTTGTCAATGACATTACCTGGTTAGCTACAGTGTTGTTTGGGAAAGACATTTATTGGAAGAGACACATTAAAAAGAATATCCTGATAATATCCTAATAATATTGGTCATGAAATATGCTTGGCTTGAAGTAGTGAGAGGAGGAGAAAAAGAGGCCCTTCACCTGATCACCAGAACAGACACATTCTGATTATAAAGAAATGTGAATAAATATTTCAGAGTAATATGAAGTTCAAGCAACTGACCTTTAGACATTTCAGCTTGAACTGAACATACATTACTCAGCTAAAGTTTGGGATATGGAACAGCTACATGTACCCAAATATGTGTGTGTGTCCATGCACACAACACGGGAATATGCAAATAAATAAATAAATCCAGAAACTTGCATTTCTGGATGAGTGGATCTAGAAGAAAAGGGCTCTCTGATTCACAGCAGTAACTGTGGGAATGGGAGGGTTGCAGAGTCAAAAGTTGGCAGTTGTAAAACCACTCTCTTTAGGAAATTCCCTTGCAATAACTAGGAAGTCCAGCCATCACAAATAAAGGAGAGAAAGACTCTCACGGTCCAGTTCTATGAGCTCAATGCTCACAGGATGTCCCATTAAGAGTTTGAGGCAGCCAGGGCACCTGCAGGACCTTGGAGAGTTCCTGGGTTCCTACTATGGTAGCTTTGTGAGCTGTTGTCAATGAAAATGCCAATAATAATAATAATAATAATAATAATAATAATAATTTATTTGTACCCCGCCCATCTGGCTGGGTTTCCCCAGTCACTCTGGGTGGCTTCCAACAAAGATTAAAAATACATCAAAATGTCACACATTAAAAACTTCCCTGAAGAGGGCTGCCTTCAGATGTCTTCTAAATGTCAGATAGTTGTTTATCTCTTTGACATCTGATGGGAGGGTGTTCCACAGGACACGTGCCACTACCGCGAAGGCCCTCTGCCTGGTTCCCTGTAGCTTTGCTTCTCGCAGTGAGGGAACCACCAGAAGGCCCTCGGCCCTTGATCTCAGCTTTCGAGCAGAACAATGGGGGTGGAGACACTCCTATTGAAGCAATTATATAGGTTGGCAGGACTGCAATACAGGAAGCCCTGCCTCCCCAGAGGAAGTGGGTGGCTGTTAAAGAGCCCTCGCCTTATTCCTCAGACTTTGGATGCTGCAGGGTTGAGGAGAAATGGGTACCATGGGAGACTCATCTATGTTAGAGGAGGGCAGCAAGGCTGTGTCCTCTGGTCAGGAGGGTCATGACGACAGTCCTCAGTTCTTTCCCCAGGAACAGAGCCAGGACTTCTGAGTCCATCACACAGTGCATAGCCTCTGAGTTGTGGGTTATGACACTCATGAGATTTGGGCCAGAGCTGGGTGGAGCCTATATAAGGCCTCCTACGACATGTTTCAACCTCAGTTTGTCAGGGAGGAGGGAAAGGAGAAAAAAATATGCAGGACCCACTTGAATATGCAGGACCCACTAACTACTGCTGGGATCTCTCTGGGGCAGGCCTTACGCACAGAAGTCTGGTCTACCTATGTTTATTTTACTTTGTTTATTGGAGCACTTGTATCCTGTCCTGAGTTCTGCTTTATGCTGGCTTAGGGGAAGCAGACCTCAACCCAGACATCAACCTGGGATGTAGTTTTATCCTTCTTTAACTTGCGGCTTCTAGATTTTCACCCATGCTGCCCCTCCTCCTATAGAGATGGATTGAAAACCACTTTTACTCCACACATTGGCCAAAAGGGCCATTAAAGCAGCTGACAATGTTTCAGTCTAAAAGACCCGATAACACACAACAAGACACAGCCCTAACTCAAGTCTTCATCTGAACTGCACAAATTCAGGGAAGCTTTAGCGCACCCAGAAAAATATCTAGACCCGAAAGGTTTAGCTGACACACTGAAGGTTTGTCAGGAATATACCATGGTTCTTTGTCCAGACAAGGCTCTGTGGGAAAGGTTTCTTGTAGTCAGGAGATTTGAAAACCCCTGCTAAAATCCCCTATGATGAAATTTAGTGGTCCCTACATGAGACTGGCCTTTAGGAAGCAATAACTAGGCCACGATTTCCTAACCAGGCAGCTTTTTAAAAGCGTTTTCATGACTACTTCTGGCAACTAGATTGTTTGTACCAATCTCCACTGGGACTCTCAACTACCAAGCTCATTTTGTTTACGCTGTGATCCAACCCAGATGTGCATCTGAGTCTAGATATGTGGAAGAAGAAAGGGCAGTGAACTAACCCATTGTGCCACCTGGTCCTTTGATTATTTTTAATTTACACAAGTGTTTATTTAGCACCCTCTCTGCACCAGCCGCCAGCGACAGGGCTAGTTGACTGAGTTACTCACCCATAGCAGGGATACATATTGAAAAGGCTCCTTGTCATATATCCCTCTTTAAGCAAACAGGAAATGTTATGAGAAACAAGTTTTCTTAGAGGATTTCCATCTGGGAATAATGTGATAAAGCATTTTTTTCCTTGTGTTATTTCCAATTGGAAATACCACGAGGAAGCCAGTTTCTCATTATATTTCCTATTTGCTCAAGTACGTAGCCATGCCAAGGGAGCAATTGAGTCAAAAGGCAGGCAAGACCCTGGAGTTTTGATGCAGGCAGGCAAGAAGGGGAGACTGAATTACTTCTTTCTTCCCCTAACACCCCCCCATACCTTTTTTTTTTTCTAAAACAGCCTAACCTTGTTTGGAAATAAAAGCAAGATTATAGTTCAGGATTTTCCCATAGCAGCTGAATCCCCTTTTTCCTTTTCTGCTACAGACATTTGTTACCTCATTTTAAGCTGAAGCAAGACTGAAGAACCTGTGGCTCTCCAGAAGTTGTTGAAACCCATCTTCCATTATTCCTGGCCATTGGTCATGTTGGCTGAGGCTGATAGAGTCCAACACATCTGTAGGGTCAGCGGTTCTTCACTCCTGAGCTAAAGGAAATTTTACTGAATGATGCCCCAAACACTTAAACCTGCAAGAAAGAGGCAAGTAGACCAAGAATGCGCGAGTAGCTCCGAACAGCCAGATTTCTGATGAGAAGCCACACATAAAACATTACTTTATAATTTCATTCAGGGAGGTACTCAAGGGAGGCAACCTGCAACGCAAGATCAAAACATGAAAAGTGGCCTATAATTTACCAGAATTCAAAATCCATTTCAAATCCAAGCTGACCATTAGAGTACTGTTAGACAAACATTAGCTGGCTTGAATATAAGAAGTGTTCCTGTCTTGCACTTTCCTCCTTGCATATACATTAAAGATAATCAAATACATTGACTTGGCTTCATATATTCACATTTGCTCCTTTGAGCTCCGGGGATGAAATGGATAGAATATAAATATAGTATCTAGATAGATAGATAGATAGATAGATAGATAGATAGATAGATAGATAGATTCTTTATTGTCATTACACTAGTGCAACATTGCACCAGTGCAACGAAATTGGATGCCATCCCTTAAAAACAACAAAAGCAAAACAACAACAACAACCAAACAAACCACCTTCCAACCACACCCACACCCATACCCATCAAACTCCCAGGTCTCACTATCGAGTTACAGCATTCAACAAGGCCACAGCTCTTGGATAGAAACTGTTTTTCAGTCTATTTGTCCTTGACTTGATCTAACCTCAAGGGTGGGGAATCTGTGACCATCCAGAACTCCAATTCCCACCGGCTTCAGCCAGCATGGACAGTCATCAGGGATGATGGGAGTTGGAGCCCAATGACACTTTCCCAATTCCTGTTATACATGTATCATACATATAACTATTCTGTCATGCTTTCCTAGCCCCATCAAGAACCAGAACCAGACAGATAGCTGTTTTTATTGGTTCAATGCACGTAGTGTCCAGTTCTGTGATAGCTTGAGCCAAAGTTAGGCCCAATTCAAATCTAAGCAGACAGCAGTCAAAATTTGGTGTTGGGCAGCTCCAAGTGGACCTTGCTGGCTGAAGTGTTTTCATCCTGAGACAGCAACAGAAGATGTTGTCTTTGCAAGGAGAGAAACCCAACTGAACCCTCAGGTAGGCTAATGTTTCACCTAAATAAGAACCTCCAGATTCAGCCCCAAGCATGCTACTTGGCCCTGATGCAGTGCGGCTAGTTGGAAGTGTCAGTCTTGCAAGTAACTTAAGATACTGGGGAAATAAGGTGAGGAAGGTGAACATTTACAGCAAAGCAAACATTTCGTGGCATTTGGTTCCATCTCCTTCTTGTCGAGAGTGATCCTTGAATTTCCTTTTTATTTTTTTATTTTTTATGTTAGGTAGGCTAATGAAACCTGGAGTGTGGTAGCCGCCATGATTTTTGTAAATACAAAAAAATGGAGGTAAAAATACTATAATTTAAACAGAAACACCACAGTAGAGAAGACACCATGTGGCTTGTGTATCTGGCCAGTCTTCTGACCAGGTGCTGATAATTGTTGAAGAGCTACTGCAAAACTTGGACGGGACGGCCCTTAAATAAATAATACCTTCACATAAACACCTGGACTCTGTAAAGTAGCACATAATTACAAATAGTCACCCTGTAAGGTAGAGAGTGAGATACAAAAGAGGACCAAGAGATCTGGGGCCTGGTGGGAAAGCCTTGGCGGTTGGGCTGCCCTGTAACAATGTGCATTGTGAAGTGTCCCTTACCTCTTCCTGAGAGCCTGGAAGCCTTATTTGGTTTGGGGAAAACAAAGCATGGGCCATACCCTTTATTCCCATTTATTCTTTCAGTGGAAAGTGATGTGAAGAACTAGGAAAGTAGAATTGGGGGAAAGGTCCTTCCTCTTTAAACCACCACTGTAAAACCCCAAAGGGGAAAAAATAAGTGGTGGTACGAGCAACCTAGTTTTTGGGTGCATTCCTCAGCTGAAGGCCAATGATCTAGATCTATTCTCATTGCATGCACTTTATTCAAACTCTTGCTAAGTTAGCAGTGAAAATGCTGCTTTGATTCTGAACAACCATTTCCGACAGCTGGATTTTTCACATGAAATTTGTCAGATTTGCTGTCTGTCTTGAGCGTTTGTGTGTATGTTTGGTTTGATTAGGAATTTATCATTGCAGCTCCTATCAGGATTAATTAAAAAGAAGAATTTTTTTTGCTTTTGAGGCAAGATTTTAGCTTTGCTTAATCAGGATTTATGTGGCAAGAGATGAGGGAAATGCAGAATTTCAGTTTTTCTAGCAAATGATTTATATGTTCTACACATATATTATGTCTATGAATTTAACCACAATATTTACTTATCCTCTCCCCCCCACCCAATTTCCCATTCTCATGATCCGGGAGTGGCGAACGTATTAAAATTATACAATTGCCATGACCTGACATTCTATCCTATATGATCAGTATTATTTGGGTGTGTTTCTACATCTTTTGTGATTAAATTATATTTGGATCTGTAAAACACCCACCTTTCAGATTTTTTCCTCTCTGTAAAACTGAAGGTACATTATTGTATCACCAACGATAAGCAAACAAACAAATCTGGACACGATAAGTTTATTACAGTAGTATGTTCAATATTGGGTTTTTCAACAACACACACACACACGGATATAGAAAAGGCCATTTTTCATCTATCCTTAAGTGGTGGCAGGCAGCTAGACTCATAAACTGAACACATAGCATGATTTACTTGCGAGCTATTGTCAAAAGAGGGTCTGTGTATGTGTGGAGGATGAGACCTCCAGTAGTGTGCTGATTTATTGACGACAGCTACAATTATTTGCTTCAGCCAGCGTGATCTGAAATGCATATAAAAAAGCATGGAGGTATTGGAATTTTTCAACCCAAATCAGAATCTTAATTAACTGCAAATCAGGAAAGCCAGTAGCCTGGGGTATGTTAAAATGAGAACTTTGTACATGAAAGGCTACACATGCCCCCAAATCTAAGTACTTCCTACTTATCAACCACCAAATTCACTCCCTCATCTTCCGTGACTTCAATTATGCTCCTTAGGGATGTACAAGCAGAGACTTCACCCAAAACAAATATGACTGGGCAACTGAGAGTAAGCCTTTTTTTTAAAAAAAAAAAAGATATATTAAAATTATGCTAAAAAGGCCTCTCACACAGTGCTGGTGCCAAGGTAAGGAAGGGAGGAGCACGAAATGTTCTGTTGGGAGTTGCTCACTTATCTTCAAAAGACATGTATCAAGAGAAAGTTGGGCCCATTATATTTCATCAAGCGCTCCTTTAATCTTTAATTGAACATGGTAACAAAGACATTAATTTCAGGCTTAGTTTGCCTAAGAAATAAACATCCTTGAGCCCGTTGGCATGGTTGAAATTCATATAACCTCCTCCTTCCGTTCTATATACTTTTTAAGAGAGAAGAAGGTGTGCATGGAATCAAATTTATCCTTCATGCTTAAGTGTTACCATGTGCTTCAGCTCTCCCAAACTGGTCTCTTTCTCCATATTTGATAAATATTGTAAGAGAGTCATTTAGCTTTCATGCCCAATATGTTTGCTTGCCCTTGAGAGTCATATAATGGCTTGCAGTGTTGTGCGAGATCAGCATCTCCCTAAGAGGAAGGGATATATTTGATGGCACAAGAGTTCTGATAAGCTTTCCTTTCCTTTCTACATCTCACAATGATGACAAAATCAGTCACCGCATCTAGTATAACAGAAACCTACTGACTATGGAGTTGTGCTCAGCTTCAGGAGTTATCAGCCTGCGCGCGTTGATGCAGGTGACAGGTGTAAACAAACAAGAGGCGTAAATGCCACATCCTGCATTGATAATTCTCTTTCCTTGTCTGGTTTCAGGCCCAGAAAATAATGAATAGATTAGAACATCTGAAGACATAATTATGGTATTTTAATCTCTGACAGATATCACATTGCGCTGCCTTACACCTATTGCTGATGCTTCTAAATTTCAAAAGACGACAAGCAATTCTAAACATTTGAAAAAGTGACATATTTGGTAAATATTGTCTAGGATAATCCATGGGAAATGTTTTTCCAGGACAGTCTACCCATTAGGAGCACAAAGGAAGAGTGTTGCATATATGGCTATACATAGACTAGACCGTGAATAGTCAGTAAAAACATTGCTTGTAGCAGTTTTCATGCATTTTTGGAGACTGTTGGGTGAAATGAATAGTTAAGATGCCACATGACTGACTTGTTAATAATTTATTGATTCTTAATTTTTTTTATCTTTCCACCTGATCTCTTTGCTACCTTTGCTATAAGCATGAATGACCTTTCCATCCCAGCACCATTGCTAGAATGGCCACAGTACTCTGCATCTGTTGACTCACATTGAGCAAGTATTTGCTCAATACAGAGAGCCAGTGTGGTGTAGTGGTGCTGTGGTCTAAACCACTGAGCCTCTTAGGCTTCCCGATTGGAAGGTTGGCGGTTCGAATCCCCACAACAGGGTGAGCTCCCATTGCTCTGTCCCAGCTCCTGCCAACCCAGCAGTTTGAAAGCACACCAGTGCAAGTAGACAAATAGGTACTGCTGCGGCGGGAAGGTAAACGGCGTTTCCGTGCGCTCTGGTTTCCGTCACAGTGTTCCATAGCACCAGAAGCTGTTTAGTCATGCTGGCCACATGACCCAGAAAGCTGTCTGTGGACAAATCCCTCAGCCCGAAAGCGAGATGAGCATTGTACCCCATAGTTGCCTTTGACTGGACTTAACTGTTCAGGGTTCCTTTACTCTTTGTTTTTTTACCTAGTGGTTAGTGCATCAGACTAGGAACCAGGAGACAAGGGTTCAAATCTTCACCTGGCCATGAAGTTCACCTGGCCTAATCTATCTTACAAGGTTTTTCTTTAATTAATTGATCCAACAGGAAGGAATGGAGGAGGAGGAGGAGGGGGGGGATTTCTTTATACCTCGCCCATCTGGCTGGGTTTCTCCAGCCATTTTGAGTAGTCCCCAACAGAATAATAATAATAATAATAATAATAATAATAATAATAATATTGATAAAAGATCAAACATTAAAAACTTCCCTAAACAGGGCTGCCTTCAGATGTCTTCTAAAAGTCGGATAGTTGTTTATTTCCTTGACATCTGTTGGGAGGGCATTCCACAGGGCAGGCGCCACTACCGAGAAGACCCTCTGCCTGGCTTCCTGTAACCTCACTTCTCGTAGCGAGGGAACCACCGGAAGGCCCTTGGAGCTGGACCTCAGTATCCAGGCTGAATGATGGGGGTGGAGACGCTCCTTCAGGTATACTGGGCCGAGGCCATTTAGGGCTTTAAAGGTCAGCGCCAACACTTTGAATTGTGCTCAGAAACGTAATGGGAGCCAATGCAGCTCTTTTAGGGCCAGTGTTATATGTTCCCAGTGGCCACTCCCAGTCACCAGTCTAGCTGCCGCATTCTGGATTAATTGTAGTTTCCAGGTCACCTTCAAAGTAGCCCCACTTAGTAGTCCAAGTGGGGAGGAATCCATCCCATCCCAAATGAGTGATTACCAATACATGTATCTTTAGATGTTGGATCGAGCTGGAAAAATGTACAGAAAGGACAAATTTCTGCATGCAGTTCCACATCTATCTGGCTATCTAGGCATACGAAAACTTACTTCCACACGTATATATGGCCCCTAGCTGGATCAGAGCGATATGTTGTGAGTGTGAGTGTGTGTGTGTGTATAAATATTTGTTCACCATCTTTTTAAAACCAGCACAAAAAAATAAGTCAATATGTGATATATTTTAAGTGGCCTAATTGCGGTCGATGCCAATCTGAAAAAAGTCTACTTAGATGTTTTGGCGCATGAAACTTCCCCAACCAAACATCTATTCCTCATTCGATCATAAATAATTTATTTCCTTTAAAATCTACACGAGGAAACTTAAAGAGATTCAATATAAAAATGAATGAGGCATATTTGTACAAACTAGTCAAGGGGGTATGTTTTGTTTATGCAAGATGCTACGACTATATGCTTTAAATATATCATAGGGTTTATGTTTCCATAACAATGCATCAGCCCTAAGCTATTAATCTACGCCACGGAGTGCTGCATGTATTTTTAATATTCCTCCGAAAAACCGTAAGGCTTATTTACATTTTCTATAGATACTGCAGTTTAAGGACATTTTAATATTGGCCTCTAATTTTATACTGTCAGCATGCTTTAATACAACTACTAAGATTATGCAACGGTCCAAGATTAGTCAAATCTATGCTCTGCATGTCAATAGTGGCGCTCTGCCCCTAATGAAGGGTATAAAACTACGCTATTAATAAAAAAAACCTACAGCAATAAGCACTCGTTGCATCACAGAGAAAAACAGAAGATGTGCTGGCTATCAGGCACATGGGATATGTCACTGTAGATGTCCTAGTGAAGTTTACTGCACGCCCTGGAGGTTTAAAGAGGCATATAGAAAGATGGACAGTGTTTTCCTGCTTGGACTAGTAATCCTTTTAAAAGTAATCTGGCATTTAGCTGTAAAAATAAATATTATGATTAAAAATGTAAAAAAAAACCTCATAAAATGATTCGGTTTACTTAGGAAATGTTCAGAAGAGTGGTTTTTTAAATAAGAGTGAGCTTTTGAACATGGGTAGCCCAATTATGAATTTTGCATAGGAAACTCTTAAACTAGGGCAACAGAAATATGCTTGCCCTGACAGAAAGTAAAATGTGGAAAAGCCCCCCCCCCTTACTTTTTTTTAACTGCGCAATGTCCATGCGCTGTGTGCATGTGATTACAAGTGAAGCGCCTTCTTTCTGGAACCAAATGATGATGATGATTTGGTACCCCCGATGATCCCTGGCTATCCATCTCTGGGTGTGACTAGAACCCATCCTCGAGGACAGGATCCAAGGAAGACAACAGAGAGGCCCGGGAAACTTCGACAGAGGCCCAAACTCAGTTTGAGACACCCGTTGCAGACATAATGAGAAACGGCGTAATTTGGTGCTGTAGTAACTCACCTCTTAATAGGCATCTATTCCCAGTCTGCATCTGGATGGAAGTTGCACTTCCCTCTAGTCTGCACCCAGATTGAAATGGTTTTAAATATATTTTTAATGGGTTTTATTGTTTTATCACTTGTTGTTTTCCACCCTGGACATTTCTGGGAGTAAGGGAGATGATGATGATGATGATGATGATGATGATGATGATGATGATTTCAACTTATACACCACTCTATACTCAGAGGTCTCAGGGCGGTTCACAACAAGTCAGGCCGGATAATAATAATAATAATAATAATAATAATAATAATATCCCCTTGCAGTGGTAGAAAACTAACTTGAACTTCTGTGACATAGAAGATGCTTAGCCATGAACAGTCCTTGAGGACAGCGTATAACAAGATGGATGAAGATGGTTTCACTCAGCGTAACATAACTTCATGTGTTTATTATGTTCTTCCACAAAATTAACACAATAATTTGTATAATATTCCTATGCACACAAAAATGTAAAACACTTGCTTTTTAAATATAGCACTTAATGTCTGGGAACAAAAGTATGTTTAAAACATAAAACTAATGCCTTCCTTTGAAATGCTCATATTAAAACCAACACACATTTTTTTTAACAGAAAGCAGACATAGGTACCTTGCGAAGAATCATAGCTTAGAAAATTAATAAAAATAGTATCTAAAACAGTGTTAGTGAGATATGAAGCTCATTCATTAATGGGCTCTGTGATAATAGATCACTAAAAATGCTGCATGAAGGACAGTTTTTGATAGGATTATGTACAATATAATAGCCAGACATTGAAATTAAAATTCACTGAGAAGATACATCTTGTGAACTGAAGGGTAAGGATAATAAATAACAAGTATAAAATTATTCACATAAACTAGAATTTCCATCAGCAGCCATTATTGTAATTACGGGAAACGATAAAGTAATAACCTACAGTAAATAGCTAATCTTTGTTGATTCACTACTTCATTTTTTCCCCCTTTAAAAATGCAGGAGAAGCTTTGTCAATAAAAATAAGATTGGCATATGCAGCAGGCAAGGCACAGCCGAAAATAAAATAAAAATAAAGCGCTAGGTAGACTGCTTGTAGTGCATCTTTTGAAGACGCTTCTATTCTTCTGCAGAAGAAAGTCTAATTATTCTTAAAAGAGTTCTCCCTGCTCATTCGCTGAATGCTGTGGGACATTTGCTACCACATGCATACGACAGCTCCAGAGGCGTAATGGGGAAATTCAGAAAGTCAAGCCTTTGGTTCCAATGGCATCTTTTTGAGGGAAGAATTACATTCTCCATCAATGACATGTTGGAAGAAAAGGCAGACCATCAGCAGCCTGACCCCTACGGCAGCCCCAGGGGCAGTTTCCACAGCCACTAGCAAAGTTAAAAACTAAATGCTACCAAAAAGACCAAGGAAAGGGTCAGATGAGGGGGGGAAAGCAAGGACTAACTACTACCTTTAGGAAATGTATTCCAGAATTTAGCATACGAGTCTCTCACCTGCCAAACAAACCTTTTGCTTGGCAACGGGAGTTAGTTCCTTCCCAAAGTGAAAAGCAGATAATAAAAGAGAAAGAGGGTCAAGAGGACCTCTAAGAATTTTGAACAGTGGGGGCTGACAGGATACAATTGCACAGAACTGTGGAGAATATGGCCTGGTTTCAATTCTCTCTGCGTTCGAAGCAGAGAGCCTAGAGGAAACCTTGGTTGTGTTTGAAATGTTATAAATGGAAGAATGAAATTTTTGGCTCTGAAACAGTAGATTTCATTTTTTTTAAAAAAACAAAATACAAAATAAGCACTGCTGTCAAACACGGTGCATATCCATAGCGTTGATCTAGCAAACATGGCACACAAAATGGGTATTTTAAATGAACTTTTCAGCTGCACTGTCTTTCCAGTGCTAAGTTCATGTAATATAATTGGGGGGAAATACTTGGCTTACCAGAACTCAAACATCGAGACCCATGCAGACAGATTTCAGTTTAAAAGTATGAAGGCATTCTTACTTTTGAATTAATCAGGTATTAACAAAGTTTGGTCAGAAAAGTTTCTAGAAATGAAGTAGAAACAGAAAACTTTGACTAAACACTTCCTGACAACGAAAATGCGCACCTTCCCTCAGTGGCATGCTCCAGAGTATTATGTTTTCAGGAATTTTATCAGTTATTGTGGTTTTGGAATGTTTTCATGCTACAAACTTCTTGTGATAAGGTAAGTGACAGGAAAATGCCCTTGAAAGTGTGGGAAAACACTTGCTTGATGCAACATCATATAAGAATGAGTGCTCAATAAATAGCTAGCGTCATACAACCACCCCACAAACTTTGTGCAAACAATTCAGGGTGAATGCTTAACAAACTGGGCATCTGGAAGGAACCCTACTTGGTTTGAAAGTACTGTAAGTTATCTTTCTCACTTAGTGGTGAGTGAGTGCAGCTTACGCTGGTTGTGACCGGTATAAGCTAGACCTGGGGATAAACGAATATGAAGAATGACACAGCTGCCTTTGATACAGAATCATCTTTAATAATAATCAATAATAATACCATCGGAGATTATTATATTCTCAGAGGCTGTTATTTATTATGGTTTATTATGATGATTTCTTTATTATGGTTATTATTGGGAATAAAAATATAGCTTTATGAAGATGAATACACACTATTGAAAAGCAACCAGCACCTTTCTTCACATGTGGTGGGAATGTGGGGAGAATTGGTAGGTCTAATCTTGGGTCTTTTCAATGTTACCTGCTCTCTCAGGTCAAATTATTGGTCTTAGACCCCACTTTAGCTTTGTTGTTTGTGAAAAGTGCCTTGAATCCTGAGGTCAAACAAAAACATTAGTATATTTGCCCTTGCCAGCTGCAAGAATGACATTGGCTAGGCACTGGAACTCTGCTCCCCGCCCCCTGCAAGTATTCTGGTTTCAGCTAGTGTGGGGATATGCAGGGGGGGGGAGGATGGGGGTCCGGTGGGGGTGGTCCGCCCCAGGTGTCACCAGTGAGGGGGGTGACAAAATGGCGGGTGGCACTCACCACGGGGCCTGTCACTCATGAGAGTGACACGGTGGCCTGGGCACCCACAGGCTCCGCCCACCACCTCCCCCTCAGCTGTAGGGTGGCTAAGTGAGAGGAGGCAGGCAAACTCCTCAGAGGCCCCACGGAGCATCCTGCCCCAGCTGGCCCTGCCCCTGGGCGCAGGGCACACGCGCTGCCCCAGGCGCCCAATCGGCTTGCTCCACTGTTGGGGATATGGCACTGTCAGAATGTTTCACCCACTATTGTAGAGTGCTTTGGGGGGGCACTAAAAATATATCATTTTGATCACGAGTGGTAGCAATTCATCACTTACCATATATACACAAAACAGAGGAAGCCTTCCACCCTCCAGCCACTCAAGAAGTTACAGTGGTGCCTCGCAAGACGAAATTAATTCGTTCCGCAAGTCTCTTCGTCTTGCGGTTTTTTCGTCTTGCGATGCACGGTTTCCCATAGGAATGCATTGAAAATCAATTAATGCGTTCCTAGGGAAACCGCCTTCAGACCAGGTCCGGGGAGAGTCTGTCCCCGGACCTCTTCTGAAGGCGTGGGGGGGCAAGGGCTTTTCTTCCCACCCCCAGCATTTTAAAAAAGCCCGGGACAGCGGAGGACTTCTCCGCTGTCCGGGGCGATTTAAAAGCCCCTGGGAAGGCAGGCGGGGGGACAAAGACTTTCGCCCCCCGCCCGCCTTCAGAAGGTGTTCCCGCCCTGCCGCCCGGCTTCGGAGCAGCGTTCCGAAGCCCGGCGGCGGCGGGAGGAGGCGTTCCCGCCCCACCGCCCGGCTTCGGAGGAGGTCCGAGGACAGTGGGGAAGATGCGCTGCGCTTCCCCGCTGTCCCGGATATTTCCCTATGGGCTGTCGTCTTGCGAAGCAAGCCCATAGGGAAATTCGTCTTGCGAAGCGCCTCCAAAACGGAAAACCCTTTCGTCTAGCGGGTTTTCCGTCTTGCGAGGCGTTCGTCTTGCGAGGTACCACTGTATTATATTAAGTTATTATATTAAGAAGTTATCTTAATATAGATTCAAACTATAAGGAGGAATATGCTCATTCTTCCCCACCTCATTAGTTTATGGTGCGCATAAAACATAAAAATTATCTGTTTTGGGCCACAAGTCTGTTTCCACTCTGTAAGATGCACCAACACTTTGGGAAGTGGTTACTACCTTTTATCTCTTTGTATGGTTTGAGATAAATTTTAAAAAATAAAATAAAAAACAACCAGTACTCCTCTTAAATATTGCAGAAAGTGGCTCTTTGGTTTTGGGGTTTTCAGGTGTCCTAAGTGTATCTAAAGGAAAATGAAGGATGTGTCCCTGATTGTGATTTCAAAAATCAAGTGCTATTGCTGGAATTGCCAACAGTAGGCAATGGAGGTTTGAGAAGCTGAAAAGAATTTCAGCCCCAAGAACTTTGCACTCTTTTCTTGTCTGCTGTATATGAAATTCGGAAAGGAAAGGTTTACTGGTTAGTTGTGATCAAATGCTAACAACCTGAGAGTTTTTAAATATTCATAAGTGTAATCCTTTTAGGGCAGATGTCAGTGCTATTGTTTTGCTAGGAAATGTTGGATAAAAAATTATTTTATGCCTAAACACTCTGTAAATGAGGATGCTTAAGAGATCTCTTTTTCTTTTTTAGAAGGAACAGTCTTCAGCACATCCCATACCCAGGTTTGGGCTGGTGTGTGTGCAGATGAAGAAACATGATGCAAAAGATTATTTCCACATAAGACAGAAATTAAGAAGTTGTGTAAATGACAGAGAATGTTAACAAAGCAACAAATGAAGCATTTATTCAGCCACTGGTTCCACACACACAATAATATGAATTGTATAGTAGAAGAAAGATCATGGGCATCATCACCAAACAGAATAATGTAAAACAACAATAGGGTCTAGTTGGCCAATGGAACTCACTGCCACAAGCTATTAAAGTTGCTGAACAGGACTACTACTGCGAAATAGTCAAGTTGCTATATTTTAAACCCCACAATAGAGACATGTAACTTTGATAAAGTTGCAGGATGGATAAAACAGCAATTTTAAGAGGTATGTAAATCAGTATTGGTTTAAGAAGAATTCTCTGATTTTGTGGATAAATAAGAATGCTTTATTGACTCCACCTTTCCTGCTTACTCCCAAGGAACCATGTGGACTGGAGGATCATGGTTAGGCTAACACACTACCATCTTCTCCTTCTACATTACAGAAGAGGACTTCTGACAAATTTGCTTTCCATTTTTTTAAAAAAAATCTGTTTCACATTACAGTCATACCTCATGTTGCGTCTGCTTCATGTTGTGTTTTTTCGTGTTACGTCCCACAGCAACCCAGAAGTACTGGAACAGGTTACCTCTGGGTTTCACCGCTCGCGCATGCGCAAACGCACCAAATCACACTTTGTGCATACACAGAGGCGCCAGATCGCACTGCGCGCCTGCGCAGACGCAGCGCTCCAAGTTGCGGGCATTTCACGTTACGGATGGGCCTCCGGAACGGATCCCGTCTGTAACACAAGGTACCAATGTGTGTGTGAAGCAGCAAGCAGGAGACCCACCTTACAACAAACTGTGTTTAGCTAAACAGACCATGGGTTTGTGAAACTGGCTTGTTTAACCAACCATTGTTCTAAACAAGGAGTCCTGGTTCACAGTAGCACTAAACTGAGATTATTTGAAAGAAAAAGGAAACTTGACTGACATCGTTCTCCTAGTTATACAGGAAGAAGGGATACTGAAAAAATGATGCTTGCACAAACTTTGGGTTGTATCAGCAACACTAAAAGCAGTCCCGTTGAAATTAGTGGCTATGCTAACTTAAATTCATCTGGTTAAATAGGTCCGGTCTGAGTAAAACTGAGCTGGATGCAAGCTTTTGTTGCAATTTGGAAAGCTGTGTAGGGTTTGTTGCTGTTTGAAGTGAAACATCTCCTTGACCAGAAAATCCACCTTTCCACAGTAATTACTGTGGTAATTCTGACATTAATTTTAGTGCAGCAGCATAATTTACGTCTCCACAATGATTGTACTCTTTTTACATCATAAGTGTTCTAATACATGGCGGTCTTTTTCAGAAACAAAAGCAGAGCTGATTTAAAATGTGAGCATGGTACAGCTTTTTATAAAGGCACCAAATTTAACACCCAGTGTGGACTAATACTGTACAGTCGTACCTTGGTTCGCAAACGCCTTGCGATTTGAATGTTTTGGGTCCCAAACGCCGCAAACCCATAAGTGAGTGCAGCCAATTGGAAGCTGCACCTTGGTTTTCTAACGTTTCGGAAGCCAAACGGACTTCTGGAACGGATTCTGTTCGACTTCCGAGGTATCACTGTAGTGATCATTTTCAGAAAAGGTTGTGCGTCATATGGCACATTTGCATGGCGTGTGTATCTAAGCAACTAGAGCCAGTGTGGTGCAGTGGTTCAGAGCGGTAGACTCATAATCTGGTGAACGGGGTTTGATTCCCTGCTCCTCCACATGCAGCTGCTGGACGACCTTGGGCTAGTCACACTCCTCTGAAGTCTCTCAGCCCCATTCACCCCACAGAGTGTTTGTTGTGGGGGAGGAAGGGAAAGGAGATTGTTAGCCGCTTTGAGACTCCTTAGGGTAGTGATAAAGCGGGATATCAAATCCAAACTCCTCCTCTTCCTCTTCTTCTTCTTTGTCTTCTTCTTCTTCTCTGAAAGGCACATCCAGAGAAAAACCAGGAAAAAGACTGCCATGGCATGTTGTACAGTTAGGGTCCATAGCATGGTGCTCATGACATTCTCACACACCTGTTTTGATGCCTGAAATGCCTATTCTTCTTTTGGAATTAGGCCTTTTTGGCTCACAACTTCACCTGTCTATTTCACTGAAGCAACAAGATAAGAACACAAGTAAAAGAGGATACTTTTACTATGACCCCCTGATGCTCGGTAAGCTGTGCATATCTGTATACCAAAACTCTCTTTTTTAAATGTTGAACTTAGCCCTGATGTCAATAGTATACCCAAACCTGCATTTTGTTCCCCATATTCACCTACTATGCTTGCTTTGACAGTTTACATTTATGATTGTTTAATGGATTTTTATAACCTGCCTTGAATACTCCAGTTGGCAGAGAGAAAAGATACAATTTTTAAAAACACCACACAAATAGGACTTGCAAATAAAGGAGGCAGATCTCAGTGCTTTCACCTAAAATAATTAAAAGGAATGTATATACAGAGACAGAGAGTGGGAGCTGGTATGTTCACGTATGTGAGTCATATAATGCACGTTGAAAATGTTGCATGCAGTTTTAAAACATTAAATTCCTAAAATTTGGCTATTCAGGCCATTGTTAATTAGATCATTTAGCTACATTAAGAACAAGCGCTGATCTTAAGTTGTTCTTTTCCTCCCATATTTTATTTCCATTGATGATTCCCTATAAAAGCCAAATGATCTCACAGCTATTTGATTGCTCTACACTTTAGTATAGATGCATTGTATGAAATATAATGCAGTACAAATGTCAACCCAGGAACTAAATAGCTTATATTTCTAAAGAACCATGAAAAAATATTAACACTATAGAAACAATGGTTCGGTAATTACTTTTTGCTGTGGAGAGAGCCTAGGCATTTATCCTTATAGATCCCTAATACACTTAAAGTCAGCGCTGCCCCTGTGGTCCTTTTTCCTTTGTTGATAAATGTATTGTACTGGATACCTTCTATGACCACTACAGTATTTGAGGTCATGCTAGGCTGTTAGCACAAATGGTGTGAACAATAGTTTATATGCCACTTAACTCCTTGGGAGAAACAGTTAACCTTGCCAGAGAGGACAGATCTGTCATGTATAGTTATTAAAGTCTGGAAGGTTTTGTAATGCTCTCGAATACTTTATATATATATATATATATATGGAACTACGGTATTCTTCCGGTGCTAGCTTTACCAAGCACGAAATCAACAAAGCAAACAATCACCTTTGAGTATCTTTATGAAATGGGTAGTCAGCTTCTTCACACACACACACACACACACACACACACACACACGTGTTTTTTTAAGTGTCCCCCTCATCACACCTACACCACAGATGCTGCAAACCTACAATCCAAATTAGTTTCCCCTAAAGTCCATCAATGAGTTAGGGATATCAGAAGCATCTAACCCAAACATATGAAGACTATTTTTTAAAAGGTCATGTTTTTGATCAGCTAACTGCATAAAGCCCAAACACGAAGGAGACAGAATCACTTTGATTATAAATTTCAAAACCATCTTAATACACTATAATTGCCTGAGCTGCCTGCGACATGGATGACCCTTATCATTCCTAGATATAATTTACAATTAACTCAAGAAGGTATCTTGAAAGCAATTTAAATCCCCAGAGTCACTTATAGAAAGGGGACGACAGTCCTGATAAGGAAGAATGGAAGAGAGTGGGAGTTTTACTATGGGCTTCCTGGCTGCGCTCCATCTTAGGGATGGTTTTTGGAATTGGCACGGAAAATCAACAGCCACATTTCAATGCTGTGTCAATGCACTTTCGCACAGACGTGTACTGCGATTGGATGACCCCCCCATATGAGATCGCACAGTCTAAGCATTGCTGAGCTATGTCAGCACTTGGCTAAAAGAGATGAGATTTTACTAGAGGAAGTGGTGGTAAGAAACTTGGCAGATGGCAAGCACTCTTCATTTTAGCTCATCAAGCTGGGGACCCATTTTCTCGAGTGATGTCCACACAAACACACCATTTCTATATACAATTAGTCCCAGCAAGTTCTGGCGGCGGGGGGGGGGGAGCCCTGAATATGTTATGGGGATAATATCTCTTTGGTTTCAGCTTCGCACATTTAGACCCACCATATTCTTGAGGTTGTAATCAGGGCTGGATTTAGGTTTGATGAGGCCCTCAGCTACTGAAGGTAATGGGGCCCTTTATATGTCCAGCTGTCCTTGTGTTGAATATATGCTATATGGTAATTTATGGACCTAGTAGGTATCTAAAGCCATTTGCACGTAACAAAATAGGTATTTTATCAAAGTAATTGATATAGAAATGAGCAAACCAGTGATATTTTAGGGAGCAGGCTAGCAGGCGGGGCACATTATTTACATTATAGGAGCCTACACAACACAAAACACTGTTGCTGTCTGTAGGTTTTATTTTATTTGTTTTATATCTTATATTTTGGAAATGTACATCCAGGTTTTTTTTCCTTACATTTTTTTGGGGGGGGGCCCAAGAGAGTGGGGCCCTAAGCTATAGCTTGTTTAGCCTATACGTAAATCCAGCACTGATTGTAATTCTGAATTGTTTCTAATATTGTATTTTTGATTGCTGCAGTCGACCCCGGAAGCTTATGGTGAAGGGCAGGTAAAAAACAGAATTAATAAAAGCACCATCATCAAGCTGTAGGGGGAAATATTTTCAATGCCTTATTAATTTATTTAACATATAGCACCTCAACATTATCCCAATTATATTACCTGGGAGCAAGCAACACTGAACTCAAGGAACTTTGCTTCTAGCACTGCACTGTGACGTGGGGAATATCATCTAAATTAAATGGGGCATATTTTTATTTAAGAATGTTGTGAGTTAATGAAGTTCAGAAAGTTTACAGTGACTGTTAGTTTTTCCAATAAAGTGCTATTCCTTATAAGATGACTTTGAAATGGAACTACAGGGGGTAGGAAGGTTATTAATTTGAATTTTCAGGATATGAAGTTAATGGACATAGTGCTTCAAAAGTGATTCAAAGTTGTCACCATTTTTGAGTGGGTCTCAATCATACATGCAAGTTGCACAGTTAAAGCGGATTTGAAGCTCTTGCACAACAAACCTGTTTCCCTTAAAGACCAGACTAAGTGATGGTAAAATGCAGAGAGAAGTATTGAATAACATTTGCATTGATGCACCATCATCTAAATCAGAGGGAATGCTCCATAAATGATCCAATGCAATCTAATCTCTCTGCAAATGTTCGATAAACAGATGTTTGATAAACAGGTCATTGGAAAAGGCCCATAGAGATATTAGGAGTTTCATATAAAATACATATATATCCTCAAAAAAAGAGGTTGTTACTCTATCATCACTCAGGGGATTGTGTTTATCGCAGTGACGTAGCGTGGGGGGTGCCAGGGGTGCCGGCCGCACCGGGCGCAACATTTGGGGGCGCGCGTTTGGCCGGCCCTCCTGGAGGAAGCAGGAACCCCACTGTCCTCGGACCTCCTCCGAAGGCTGGCGGTGGGGCGGAGAGACCTCCTCCCGCCGCCAGCCTTCGGAAGGATCCTCCGAAGCCTGGCGGTGGGGCAGAGAGACCTTCTCCCCACGCCAGCCTTCGGAAGGCTGCTCCGAAGCCTGGCGGTGGGGCGGAGAGACCTTCTCCCCACGCCAGCCTTCGGAAGGCTGCTCCGAAGCCTGGCGGTGGGGCGGAGAGACCTTCTCCCCGCACCAGCCTTCAGAAGGCTTCTCCGAAGCCTGGCGGTGGGGCGGAGAGACCTTCTCCCCGCACCAGCCTTCGGATGGCTGTCCTGAAGACTTGTGGTGGGAGCAGTGGCGTAGCGTGGGGGGTGCAGGGGGGCCTGCTGCACCTGGCGCAACATCTGGGGGGGCGCGGAAGAGACTCGAGTGCTAAAATCCACGGGTTAGGGGGCGCAAATTACTTGCCTTGCCCCGGGTTAGGGGGCGCAAATTACTTGCCTTGCCCCGGGTGCTGAGAACCCACGCTACGCCACTGGTTTATCGTCTGTAAACATTAAAAACAATTCAACAGGAAACAAAGAAATGAGATTGCTTCTAAGATCCCAGTTCTTTGCCTTGTTACATTAGAACAGCATGGAGCCAACTTTTGAGTAAACACTGCATTGTAAATCCCTCAACTGGCAAAATGAAGCTGTGTCTCTGTTCATTTATTTTATTTATTTATTCCACTTGGAAAACTATTAATGGGGATGCGTTTCCTAGGCTCTTGCATGAAGATCAAAATTATACAGTGTAGCAAACTAACTAAATTAGCTCCATTTAAATAACTGTGAAAGGGGAAAAAACAATAAATCAACAAAAATCTTCACCCAAATGTGTTTACAAAATGCCTTCTAATTGGCTGCAGTGAGGACAACAAAGGCTGTTTCCAACTCTTCGCTAATCCAGAGTTTCAGTGCTAGTGGCATCAGCTGCTAATGAGAGTTTGCTGAAGGGAAAGCATTGGATTCTGAACAACTAAAAAAGTATTCCCAACTTCCGACTTCTTGTCCAGCAAAATTAGCCTGCCTATCCTACATTAAACAGATTTTCCTTACAAACATTTTGTCCAATATCCCTAATAAACCTGGGCAAGAATAGTAATAAAATCAATAGCAAACCTTTGTTAAGTCTGAAAAAAGGAGGTTATTTGAATTGTCATAATCATGCAATTATCTCATTTCTACTGTATTTCAAAGGACTTTGGCTCTATCTAATCCAATATCAAGAGGAAGTGAGTAGGGGGAGCCCTAATGCAGATTCTGTGATGTATTCATAAATCAGGACTTTCAGAGCCTGTCATGGGATCCATAATGAGGGTCATTATTCAGGCAGAGTGTCAAAACTACTATCAAAGGACCTTCTCAGAATCACAATCATTCTGTTTCTTGTTAAATAAGCAATGTAGTACACAAAAATGGCAAACAAGAAGCAGGTCAATTTGATACAGTATGAGGGCACCAAGACTCTAGAGTAATTTACCCTCTGGGAATTCTGATGGCTGGTGAGATAAATTATATACACCCTCAGAAAAGATTAATGGTAATAAAATCCCTGAAATAGCTTCAGAGAGAGAGAGAGAGAAAATGTCCACCTGTACCTACGGGAACTTTAGCAACAAAGTAGGTTCCTTCTTAAGGCAATGTGCCTAATTAGTGTAAACATAACTTTCCACTATTGTTTTACTAAATAGTAATCCGATTAAAAATTCTAGTACAGACACTTTACAAAATGAGACCGTTTCGTGTACCCTGCAGTAGAAATTGTGTACCCAAAAGAAAAGAAAATTTTCAAATACATTTTCTGAGATGTTGTGACTTCACTTTTTTTTATTACTAACGATTGATAAAGGTAAAGAGTTAATCAAGTATTGTTCGGCAACTTGATCAGGATGGCAACCAAAGCCAGTAATTTCAAAATTAAGATTGTTTTCTAATAGTACTTTGGAGCCAGGTAACTGAGAAGCAATACGATATAATGAACTGAGATAGCATCAAAGCCATTTACTAGATGTCCCTGAGTCCATCATCTGGGACCAATTTCGCAACTACTAAAGGATGTAATGAGTCCAGTTAGGACCATGCCGTAGTTTGTAAACTATCTAAACAAGTAACAAACTGCTTCTCTCATTCTAATTAATACAAGAAAGCGTGGCATTTTTTGCAATGAGCCTTACGTAATGATCCGCAACTCTACTGACACAAATAAAGTCAAATAACTAAAATAAGCATTTATGTATTTGAGATCTAAGCTCCATTGTCCAGTAAAAGTTGAACTGATATATATCCAGTGCTTTCTTTATTAGCTTAAGTTCACGAAAAATGTTGTGATATAAATGTGGGCTTTGAATGAATTGAGATTCTAGTCATAAATTAAATGACCTTACTGCTTAATCTTATATATTTATTTGACAGGAAGAAAGTTTATTGGGGCTTTGTTGTTTAGTCGTTTAGTCGTGTCCGACTCTTCATAACCCCATGGGCCAGAGCATGCCAGGCACTCCTGTCTTCCACTGCCTCCCACAGTTTGGTCAAACTCATGCTGGTAGTTTTGAGAATACTGTCCAACCGTTTCGTCCTCTGTCGTCCCCTTCTCCTTGTGCCCTCCATCTTTCCCAACATCAGTGTCTTTTCCAGGGAGTCTTCTCTTCTCATGAGGTGGCCAAAGTATTGGAGTCTCAGCTTCAGGATCTGTCCTTCCAGTGAGCACTCAGGGCTGATTTCCTTCAGAATGGATAGGTTTGATCTTCTTGCAGTCCATGGGACTCTCAAGAGTCTCCTCCAGCACCATAATTCAAAAGCATCAATTCTTCAGCAATCAGCCTTCTTTATGGTCCAGCTCTCACTTCCATACATCACTACTGGGAAAACCATAGCTTTAACTATACAGGCCTTTATTGGCAAGGTGATGTCTCTGCTTTTTAAGATGCAGTCTAGGTTTGCCGTCGCTTTTCTCCCAAGAAGCAGGCATCTTTTAATTTCGTGGCTGCTGTCACCATCTGCAGTGATCATGGAGCCCAAGAAAGTAAAATCTCTCACTGCCTCTATTTCTTCCCCTTCTATTTGCCAGGATGTGATGGGACCAGTGGCCATGATCTTAGTTTTTGTTGTTGTTGTTGTTTGGTTTTTTGATGTTGAGCTTCAGACCATATTTTGCGCTCTCCTCTTTCACCCCCATTAAAAGGGGCTTACTCCTAAGTAAATGCAAACACCCAGTTCTACTTTTTTTTACAGGAGGGATAAGGCTGAATACGTGTTAGGATATGGAGCAACAAACTTAGACACAATCCAGAGAAGACAGAGGCATTGTTAGCTGGTGGTTCAATGGCCTTCCGAGGTGATATACTATTTAACCTACTCTGGAAGGAGTTGCAAACTAACTTAAAGAGTAGGCTCACATCTTGGTGTGGCAGTTTTGTGGTCCTTCAACACCCATCAGCCTCAACCAGCATGACCAATGCTCAGAGAACATGGGAACTGCAGTCCAACAGTATCTGGAGTCCCACAGGTTCCCTAATCTAGCCCTTCCATATGAGGCCTAAGTAGCATTTGTGTGTTCATGGCCTCTAACCAGCTTGGATCAAAAAACAAAAAACCCGTTGCTACTTAAATCATAATCATAATTTATTTCTACCCTGCCCATCTGGCTGGGTTTCCCCAGCCACGCTGGGCGGCTTTCAACAGAACATTAAAAACAGAATAAAACTTCAAAGACTAAAAACTTCCCTAAACAGGGCTGCCTTCAGATGTCTTCTAAAAGTCAGATAGTTGTTTATTTCCTTGACATCTGATGGGTGCCACTACCAAGAAGGCCCTCTGCCTGGTTCCCTGTAACCTCACTTCTCGCATGGAGGGAACCACCAGAAGGCCCTCGGAGCTGGACTACAGTGTTTGGGCTGAACGATGGGGGTGGAGACGCTCCCTCAGGTATATTGGGCTGAGGCCATTTAGGGCTTCAAAGGTCAGCACCAACACTTGGAATTGTGCTCAGAAACACACTGGGAGCCAATGTAGAACATTGATTATGGAGGTTTTAGATTTGAGGGGGCTTATTCCATAGATAAATCTATCTATCCAATGATAGATATTATTAAACTTGTGCTGTTTTAACATCCAGGTTAGATTAAACATGGGGCTGCTCTTGAAAACTGTTTGGAAACTTTCAATTAGTTCAGAGCCTGACAGCCCTAAATGGCTACAGGAGCGCTTTGTCCCACATGAGTCTGCCTTCCCTGGAAGGAAGGCCTTTTCAGAGTTCAGGTTTCAGAACAGTTGCTGCTGAGAAATCACAATAGCATTGTTAACTTCTGACAGCTCTTTCCATTCCATCCGCAATGGCCTGATTTCATGGGAGCAAACCACAGCAATAGTGAAGAGTTGTTGTAAGCAATCATGGGAACAGCATTAAAAATCCCTCCAGCTGGAACCTGATAGGACTGTAATTTCCAAGGACAGCTATGTTGAAATAAAACATTTTAGTTAGATCTCAGAAGATTATAAACCAAAGTTAGGATTATCCAGGGTTTTCATACCAGTTCAAAACTTTGGTCGCAAAAGTTTAGTTAACGATACTGGTTAGCCTTAACCTTGGTTAAGGTTTATGCTGAAATAATCTGTAACATGTTTAATTAGATGGGTTGAATTAAAATGCAGGAAGTGAGATGTTGAGAAGCAGGTGTGTGCAGCTTTATACAACTTCATATACTCTTATTGTAAATAAAACATTATTCAAAGGATATACACCTGATCCTATTATTGTGTGTTAACATTAAGGGCAAGCAAAATATTATTGGGAGTGGCGGTATTCTCATAAACCTCTGGTTTTACGGTTCTAATATGAATTTTATGTAACAAGAAATCCTACCTTGTCCAGATTTATTGTTTAAGTAAATTTGTATCTGTAGAATAATCAAAAGCAAACCAATTATATCCAGGCATCTTTTTTATCCATCTGTTTGGATATAACCGTCTATTAAATGGTGTTTGCATATGAGGAAATGTTCTATTGTATGCATAGGTACTCAATTATTTAGATTATACATATGAATAAACTGTGCCGTTGAAGGAGTACCCTTGTAATGTAGGACAATTACATTTCCTACCACAGTTTACAGGTTATTAAACTAATATCAATTTGGCCCACACTGCTGAATATTGGATCTTAACCTTCACCCATGAAAGTCCTCTTCTTAAGGGTTACATTTACTGCTACCAGCCACTACTCACTACTTACTGCAAGTGCTATAAAATGGTAACCGGAATGAATGCTGGATAAATAAAGACTACAAAGATATAGTTCAACCTAAAAATGCATATTAAAATATAGGAAAGTTTAAAGCAATTGTTAAATTCTAATTATAGTTTACCCCAGTCTTAAAGGTATTCTGCCTGCAAGCAAAATTTTTATTATATTTGAGAAAGTGTATTTTCCCGGCTAAAAATGAAATGTAATGATATTACTAAGAAAGTTATGTCCTGCTAAATTACGTTAACATCACTGAACTGGTTCCATACTGAATCATTTGGGTTTTGAAGTAGGACGAGGGGAAAGTGGTCCAGTTAATATTTGACCCATGTATTGACTCCTACATTTTCTGAACTACTTTTTTTTTTTTTTTACCAGAACAACCACAGTTCAGGAAAAAAATAGTCATGCTTAAATACTATTTGTAAAGGAGCAATACTTGAGTGCTCCTGAGACTTGCCACAATTACTTTATGTCTCTTTGTGACTTAACTTTGTGACTTAAAATTGTTGGGATATAACATAGACATAAATAAGGACGTTCCTATACAAAGACACACGCTGGGATTAAATCAGTTTTGTAGCCCTCTTTTACCATGTTCTAAACATAATACACTGTTGGTCCATCATAATGTGGGTAACAATAGATTGTGTGTGCCACATACACACTGGTAGGTACAGTATATGTTCAAGAAAGCCAGAATTGACCACAGCCACAGATACATATGGTGGCAGAAGGCATTTGTCACCAGCTATGTGAAGTTACCCTGAATCTTATTATCAGTTCATCCTATGTTCTAATTTCTTGTTATGCCACTATGAGACTTGCACAATGGGCTCCACATTACTGCTTCCATTCCATTTGGAGAAAAGGAATTGAACACACTGTGTTATGATACTGTTGATATGGTGTGGGAAATCTAAAAAGTCTCTTTGAATGGGTTCTCCGTGATATTTTTTACTAATGTTATATATCTGATGTTAGCCGCCCTTAGCCCGACTTTGGCCGGGGAGGGTGGGATATGAATAAAAGTTGTTTATTATTATTAGGCTACCAAAATCCCATGATAAAGCATGGAATTGATCAACTAAGCATGCACAAAGAAGATCAAACTTCAGCACCAATCATATTGCCAATAAATGGGGGGGGGAATAGTATTAATAATACTAATCAGAAGTACAAAGCAAATAACATGTCCACAATACATTCACGACATAATTGTTTTGAAGAATTGAGAAAGCAGTGCTCTCTGGAGGAGCACACACAGATCCCAGTGAATTTAGATTTACGGCCATTGCCGAAGCTAAGAAAACAGAACTGGAGGAAAAATTACTGCTGCTGCTGCTGCTTTTCCACTTGGCTATTAGTTATTAGAAGAATAACATTGTGTGGATTGGCTTTGGCACATGCTAAAAATGAACATATTTTGACAAAACATTCTGGACAGGCTAAGCCACTGAGTTATGGATGGTAAGGATCGCAAAGATACAACCCCTGTGCAATTTAAATGACATGTTTATGGAGAGAGCTGGTTCTGCATGCACAATGAAAGCTGTTTGCCTGCTTTGGCCTGTGAAGCCTTTGGGCTTCAGGGTCAATCATTTCCAACACTCTCAGAGCCCTGGGAAGCAAAGCAATGCAAAGGAGTTCCACTAAAATGTCATGGGAGGTTGGAAAGACCACTATTGTACAGGTAGGTTGGTTGGTTGGTTGGTTGGTTGGTTGGTTGGTTGGTTAAACACACTTGTGAGACAAGTTTTGCTTTTTCCACCGGGTCGCACAATTTGTCATTGCTGCTCCATTGGAAGACTCACCTTCAAAGAGATGAAGAAAAACAGTTTCATCGACACCTACCTGCATCCATGCTCATAGGAGAAGCAACAGCAGCAGTGATGAAATAGGCAGCAGTAAGGTAAGACTTGGTCATTAGGGAGCGACTCCTGTTTGAATTGTAGCTTTGGAAGAAGACTAGAACTCTGAGAAGATGGAATTATTGTTAAACCACTCTAAGAATTACAGCTCTGGGAAGGGAATAGATGGCCTCGTAACAGCCCTCAAACACCCTTAGCAAACATCAGCTCCCAGAATTCTTTGGGGGAAATGATGGCTGTTACAGGGGCATCATAGTATGTACGGTGTGAATTTGGGACATAGGTGGTGAAGCGTTGGACTAGGTGACCTTAAATTCCTTCCCAATCCTACCAAATCAAGATAACTTCACTGTTTGCCATGTTCTCACTAAATGGATCGCTTCTCAAGACTATTGCCTTAATGTGCAAGAAAGCATCTCCTATAACTGATTAACGCTGTCTCTCCGTTTTCTAAAGAGGCTCATTCACCTCTATAGATCTTTCTCCTGTGGGCCTTCATTTACCATTCTGACATAATCTAGTGCCGCACTGTGTGATGCTGATGATGTTTTTGTCAACGTGAAGAATGCAGTGCAATTGTTGCAGAAACCGTCTAAGAAACCGAGACCTTAATATGTACCATCTGTTTTACAAAAAAGCTCAATGTGGTAATGCATTTGCAATACCAGAAGCAATATCTCTATGACATGAAATGAACATATGTTGTCTAAGAGCCTTCAGGCTGACATTGAAAAAAGAGAAAAGATAGTACTTCAAGGCAAATATTGTCCCAATAGAAAGACTGCCAGAACCAATATGGCTCAGTCTATTGACAAGTCTCTGGTGAACAACATCATATAAAGACTTTCACATTTATGGGTTGTTCAGCTCTATGCCCCATTTTTTCCCCTAACAGGGGAAAAGAGTTTAAACCTTCATTGTCACACAGCCTGCCCTAGTCTTTCAGATCAACATATGTCGTCAGCTGAAGAAACATTGTCCATTATTCTGCAAGTATCCAATTTAAAGGGGGGAAAGTCAATAGAGTTGACAGCAGCTTCTTATACAATAAAAAAAGCCCAAAGATGGAGGGAAGGGGAGGCAGGAGCAAGAAAATAAAGGAAGCCCATTTAAGGCATGCAAGCAATGCATATGAAAACATTTTTTTATAAATACTGAACATCTTTAACACAGTATTAAAATTGACACACCATCCTTCCTAGATAATCACATAATTATACCTAGCTGCAAATACAGCCTTAACAAGCATCTATTAAAATCCACCAACACCTCTTGCTTCCCCAATACAGCTGTGTGCTTCCATCACTGGGCTCCATTAAAAACAGCTTCTCCGTGCAAAGCAGGAAGTGACCTCTCCAGACAACAGAACAACTCTTCTTTTCTTATCTCTACGGCTGCAATCTCTTGGGTGATACGGACACCATTAGGCAATTGAATGTGCATGCGTACTCCATCCATATCTGAGAAGCGCTGATGCCAAAGTACTTACATTAGAAGTAGTCACTCAGTGCCCTATCTGAGGTTTTGTAATGTAGGAAGATATCATATTTTTATTTCAGGATTACCCTATCACAAATATTGGGCTTGTTTTTACCATTTTACATGGGAAATCCTTTGATAATTCTGACCTAATTAATAAGAATTTTTTTAGCATGCTTTTATCTTCATTAAGCTTTTGTATAAGGATATTCTAAAATCAATGTAAAATAAATTACAAATACGAACAAAAACCCAGCTGAATGGTTCATGTCACGAAACACATGATGAACGATTTTCCAATAAGTGGCCTTCATTAAAGCCTACAGAAAAGTGAAGGTGATAAATAATAAATCCCAAGCATTTCAAGAACAGGGTGAAGAGGTAAGTGAATTTATAAACTAGGATTTAAAAGTCACTTTAAAAAAAGTACAGGGCGAGAACACTTACATTTTCAGCTGAAACAATGGAAATTCTCTTGCTACGGATTCAACCTGTTTGCAGCACCACTGATTTTCTTTGAAATACTGAATTCCACACATGGAAGTATCAAACACCTTTAGAACTGCATTGTGGGCTCTCTGTGACTGGAGGATGGTGTCACACAATGGCAGGATCCAGTGCTAGCGGAGGAGCTGAGCTGCTGGGTTGGTGCAGTCACAGTAAAATAACTCAGGTGGGAAGCCACTGAATCTTTCAGTTCACTCCCTCTTCTCCCTGTGGCCATTCCTCATTGTCCCACCACCACTTCCCAGGCTCTGAGCCTTCTCCCCTTCGTGGTTCCCCAGCTGGTTCCTCCCACCATTCCTCTGTATCCAGCCAGTCCATGACAACACAGCTCCCATTTGCACTCTAGGCATTATCCAGGTAAAAATCTACATATATAAATACTGTGTAGGGCCCTAAATAAAACATCAAGCCTATTCACATTGGCTAGACATCATGCATAGAGATTTTCTTCTCCACATAGTGAAAATTGGCCCCATTTTATCTGTCCTAATGAAGCCACGTCTGTTTTGACCAGCTAAGAATTTGTTGTGAAAATGGAAGCATGGAAGCTATCAGAAGTCTATATTTTAGTTCTGTTTAAACATGCCTGGCAAATAAAACTCCAAAACTAGCCCACCAAAAAATGCCTGCTAGCCAACCTGCCAACCATAGATACCTATTACAGTAATATGTGGCACTTGTTGTTGTTTAGTCGTTTAGTCGCATCTGACTCTTCATTACCCCATGGACAAGAGCACGCCAGGCACTCTTGTCTTCCACTGCCTCCTGCAGTTTGGTCAAACTCATGTTAGTAGCTTCGAGAACACTGTCCAACCATGTTGTCCTCTGCGTCCCCTTCTCCTTGTGCCCATCTTTCCCAACAACAGGGTCTTTTCCAGGGAGTCTGCTGTTCTCATGAGGTGGCCATAGTACTGGAGTCTCAGCTTCAGGATCTGTCCTTCCAATGAGCACTCAGGGCTGATTTTCTTAAGAATGGATATGTTTGATCTTCTTGCAGTCCATGGGACTCAAGAGTCTCCTACATATGTGTCACAGCGTCAACCTAATAATTAATAATAATAATAATAATAACCCAGTCATCCGTGATTCACACTATAGCAAGGAACTGCACTTTGGTGTCCCACACCCAAGTGTCAATAAACTAGCCACTTAGCGACGCATAGATCTAAAGCATTTACCAGATGAACCCCCTTCTATTAGAGAACTAGGTTAAGCATCTTGCCACCTTGAATCAGTAGATCAGGTGTGGGGCATCTGTGGACCTCTGAATGTTGTTGGTCTCCAACATCAATCAACCACAGCCAGTATGGCCAATGGTCAGGGATGATGGGATCAACATCTGGATGGCTGCAGATTGCTCATCCCTGCAGTAGAGGCCATGCAGGGATTGCATCACACTCCTGTGATTGGAGAACCCTTAATAGCTGGGTTGCATTTTCTCTTGTTTTGTTACACCAAGGACGTTATTATATCCCCTGCCACTCAACCAGCTTTTGTCTTGGACTGAGTCTTTCAGGCTAGAAAACACCCAGGAGTTCTCGTGAGTTAATTTCCTTCTATCCCACCGTATTTTCCTGCTTTGTAGGATTAGCCTCCCTCCTCTTATAATTCTGTCAAAAGCTAACTCTTCTATTCTCCATTGTCACCTCAAGAGAAAATAAATTATATCTGGGACGCAATTTAAAAGGGAGGGAGGATGACAAACAAAACAAATGGGGTGGTTTTTGTGCGTGCATAGGTATATGAAAAGAAGAATTTAAAAAAATTCCTTAGCATTTCCCTTCTTTTGTGGAATCAGTATTATCTGAGCCCCCTCTGAATTTCCTCATTTGTGATAATGAATCCAGCAGAGCAGGTAGGAAGATTTAGATCAAGCAAGACAGAAAGCCAAGACTGAACTCTGACCTCCTTCCAGTTTCCCCTATGATGTTTTCCTCACCTGCCCTCATAAGAGTTTATACCTTTCTTTGTCTGTTCAGCAGGCTATAGATTGTATTTTAAGAATTTGCCTCGCATCCATTTTTTCTTGTCTGTTTACTGTCACGATGGCACAATAAAATTCCATTTCGCCGTTCTCCACCCGTTCCGTCACTCAGCCTTGTATATATATATGTAGCTCATACAATGAACAGCAGTGGGTCATATAGTGGTGACTAATAAGACTAATAAGACTTACTCTGTGTTGGAGCTAACAAATCCTTTATCAGTACTTCAACCATTCTGCTTACGTGGCCTCATTGTTAAGATTATGCCTTTCATCTATGGGAACTAATCCCTTTCATATACAATTTTAGCAAGGAGCTTATAAAATGTGTATTAAAGCAGTATTGACTTGTCTAACAATAAAAAGTACAATTAGGCTTCCAACACAGAGCATTACTAATTTACATAAAAACCTCTCTAACCCATTCCTTTTACTGCAGAATATAACCAAAAGGTTACATTCTATAGCATGCACCAGTAATTTTACTCTAAAATCAGCAGATAGCTCTACCTATGCAGTGCTGTTCACTTTTCTCTTTGTGCAGATCTTTTAAAAAGTGAATTTCCATGACGAACATATCAATAGGAAATAATATTAAAGATCATTAGACAGAATGGCTGGATACAAAGGGTTCCTTTTATAATATCACATAATGCAATAATTCAAGACTGTTTCTTATCAAGTGTCACTGTCCTGATAGAATCACCCCAAGGGTCAGAATGGAAGCATAATTTTATCCCACCTTCTGATGGTGGTAGCTCATTTTCATAATGTACTATTTAGGCAAGAAGCTTATAAAAACCATAGAGGAGTGATAATGACCATTCTGTGCCTGAAAATGCATAAATAGTTAGGCTTCTACCACTAAGCATTTCCACCTAAGAAGATTACTAAAGATCCCTTCTGCTACATTTCTAATTTCCATAAACCAAATAAGTGGCATTGTCTCTTCACTCTCCGTATACTACGCCTTTCCACAATATTCCGGCACCTTATGTTAATATTGTGTCTGTGTATATTAAAAACACCCCAAAATAAAATAGACATAAAAACCACACAGCTGGACCTGGCTGTGAATACATCCTAATTCTATGACGAATTTCTTTCTAATTTCTTTTCCTATATTTCTCCAAACATCCTTCTAAACTTCCCTACTACATTTTGGTCTGAGGAGCAAAAGTCTTCCCGTCTCTCTGCATAAAAGGAATGCCCTCCAAGGAATTGCCATAATTGGAGAGGTTTTGCCACAATACTGATACAATGCAGTACTCTCATTGTTGTTTTCTAAACTACCCATCAAATAAAAATCAACCAACTACTGCAGATGGTGTTTACTGTCCACAATTTCTGCTTGAAGGTGCCATAAAAACTTCATCCTAATTGTTAGATAAAAGAGCAGTATCTCTTTACCAGAGTAACACAAGATGACATTGCCCCAGGACATTTCACATGGTGTAACATGGCATAATCTGATTAACTTGATCCCATAGCCCCCTGTGCAGTGGAAACACCACTTTTCAAGGGAGAGGACATGCCAATACAAATAACAAACATCCTGTTTTTAACCATTTGCACCGGTCAGTTTGCCTATAGCACCAGAATCCTGTCAACTTAGATCATAACGGAATTATACATCCCAGTCTAAAATCTGATTTCTTGAACAGCATATCTTAGCAGAGGGACATTTTGTAACCCTCCATAACAGATTCTGAAGGGGTGCCAAACCATTATAGTGAATAGGAGAGACTGCTGAAAATCAGATACTTCACTTGTGCAACAGGAAGTGTTTTCCAGTTGTACGAAGCCACCATTGGCTACAACCAATAAATTTGATTTGATTTTATAGGTTGTGTTAATGTCGTGTGTGACTTCTCCCTTAGAAACTGATCATATAACGTCTTGGTACAGCATGAGACTCTTGATCTAAGGGCTGTGGCTTCAAGCCCCACGTTGGGCAAAAGATTCCTGCATTTCAAGAAGTTGCCCTAGATGATCCTCGTGGTCCCTTCCAACTCTATGATTCTATAATACAGCAAAATTAGGTAAACTAGGCTTTAATGAACTGAAAGGAGAGTGAGAGGAGCAGTCGCCACAGCCTGCTCCACCTGGACAGGCCTTCTGCTGAGACTAATGGCACTGTGTGGGAATGTTGTAGATACTGGGAGATGATACATTGATTTAAAAATATCCTTCCTAACTCATGCTTGATAGTCAGCAGCATAGTGCATTCCCCAGTATATACGGTAGCAGGAAGCTAGTTCCTAGATTCGTTTGAATCTCTTTACTTAAGCAATGCAATCTGGCTTTGTCCAGATTGGGTTCTGTTCCTGTTAAGTCCCCTTTTATCCTTCCTAAAAAAAATAAAGGCATAGCAATCTTCCTTACAAGTGATGAGAATTTTACTCACATTCAGTTCACAGTTGGATCCCTGAAGGAAGGCTTTAGCTTGGAGTTGCAGATACGGTGTGACTTGCATCCTTGTAAGGATGGGCCTGTGTGCTGCTGGCAAAGAGCCAGCTGTGCAGTCCAAGAGAAGGAAATGGAAGTAGAAGAGGGAAGATGGCTGTGTGACCAGCCCCTCTTATGGGGTCTCCTAGGGTAACGCCCGCCCACCTGGTCACACGCAGGGGGAGGATGCTCCAGACCAGGTGTAACAGGAAGTTCAACCGGCTGGAGTAACACCCCCCTGCGTGTCCACTCTGGGCAAACAGGAAGTATTGTATTTGACTGCTCTAATGGATTGCATCCCACACAGTGTGGAAAGGATGCTAGGAAAGTAAGAGAGGCAGATGAAGAAGACATCAGCAGCCAGCTTCTGTTTTAGATGACTGTCCCCTCCCTCACTCCCAGAGTCATGTACCACCAGCTGCCTCCTGAGAAGAATCCTTAGGATTTGCTATATGTTAATATTGCCATGCTAGTTTATTTTGTGTGCATGCACACAAGCTGCCTTGGAAGAATTTAGTATCCTGAAAGGTGGGATATAAATAATTATAATAAATCAACTAATGGCCGCAATGAATGATGGTGCCCTCTAGAATTCAGCCCCCTGAAAGGTTCGGGCCATCTACAACAGAAAGAAAATGTGAGTCAGATCCTTTTACAGGGGACTTGCCACAGGATCACTACAATAATCACCCAAAGGTGAGAGAGATCAATTGTCTGTTTCTGCTGCGACACAGTTTCCCATTTGTTCCGTACTTTTAAAACTCAATTGTGGAAAGTGATGAGTGGTTTTAATTCTCCCTTTGATGGTATGATGAACACTTGGCTCAGGCGAGGGACTGCTTTATATTACACTGTTTACCCTAGTTTGTAAATCTGAAACACTGGTTATGGGAAAAGCACTAAAAGCATAGTTTATCTCCCCTGCTATTAACAGATATCATTCATTTTTACTGCCTACACCAAGGAGCTGAACAACAAATCGTTTTTTGCTTCTTCTTTTTTTAGAAGTGTAGCTGAATCAAGATGCTTTGCACAAAGAAACAATATACTTGCCAAGGGGGACAATGATTTTTATTTTATTTATAAAGTGGAGGTTTACAGACTGATTCAAACTTGGGGAGAGAGAGTGAAAGGGAATATTTATAATGGAAACAAGTAGTTGGCTTTCCTTGACATATCTATGAATCCATCAGGTTTGTATTTAAATGTAACTTACTCAAAGGAGACATAAAATAAATACACTCACAGAGGGTCTTTTTTTAAATAAAAAAAAATATTGCTCGTGTTTTCCCTTGATCAGTAATAAAAGTAATTCCCTCTGTGAGTATATTATTGTGTATGGAAAACTAATAATTCTCTGGTTAACAGTGCCCAGTGCCTTCAGCTTTCTCCAGTATGTTATATGGATTTCCAAACATTTTATGCTGTTCTCTTGGCACCTACTCCAGTTCATGTGTATTGAAAAATAGGGCACCACCTCAAGCTCAGAACATAGTGGCTCCATACTTAAAGCTAAAGAAAAGCTGGAGTTAAAGTAGCTGTCCTTCAACAAAAGTAGGCCTCCTCAGATACACCATCACACTCATGTCTCAATGAGACAGAAGACTACATCTAGTTAAGCAACCATGGGTTTTCTCTTGTATGACATAACCCTAGTTTGATTTGAGAGGCCCACACACCCAGACAGACAGCAGGGGTTCAATCCACTATTGGTTTAGTCCACAATTCACAGTGATACCCCTGCATTCATCCTGTTGGACCAAGTTCTTGAAACAGAATATAGATCTATGGTTTAGTCCACAGATCAATGAACTTTTCTGAGGGCTGGTTGACTATGTTTTATATCAGGTGTACCACTTCTATTTAAAAATAAAATAGCTTCACACAACCAAAATTGGAATAGGAAAAACAACACTCGGTACACTTCTATTTGCATGTGATTGTGTGTGTGTGTAAATATTCTCTTTGGTTTTCTTTTTTAAGGATTTCCCTGGAATTATCCTAAAAAACTTTAAGCAATCCGTATGTGGGCATAGAATGATATGGACTGGGACTGATTTGTCAATCCCTACATGACAGGTAGTTCCCTCAACACTGCCACAAGAGTTTCTACCAGTAGTTCTCAGACTTTAATGGAGCATTTGAAAATTGATGGATTATGGAAGTCATGGACGCAATGCCCTTTCAAAATGTGTTGGGTTTTATTATGTATTTTGTGTTTTTATATTGTTATTTTATGTTGTAACTACCCTGAGACCTACATGCATAGGGTGGTATACAAAACTTTATTGTTGTTGTTGTTGTTGTTGTTGTTGTTGTTGTTGTTATTATTATTATTATTATTAAGCTGCTGAGAAAGACCCCTTTAACAAGTAACTTTTAAGGCATAAATTAATAGACTGCACCAGCACCATATTATAAAAATCACAGGCCATAGGCCAGGATCTCATTAGCCTGTTTGATAAACCTGTCAGTGGTCAAAATGGCTGCCTTCTCCATTGTGTAGGGGTGGGGAATCAAGTTCTGGGGCAAATACAGATATTATCAACTGTTCTGCAACACTTCTGCAGACCATGACTTGATCTTACAGGCCATAGATGGCAGCCTCAGAAACTCTTGAATGGTATACAGCTACCTTTTACTGAGAACAGTCCTAGTGACATTAATAGACCTAACCTAGCTGTGTGCATTAACTTCAGTGTGTTTACTCTGCATAATTCGTAGTTGAATATCATTTCCCAGTTTGTGGGAAAGAATAGTGTCTTGAAGGTACCCGTAATATGCAAACCCAGTTGCATTGAACATGTGCAGAGTATGCAGGTAGTCTTCCAACTGCAGGCTAGTGGAAGAGACAGGATGGGCAAGGGAGTCGGAGATACGAAGTCTACAGCTCCAGCCCCAAGTCTTTGGTAGGAGGGAGCAGTGCTTGTGCTGGCTGAGAGTTGTTTGCTGATGCAGCAGTGGCCAATCTAATTTCTAGATGGCTTAGCATCCCATCCTTTCCTCCACCTTCCTCCTGAAGTAAAATAGTGTTCAAAGCTTACTTCCCTTAAGTGGGTGGGCTGGTCCCGCCCAGTCACTCCTCACTTTTGCAACAGCTAAAATTCTAAAGAACAGGAGCCCATTCAAGCTGCACTCAGATTTTTAAAAAGCACATTGACCTCATCTTACTGCCTATAAAGGTTAAGAATCTGATCGTTTAAAAAAAGTGTGCGCGTATAGAAAAGGATGTAATTTTAGCACCGTGTCATCAAACAGGTTGGGGCTATCTGACTGCTCTTCACTCAGCCAAGTAAATTAATCACCCCGCTCTAGTAAGTCACAGTCACCTAGGCCATCTCACAAAGGACATTTAAGTGACTTTGCAGTTTTTCCTTCTAAAGTTACTGAACAAGTCCTTGCTTAATGTGATAAATGTTTATAGATTCTTCTAATTACAAGTCTAGTTTAAAGCTAAGACTGCTCTATGAATACTGCTTTCCTTCACAAAGTTTCCAGGGTTTTCCTATAATAATCAGTTACCATAATGAGTTTTTCCAAAGCAACCATTTGTCATTTTCTTAAAATATATAAACTACCCAATATAAAGACAAATAGTTAGAGCCAGCCTAACCTGAGGCCTTCTAACAAAGGGTTTTCCATTAAGTCAAACCAACAGGAAAACCTACTGGGTTTTATTTCAAAGCCAGGATTGTTGCTAACAATCCAGGGAGATACATCTGTAGCAGTCAGTTGTCTTTGCAAAACTTTTTCACACATATCTGCCCACACGTAGTCACCAATTATTCCAGGCAATCCAACACAGATCTGTATAGCAATCACAACATCATTGCAAGCTCTTGAACCTGCCATATGGAACAATTTCCCCCTTCCCTTGCATGGTATTCTGAAAGTTCTCACAACCCCCCCCCCCAAACCCCACCACCACCACCACCAATTTGGGCATGGGGAAGCAGAGCGGGGAGCCTATTGTGCTAGCAGATATCTTTACACAGGCTTCTGCTAGTGGGACCAGTTAGTTGAATTCCATCATTGTTTGCCGTGACAGTACAAATCTCCCATTTGAGGGGTAGGGTCAGTGGCGGTCGGCAGGGCTGTGTGGGGTTCCACTGCTTACCTGGTTTCCCAATGCTGGGATCAATGCCAGCTACCACAGAAGATGATTGAGGCTGCAAAGAGGTCAGCACAGTGTGGTCACAGCGGCAGAGCCAATCCGCCACTCCCAATACCTGCATCTCAGGAACCAGAAGAGACCCCAGAGTTTTAAAAGCAATGTGCTTCTTTTACCCCAACCCCTTGTTCAGGCTTATGGAACATCAGGTGTTCCCTATGATGTTTTAAAGTGGAAAGGTTTGTGGACTGCTAGCAACCAGGACTTCAGAGCCATGTGGCTTCATTCAATTAGCAGAGCTTTTAAAAATTCCAGATAAGTTGCTAGCACTTGGGACCCCATGAAACCCATGGGACAAGTTAGATCTCACAGGGTCCCTGTCATGGGAGCATATTGACCCAGTGCTTTACCAGTTGCCTGTCTCCCAGTGGAGTATAGGGTCAGATTCAAGGTGCTGGTTTTAACCTTTAAAGCCCTATACAGCCTAGGACCCTCGTACCTATGGGACCGCCTCTCCTGGTATGTCCCACGGAGGAACTTACGATCTTCAAACAAAAACATCTTGGAGGTCCCAGGCCACAGAGAGGTTAGGCTGGCCTCAACCAGAGCCAGGGCTTTTTCGGCTGTGGCTCCAATCTGGTGGAACGCTCTGCCACAAGAGACTAGGGCCCTGCGGGACTTGACATCTTTCTGCAGGGCCTGCAAGACAGAGCTGTTCCACCAAGCCAGGGCACAGCCTGACTCCCTCCTTTGGCAATCTTCACAGAACTCTAGCCCAATGGTTGCCATCAATTTGATTTGAATTAATTTTATAATGAAATGGTTTTAGAATTTTGTATTAGTTTATTGTTGTTAGCAGCCCTGAGCCCGGCTTCGGCTGGGGAGGGCGGGATATAAATAAATTTATTATTATTATTAATTATTATTATTATTATTATTATTAAACAAAGCAGTTCATCTCCATTGTTTGTTCTCTTACCTCTTGTGTGAGGACACAAGAGGAAAGAGAACAAACAATGGAGATGAACTGCTTTGTTCAAAAGAAGCCAGGGTGCCCAACCCTTTGCATTAAGACAGATGCTGTGGACACAGAGATTATGGGTTTAGATGTAAAACTGCTGCTGTACCCAAGTACCTTTTGGGTACTGTATGCATGAAAATTCAAGACTTGTACATTAGGAACCTGCCTGACTCTGGTCCATCGAGCTTAGGATTTCCTACAACTATTTGCAGTGGCTCTTCAGGCCGGAGACACTCCCAGCCCTCACTTGAAATTGCTGAAGATCAAACCTGAGATCTTCTACATGGAATGCAGATCCATTACAACAGAGCTCTGGCTCCTAAGTGGCATAGAGCATTACTCCATATCATTCTGTTATATATGTGCATCAGACCAGGTTGTAGCACAACTCCAAATACAAAGTAAACATCAGAGGCACCAATCACCTGTTTGTGGAAGGAAGACTAGATGCAGATTTCTTTCATACTATTATCTTGTCACATAATAGGTGTGGAATGGTGCAGAGCTAATGGGACTTTAGCCATCTGATCAGCAGAGGAGATCCTAAGGCAAACCAGAAGATGTTGGGCCTGCTGCCACATGTAAGTATTTCTGGATCGAGGCCAAACAAAGTCAGGAGGAGCAGCTACATGCTCAAGAATCCATAGATGTGGTCCCCAAATCCAGACGGATATTTGAGATGTATAAAGAAGCTATACAGATCTGTCTTTAGAGTAATACTCATGATAGCTGAAGAAACTCTACATAGAAAAGACGAAGGAGGGAGATACCTCAAACTTTATTGACAATGTTTTGATGAATGGTAGCAAGTTTGGCACACAAAAAGAAGAAAAATGACCATAGTGTCACAAAATAAAATATGCACAATGACAGTGACTTACACAGAACACTGAGCTTATAGAAAAAGCATTGGTCCAGATAAATAACTTCTTTATTTATGTCAGAAATTTTAAAAATGCTGCATTTAATTTTAATATCATGATGAGAGCTGTGTCTCATGTTTGACAGGCCTCATTACACCAAGGCATATAGAGAGTTTGCACTATTTAACAATTTTTATCAATCATTTAACAACGGGCAATGAAGACAGAGCACAAAGACAGAAGCATAAGTGATGGAAGTACAAGGGTATAATCTATTAGCAAAATTTCAGCTTTTCCAACGAAGTCCTAGGAACCTCTTTGCTGAGGCAGCATCTCACAGGGTCGCACGGGAAAATGTCATATCAACTCTTTGTTTGCCGGCCCTAGTACAAAATAAACATGTTCCCTGAAGTGTGGCGAAAGCAGACAGACTAATGCTCTGTGCAGGGCACTGGGGAGGGGAATACCAGACAAGGAGGCTCAGAAAGGGTCCGGCCACCTCTTTCTAGTAGAGTTGCATCATTTCAGCAGCAACTCCCTGTCTACTTTCCTGTGTGGACGTCCTACTGAGTTCAGTAGGACTCAGTTCTAATTAGACACATACAGGACAGTACTGCACTGTTACCTGGTTAACTGGTTAAACCCAGCCAGATGGGTGGGGTATAAATAATACAATTTATTATTAATTATTATTATTATTATTATTATTATTATTATTCAGTTTGATTAAGTAGTTATAAAGATATTCAGATCAAATAAAAAGCTGGCTCCAGTTAATTGGGCGGTACAGTTGTACCTTGGAAGTCAAATGGAATCCGTTCCGGAAGTCCGTTCAACTTCCAAAACGTTAGGAAACCATAAAGTGACTTCCAATTGGCAGCCAATCGGAAGCCGCAGAAGCTCCATTGGACGTTCGGGTTCCAAAGAACATTCGCAAACTGGAACACTCACTTCCGGGTTTACAGTGTACGGGAGCCAAACCGTTTGACTTGCAAGGCATTTGGGATCCAAAGTGGCAGGTGCCAGTTTAGAAGAGGAATCTCATCCTCTCTGGGGTGCAAGCAGGCCTCATCTACAAACCACTGCTTTTGAAAGCCTCTTTAAGGTGAGGTGCTGTGTTCAAGGTGTCATTTCTTAGGCACTCAGAACTAGTTATGTCATATCCTTGGCTCCCAGCCAGAATGGGATTAAACATATAAATTTGCCGGACATGCCCATGTTTCCTCATCCACAGAGATTGCTGGGATAGCTTGGTCAGTACAGCATGAGAGTGTTAATCTCAGGGTTGTGGGTTCAAGCCCCATATTGGGCAAAAAAATCCTGCATTTCAGGGGGTCAGACTACATGGCCCTCATGGTCCCTTCCAACTCTACAGTTCTATGAAGTAGCTGTCTTATTCCGCGTCAGACCATTGGGCCTTCTGGCTCTGTCCCATCTGCATTGTCTGACTGCATCTCAGATAGCAGCCTTTCCCAGATGTACCTGGAGATGCTGGGTGGTTGAATTGGGCTCTTTTGTGTACCCACCATGTGCCTTATTGGTGTGCTATGTCCCGCCTGAGTGAGGTCAGTACGGCTACCATTCCAAATGCATCCAGAATGTCTCGTGCTTCTGTAATCATTCAAGGTTATTCCTTTTGTGGCATCTCTGTTTGAGGGAACTAACTCTGAGATTAGACCTTCGGATACTAATTTAGGTTCTTTATCTTCCTCAGTTTGTGTCTTTGGGCAAGTCATCTAACCTGCCTTTTCTTTGCTGCATCCATTAAACACTTACCTATCGAAAGGAAAGCTATGAGGCATAATTAACTAATGCTAATGCACTGTGAGATCCCTGATGAAAGAAGCTATAGAAGTGCAAATTATTTCATTATCATTTGAGACCTACATGAAGTACCCTCTCAGTCAACCATGTTTGGAGGCCGCTGAGATGTAGATATAGATATATATGTGTGTATCTTTTTCAGAAAGCGCCTAACATCCAGTACAACCAAGTTCCAATGAAGAAAACCTATTGGAGGAGAAAATGATTTGTGTGAGTAAGCAATAATAAGCCACTCCGTGATAATTTTTCAAAACATGTGGGGATTTTAACTACATACTGCTTACCGACTTAAATAGGAGTCATGCAGTTTTTTAAAAAAATCAACCAACCAAATCAAAACTTCACACAACCCTTTGAAAATGTCTCTGTAAGTGTTTTGTCAATAACCATATGTGAGTAATAAATTGGCATTTGTTCTTTTTGACTCAATACATATAAACATTATGTTTATGCCAGCCCAAGTAGTGAGTTTTCACAGCCAATAACCAGTCCTCTGTCATCCTGTAATTGGCTCCTGATTGTATACTGTTATTTTAATGTATTTGGGGGTGGTTATATTGTACTACTAAAGTCATGCTGTGCAAAACAGCTGTATCATAAAGTGCAGCAATAACATTTCTTCCTAGGCCATAAACTATAACACATATTATTGATTTTTGTGTGTCAGATTAGCACTTTCTCAGATGGAGTTTGAAATGATTAAAGAAAAAGGGCTTATTACTGGGGATGTATGGAGGCAATTTATACAGTGGAGTAGTATCAAGATCTGACTTGGTTTTGTGCGCAGTAAAAGAAACAGGAAGCCCCCTTTGTATTTGAATTGGTGATTAACAGCCAGCTACTACAATTGTGAACTTTAACAATTGCTCAAGACCTTTCCAAGATATTGTGCAATAAATGTGCATTTCTTTTTTCATTGTTTGCCTATTGTCCCCAGCTCTTCTTTCTGAGTTTGATTTCTGTTCTTGGAAAAATCTCAAATAGCAACAGTTCTTTTAAATTGAGGATATTTGAGATCCGCCCGATCCCATTAGACACTTACTGCTTTGAAGGCTGTTACGTGGAATATCACACCCTCCAACATTTCTCTGTATACGTTCTCAGAGGTATGATTATTTAAACCTCGCCCACCTGACTTGGTTGCCCCAGCCATCCTTGGCGGTTTCCAACTATATAAAAACATAATAAAATATTAAACATTAAAAAAACACCTTCCCTGCACAGGGCTGCCTTCAGGTGTCTTCTAAAGTTTGTATAGTTACTTATCTCCTTAGCTCGGGGGTTGTATAACTCCATACCCTCCAACATTTATTCAATGAAAATAGGGACGTCCTAAGGAAAAGCTAGAGACATGGGTGGCGCTGTGGTCTAAACCACCAAACCTCTTGGGCTTGCCAATCAGAAGGTTGGTGGTTCGAATCCCCGCAATGGGGTGAGCTCCGATTGCTTGGTCCCAGCTCCTGCCAACCTAGCAGTTCAGAAGCACGCCAAAAAGTGCAAGTAGATAAATAGGTACCGCTCCAGTGGGAAGGTAAACAGCGTTTCCGTGCAGTGCTCTGGTTCGCCAGAAGCAGCTTAGTCATGCTGGCCACATGACCCGGAAAAACTGTCCGCGAACAAACACAGTCTCCCTAGGCCAGTAAAGCGAGATGAGCGCCACAACCCCAGAGTCGTCTGCGACTTGACTTAACTGTCAGGGGTCCTTTACCTTTTTAAGGAAAAGTTAGAGCCAATGACAGGCAGAGCTAACTAATTCTATTTTGGCCCAATATTCCTCCTTGCTGAGCTCCACAAGGGCAAGACTGAGATTAAGGAGCTGATAGGCAGTACCACTCCCTAGATTGGTTGTAAGTAAGAAGACAGGCAGGTGGGCATTGGTTGACGGCAGACTGAAGTTGGTGATGAAGTGCCATATTTGTCCTAAAGGACCAGCCTCAACTGCTTATACTCAGGGTTATTTTTAAAGGAAACAACACTTTACAGCAAGGCTATTTCTCTTTCCCAATTTACTAAGTACACATGGAATGCTGAGCTATTGTAACTGGTTTCTTGAGCTACTGGCACTAGGATTTACAGGAGTACCATTCAAAACCAAAGATGTAATTGTGGCATACTTTAACAGATCTTTAAAAGCATACTTTAAAAGTTCTCTGCCAGGAATCCCAGAGAGCCGCCATCAATGAAGAATAGATAATATTGATGGACAAATCTGTCCAGTGATAGAATAGCTCCCTGTTTCTTGCAAACGATACAGATGTTGGCATATATATTGACATCCAATCACTTTCTAAGAAGTGAGCCAATGAAAATAGATTATTGTACAAGTGCCTTCAAGATTGTAGAGTTCTGGTCTTCTGATTGGCTGAAGGCCTTCATCGTTGGACTATTGTGACTGGATAGCCCAGGCCGAGCTCAGGGATTTACATAATGGCTTGCAGTAATTGCTTATTAATTGTGCAATCGTTATGCAAATTTCTGTGTTCCAACCGCCTAATGTCCTCATCCTTCCTAAGCCATATGCCCCAAATAATCAGTGCTAATAACATGTTTCATATATAGTGCATTCTCCAAATGGCCCAGTGAGACACCTAGAATTCCCCGAAAAACAGATGTTTGGATAAATGGAACTGCATCCAGGGCTGTATCCATAAGGACTTACACAGGAACAGATAATCCATGGATTCAGAGTGAAGAAGCTTACAGGAGGAGGGAAATTGGGCACGCTGGGAAGAAATGTGTTGGTTCAGATGATGCCGTGCCACAAGCTGGACAAAGCAAATACATTTGCGATGGACAAAATACTGGCTATTTGATCATACCTGATGCCACTTCTGGCAAACCAGAGCAGCGCACGGAAACGCCATTTACCTTCCCGCCGGAGCAGTACCTATTTATCTACTTGCACTTTGCCGTGCTTTCGAACTGCTAGGTTGGCAGGAGCAGGGACCAAGCAACGAGAGCTCACGGGGATTCGAACTGCCAAGCTTCTGATCGGCAAGTCCTAGGCTCTGTGGTTTAACCCACAGCACCACCCGCGTCCCTTATTTATTGGTAGGCAGTCCTATTACCCCTCCTCTAGATCAGAGTTGGAGAGAGAAAGAAGCCCTGTTCTCAGTTTTGGATCCATGTATTCACCCAACTAATGGGGCAAGGGGAAACTGAGCTCACATTAAGTGGTGCCTTGTTGCTAGCCACCGCAGTTCAGGGCTCAGTTCCCTTCCCAAGTTACATTTAAGTGTGGGGAAAGGTCACATTTCATGTTTCGTTTCTGTGAATATAAATGCATACCCAATAACATTAAAGCTGTGATCCTCGGGTGGGTGAGTTGGGGATGGAGAAAGAAGCTAAAGGTGCTTTATTAAGCCAGCAAGAGAGATGCAAGGATGGAGAAACACTGTGTTTCTGGGCTATTTGATTTTTTAAATTATTTTATGTATACCCTTCCCATTGGAAACAAGTGTGACTATTTATATGGTTTTGGCGTCAGGGGAGTGGGAGAGTTAGGGATCCTTCAGGGCACCCCTGGAAGGCCCCCAACAAATCTTGTTGTCTTCTGACAAGAACTGCAGCGTCAGGTGGGCAGGGGCATCAGAGGAGCTGCTAATAGAGCGCAGGAGGCTCTGATCTCCATCTTAGACATTGCAGCTCTTTCTCTAAGTTTAGAGGAGTCTATTACTCTGTCTATTATAAGGCACCCAGGGTATGCTCCCAGGTGGTCAGCCAAAGACATTTCACTTCCTGAGCTCAAGGGCAAGATGGCATTCAGTAGCACAGGGCATGGCGGGGCACTGCTATTCACCTGACCTCTGGTCAGTCATGTCACTGCTGATTACTATGGGGCAGAGTGGGCAGGACGAGACAGTTACAAATTTGACACGGTGAAAACGCGCCAGCAGAGTCAATTCAGTGATTGCACTGGTGTGTTCACACTGCACCCGCCATGCTGCCATGTTCCCCCTTTTCCTCTACCTTCCGGTGAATGAATCTATGATGACGTCTTCCCACCACCGTTCCGTATACAGAAACCAACCTTACTTCAACAAAGATGAGGGTACAGGGTCCACCACACCTGAGAGCAGCTATTGTGCTGGGAGGGAACAGAGCAGACCATGTGATCCACCAACATCTGTCCTCCAACATCTCACAGTAGGAGGAAAACTGAAATTTGTCCAATGTGATCGATCCCCATTGTTGCTGCTGTTATATTTTTTTTTAAAAAAAAAACATATTTCATGTTAAGAAGTGAACACTTCTAAAATATAGATTTGTCCAATTGTTGTAACAATTAAGCAGCCATGATCCAAATCATTAACAATATTGGTGTCAACTTTTATATGTTTTAAGAATAAAAAGATTTGTTAGCACCGAAAATGCACCAGTTCTTCTATGATTCCCCCCTTAATATTGTAATGAAATTTGAGAGTAGTTTCCAACTAAGAGCAAATGGGATTAGGTCTCTCTTCTTCTTCTTCTTGCTATTACTTCTCCGATCTTATGAACTAAGCTGATTTTATTAAACTACTCATTAAATGATAATTTAATGTGTCTTTCCAATTTGTCATGATATTTCTGACTTTATTACAAAGTGTGTGTGTGTGTGTTTAGATGAAATAACATGTATTTCTAAATGAAATGTCATTAATACAGATGGTTGAGGATATAGTTTATACACTATTCATAAACCGGCATATCTTGCAGTGTATTTCCTAGCTATTTATACCAGAAGTGTTTGCTGTAATTAAGTTATGTACTCTTATTGAGCATTACTGTTTTATCCGGAACACCGGCGTTTACTCCCCACAAGCACATGAAAAAATACATGGTTTTCTCAGCCGTAGCTTTTCTAAAGCAAGTCATACATATGTTACCAATAAACTTTCATATCTCTGGATATGCTTACATGCTTCTTATTTTTGCAGAATCAGATAGCAATAATGACTTTGGGACAAAGCTATTGGAAAGAAGCACAGAGAAAGGCAAACACAGTGTAAAGTCTTCTAATTTGGAACAGGCTTAACAAAGAGGTCATGGATGGTCTGGAATAGTACTTCATCATTATTAGCTGCACAAAGCGTGTTCTCCTTCAGGGAGAGCACGTGTTGCGGTGGGGTCTACTGAGCCACCCCCTTTGTTGCTGGGTAAGTTCTCCAAAATGGCCAGGGGGCAGTGATTGGATTGCTGAGTTGCTGGGGCAAAAGTTATGTTGCAATTTTGGTGGGAGGGGTAAAAGGTTTTAATACTCTGCACACAGCCTTGTGCTTTCTCTTTTGCTGCGTGCAACGGATCACCCGCCCACCCGCCCTAGAATAAGGGGTTGTTGCATTGACCTTGCTATGCCTGTCATGGGGTTGTCTGCCTTTGAGCAGGGGCCTGGTAGGAATTTTTCCATCTGGCAAATTGGCCGGCTGGGTGGTTTTTGCCTACTGCGTAGCAAATCGTCACAACTTGTAAGGTTGTGGTTAGGCATTGGTTATAAATCTGGTGGAGGAGGGGTTAGGATAGGCTGGGCCTGTCCCTCCATGGTTGCTACGGAAAGGGAATTCCGTTAAAGGAATCCTGGGGCTTGCCATCTTTTCGTCCAATCCCTGGAATGGGACTAGGGCCGGCAAGCCTTCGGGGAGCAGGCGGGTGAGAATTAAGGGTCTGTGACTCAGCTCCATTTTCCCCCGACTTGCTTTCCCCCGCACTGTCTTTCGGTGGTGCCCGGAAGTCAGTTCTGTCCCCAGGCGGGGGGACAAATAGTCTTAACCAATGCCTAAACAACCACTCACGGTTTGTATTTTAATAAAGTTGTGGCCAAAATCATGCCAAAAATCTTAAACAAAAATTACGTGTCCGTTGTGAGTTATTTTGGGGGTGGATTGGGGACCTCGACACGCAAACACAAAAAATCATTACGAGCTGTTACAGAATTTCAAGAGCAATGTATATCTTTTAAATGGATATGAAACGCAGCAATGATGTTCACCACAAAAACCTAATGAATTTCATGTGATGTTCAATTAAGCGCAGCCTCAACAGTTCAGGATTGTTCCAGCCGCTACAGCTTTAAAGTAAATTAATCTTCAATTAAAACAAAAGCAGCAGAAAGATCAGATTCCAAAACAAACAGCTTTTTAAATTGGAAACATCTGACCTGCCCATACACAGTATGGAAATGGTTTGCTTCTGTCTGTTTGTTTTAAAAAGCCAGCAAGACTCAGCTAGGAGAAAATAGATATGGGGACATAATATGGGCTAAGCAGACCTGGAGTTTGTTCACAAAAAATAAACCATTACAGATCTGAATCCTCACTTTCTCCTGTTTTGGCAATCTTCTCTCGCAGGATGCCAACATTCAAACCAGAGAACAATTTACTATGCACAAGGCCTATCCCATGAAATAATGCATCAGGCATACCCAATACTAAATAGAGAACAGAACTTCCAGAGTTCACAACACAGTTTCCAGGGTTTGTTATCAAAGAGAATGAAATTTCAGGGATTGCTGTGGGGAACCTCTAGCTGAGAACATTGCTGAAACAGCTGCACCGAGTGCCCATCTGCTACTGAGTCAAGTTCAATGTTTTCTTATTGATTTACAAAGCCTTGAATAACTTGGGTCCAAGATATATCAGGGACTGCCTGATGAACCCTTACATTCCAGCTCAGAGTCTCTGGTTGTTCCCTGAGTTGATGAGGCTCATCTGACAACAACAAGAAATCAATTCTAAATCTACACACATATAAAAAACGCTGTGAATATGGTTTTAAAAAAACAACACGTTTTAAAACACATATTGAATTTGCCATTAGCTCACCATCACCATCTAGTGTCACATGTGCACAATGCATTTAAAACACACTTAAAACATTATATTTGCAGCTGTATAGCTGAGTCCCCTACCAACAGAGATTCAGCAGGTGCCTTCTGTGCCAACATTTAAATGTTCTTCCAGGCCTCTGCAGGGAAATAAGAGTTCACCCCCCCCCACACACACACACAATGGTCTATTGAGGTCTATTTTAAATATATTTTTGCCTTTAACTTTTTAAGATGCTATGGTTTGGCTTTATGTTTTTACATTGTTGTAAACTGCTGTGATATATTTTTTATTATAAACTGTATTTTTTTTTAAAAAAAAATACAGAATGGAAAAGAAAACAACAGAAAACTTACCCTTCGGAAAGGAAGCAATGATGCCTTCTTTACTGTTGGACCCACTATTGGTCTCATCCATTCAGTCCACTGGAACCTGTCTTTGCATGCAGAAGAAGTCGCTAAATCACCAACAGCTTGAGACCTGCCAGCAACCCTCACCTGGTTTAGCTGGCAAGTCAAAGCCATTCCCAGAGTGTGGCCACTGTCACATGCTGACAGCTTCTAGGAGCCACAGATGACAGCTGAGTGCAGGATGAGGACCAAAGTAGGTCACAACATGTCTCCCACCAGAGGTACTATTCCTCTCCTATCACCCCATACACCCCAGCTATAAATGCATTGACTATTATGCCTCATTTATGCTCTTTGCAACTACACCACAATGGCAACTCACAAGTTGTGATCAACCCCTGTCCTAATATCTCTTTCCTTCTCTCTCATTCCCAGCTAAGTAGATATCATTTATTGTTTTTCTCTAAATGCACGATGTTACTTTGTACTATTTCATTACATTTTTATCATGTCATGCCATCATTCCTTTAGCTAATTACTTCTCTCCAATTCGAAAGTTAATATTTTATCAAAACCCCTTTTTTCTTCTTCTTCCCTTTGAGTAGTGCCTTTCAGCAAAGAGTGCGTGCATGTCCTTATTTTCCAGTATTAGCTGTAATCACCTTGGCAGTTGCTGTATCAAATGGTTTGCCAAAATCCAAATAGGCATGATCTGTTGTACTTTCTCTTTGTAAAAATTCAGATATCTTCTCAGAAAACAATACTGCACAAGCTATTTTATATTCCATTCGCTATTTCTTGCACATTTTAAATTAGCCTCTTCTTCCACAAGTATTCTAGGACTTTACCTATCCTTGTCACAGAAGTCAACTCAGACCAGTAGCGAGCTTGCTTGCTTTCCCTCCCTTTCTTTCCTTAAATCTAAAAACAAATTACTTAGTTTCCAAGTGTACCGCCTCCTGATTAATTGACTTATTAAATAATTATTTGCTAGTGATGAGCCTGTTATTTATGGGTTAGTTCCTATTAGATTTACAGATATGCATCATCCCCTTCATCGATAGGGTTGCCATATTTGAAGAGCAAAAAGGAGGACACATTTGCCGACTTCTACTTTTAACTATGGATTGCTATGATGACTTTCATTTTACATACCCGTGAAAAAGAGGGCGTGTCATGGAAAAAGAGGACATGTGTGTCACAAACTCTTCCACCGCCCTTTAAATCTAAACTTCAAATGCCTTAACGGCTGTGCCCTACAATAGTCTTAGTTTAGCCCTATTTTCATTGATGACCTTTACAAAACTAAACGAAAGTGGTCACAATTTGGGCAATGCCCAAATGGGATTTAGTCTCCTTTCGTGTCGAGTACTGATCTGAGCTATTCATGAAGTTGTCTTCTTCTTTGGCGATCACTCGTAGCCAAATAAAATTGTCTTCCATAAACACTGTCTTAACAGTGAGTCCGTAAGTGACTGTGGAGGCCAATTCTGGACCCACACGTCCTTCCACAGTGGAGACATTGGTTTCTGGGTGGGAGTTGATCATGGTGTGGATTTGCCATGTGTGCCTTCCTCTTAGCATGCTTCTCCCTTTCATCCTGAGTTTGAGCGTCTTCAAAGCCCATGACACCTTTGGTAAAGGCTGATCTCCAACTGAAGCACTCGCAGACCAGTGTTTCCCAGTTGTCTGTGTTTATACTACTTTTTAATATTTAGATTCATGAAGTAAGAGTGTCCTGAGTCTATAATCATTGAATCATTGAAATGTAGAGTTGGAAAGAACCCCAAGCATCATCTAGTCCAACCATACAAGGATCAAACTTACAACCTTGGCGTTACCAGCACCCACTCTAACCCACTGAGCTACCCAGGAACCAATATACTCTTTCAGGCATGGCCAGTTCAATACATTTTGCTGGCTGAAGTGGAGCCCAAATGCTACCTCCCTTAGCAACCCTGATAATCCCCTTTGCTCTGAAAATTGCAGGAGTTTCGCACTGCAGTTTCACTTGACAAAATTTGGGGGTAGTATCCCAGCACACAGTTCTTCCCATTTACAATTTAGCTTGGCATGGCGATATATGGACAAAAAGCCAGAGTTCCATAATGCAAGTGCTCCTGCCATGTAAAAGGAACAGTAGAATTTGGGGCAGAAGCTAAAGCACTATAACCTGTGAAACTAACACAATAAATCCCACATCTGAATGCAGACTATTGGACCCAGCCAGCAAGCCCAATAGTCAAACTATGGGAAATTGCATTCAGATACAACTAGCAAGGTTAGGGCTAGTTAATGCATGAAGAGGTTAAGACCACAGAATTGTATTACTAGACTCAGCTAGGTCACACTCCTCACCTAGAAGGAAGTTAAGTTTCCTCATTTGTTCATTATTGTCACCAAGATCAGACCACATGCTTAGAGCTATTTAACTATATTTTGTATCCTGATATTTATGTCTATGTATACTTGCTGCTGCATGGATAAATGCATGAACCTGACTTTTGGAACTTTGTAAGTAAAGCATTTAAAAACTTTCCAAGGTGTATGTTCTGTTTGATGCTAAGAGGAGTAGAAATGTGGAAGCTCTGGTAACAACTAGTGCAGGATATTTAAAAGGTTTTACAGCCTATATTCCCACACTATATTACTATTTGCGTTTTGTGACTTTAAAACTCTGTGGGGATTGTCTCTTGCTGGAGAATGGGTTTAGCCCCGCACTTTGGATCTAGGAATCCAACTGATTCTTTTATTAATTACCCCACACAGGTGATCTTTTTCCACCACACAAACAAAATGGGAGTTGCAACATCTGAATCACTACACATTTCTTGTATCTGGCCTAACCTTTGCTTCTATCTTGTCATCTCCTCAGAAGCATGCTTAAATAGAACATTAAAATTTCACTCTTCTTTGGTTTTGTACAATTTCAAGATGGGAAGAGGATTTCCTCAACATGATCAGATTCATTTCTTCTAAAACACATACACCCAACAACAGGCAACCACTTTCTTGAAAGAAAAAAGAAAGTGGCCATATTCCCGAAGGATTTAAATCAGTAGAGTCTTTCAAAACAAATGGTGTTATGATAATTAATACCACCTGGGAATCTGGCTCATTTAATTGTCACATTTCCCCAAATAAAGTTTAATTTGGGAAGGATTCAGCAAACACACATACACACACAAATCATAATTCAGCACATGTCATTTCCTTGGGGGATATAACCTCACTCCAGGGTAAAATAACCTACCATCTGTTCTAGTTTTTCAAACTGTGATATGGCACCTTGATTTGCTAAATATGTATTCTCAATCTATGGTATTGAGAAGTAGCTTAGCACTACCAAGCTATTTTTATTTTTCAAGACACATTCTATTTTTTCCTTGGGGGAAAAAACCTGTTTATACTTTATTGACATGTTCATATGTTTTAAACTATTTACGCTGACTGAAGCAGGTTTGTTTAAATAATAATAACACTTTCAGAGCTCTTGATTTGGGTGCTAGCCTGCATCACACCAGCAACCTATCGCTCTGGTGAAATCTCAGCTCACTTTGGAGTCCTTCAAATTTAAGCTATAAAATAGCAGTGTGCTGCTCCTACCTGCAGGGCTGTTTCCAGGGACTGCAACTTGGTGGCTTTTCCTCAGCCCTATAGCAGTTCTGCTGTGGGGGTCCCACAAGGCTCTATTCTGTCCATATGCTATTTAACATCTGTATGAAGCCACTGGGTGTTGTCATTGGGAGATTCAGGGCTCAGTGTCATCAGTATGCTGATGTCAGTCAGCTCTATACAGTTGTACCTCAGAAAGTCAAATGGAATCCGTTCTGGAAGTCCGTTCGACTTCCAAAACATTCGGAAGCCACGGAACCCCCATCGGACATTCGGGTTCCAAAGAATGTTTGCAAACCAGAACGCTCACTTCCAGGTTTGCGGCATTTGGGAGCCAAAATGCCCAAGTACCAAGGCATTCTACAACCAAGGTACGACTGTATCTCCATGCGATTTGAACAAAACATTGAACCTGTACTGGCGGAGGACTTCGGGACCGGGGGCAAGATGGCGGGGTGGGAGCAGGAACAAGAGTCAAGCCATGAGTCAGGAAGCCAAGCGTCCGAGGGTCAGGAAACCAGGAGTCAAGAAGCCAAGGGTCCGAGGACCAGGAAGCAAGGAGTCATGAAGCCAAAAGCAGGAAGCGTGTTGCTGTGGCAAAGAGCCAAAGGGAAATGCTGACCTTATATCCCTTCCTGGCTCTTGCCACCAGGTGCTGTGAGTTACCAATCAGCCTCACCTTGCCTCTTGAGAACAAACTTAGGAAAGCCCCAGTCCTGTGAAGCCCTACCGGTTGCAGGGCCTGGCTCCTGCATGCACTCCTGACAATTGGGCCCACTATACCTGAAGGAGCATCTCTACACCCATCATTCAGCCTGGATGCTGCGGGCAAGCTCCAAGGGCCTTCTGGCGGTTCCCTCAAAGCAAGAAGCGAGGTTACAGGGAACCAGGCAGAGGGTGTTCCAGGTGGTGGCGCCCTTCCTGAGGAACTCCCTGCCATCAGATGTCAAGGAAATAAACAACTATCTGACTTTTAGAAGACATCTGAAGGCAGCCTTTTTAGGGAATTTTTTAAATGTTTGATGTTTTATTGTGTTTTTAATATTCTATTGGGAACCGCCCAGAGTGGCTGGAGAGGCCAGCCAGATGGGCAGGGTATAAGTAATAAATTGTTGTTGTTGTTGTTGTTGATGATGATGATGATCCCAAGATGCAGTGAACAAACACAGTTTGAGCAACAATGTCCATCAACTTTGGGAGCTCCTTATCCCCTCAAACATTTTATTGGGGAGCAAAGGAACACCAGCCCCTAGAGTTGGCTCCTGTGGGCATGACTATTCCCCCATGCTATCCACTACTGGTATATATGCAAACCCTCAAGGCTGTTGACATTTCCTTCTTGAACATGGGGTGGTGCCTTTTTGGCTATACAAAAGGATCAGCGCTCATCTTTGAATTTTGCAGAAAGAGGAACAATAGCTGTTTGTCTCTCAGACTTGTTACGATTTGGAGGGGGGTGAGAGATGAGATAAACATTGTGAAGTGCTTTGTGTGCTAAAATTTTGTGTACTAAAATAATTTTACACTTCCAGAGATGCAAGGTTAGCGGGAGTTCTCTCTGGGCGCTTCCAACTTTCCAGCAAGGAAGATAAAATTTTAGCACATCCTTAGAGCATCCACTTCCACAGGTGTCCCTGGGGCATCCCAGAGTTGTCCTGCACGACAGACGCTTTTCTCCATTCATCAAGCACACAATATAAACCATTTTATTATGTGCCTTCAGTTTAACACTGGGAAAAAAAGGATGAGCCATGGAGGTTACAGAACACAGGAAAGAACATGTTTTTCAGTGCTTGAGCAACCAAAAGCTTATTCACACAAATAACCGTCTCGGTAATTATTTATGGTGGAAAAACATGAATGTTGTGAGGGACTTGCGTATTCAAAGTCTACTTTGTGTCAATTGTTTTATTCATGATAAACAGATCATTTAGTTGGAAAAATCCCATCTGCCCAGATATATCTCTTATTATTTATGAGAACCATGTTTAGGAATGCAGGCAGCACATGTGCATAATTAATCCTGAAGAGAATTAGACATTGTTTGATTCACAGCTGAATGCAATTAGCATTAGGAAGTTTACATATGTTGGCAATAACACAGATTAGCAACTAAAGTGCTTGTTAAAAAATTTAACCTGAGGCTGCTGGAGCAGACCTCTCTTAATGATGCTTTAAATGTTGTTGATGAAGTAATAATCAATTTTGTTTTATAAATAGTAAATCAAGAATTTAGATCTAATTAGCAGTGCCGCAGATCACTTCACTTACATATCCGACGTACATTTGATGCGCGCTATGAACTTTCTTTGAGACTGGTGTGCAAACAGTTGTTAAGGGAAGATACAATCCCTTTGTGGTGGTGGGGGGGGAGATATATTGAAGTCACAGATGGGAGAAGAATTAGCTGTCAGTGCCGAGAGTTCACTATGGTTGTGGCATTCGACAAGAGAGAAGCGCTCCCTGCACACACACACACAGATGCAATGCAGGCTTTGTCCTTCTGAAGCTTTTAAACTGATGGAGAAAGAAACAACGTCTTGTCGGCCTTCTTTAAAAAATATAGTAATTAGATTATAATTCAGAGACTGTGAAATGAAGCACTCTAATGGAGAGGGAGGAGGAAAGAGAATGTAAGTGATGAAAAAGAGGAGGCAAAGTAAAATTGAGCTGTAATTGTTTTCACTTCAACTTTAAGAAGTTCAACATTAATTAAAATGTTTCTGCATCACTCACCTCCAGATTGGCAGGAGCGAGGACTGCCTGGGATGTGCTGGGTTGTCGGAAAGCCTCTTTGCGATGAAGTCGGCTGTTTGACGTGCACATTCACATCATGATGCTCTAAACTCTTTCAATTAGGGCAAGCAGGTCTTTTTTCTTCCAGTAACAATTTAATTTTCCCATTTAGGTAAGTGAGAGATATTGCACTGAAATAGATGACAGTGAGAAGGAAACGAAACCTATTCACTATTTTTTTTACAGCTTTGACTGTGTTTTCCCCATTTCCCCCCCCCACCCCCCCACACACTTTGCTTTCTCCTTATTGAAACTTGAGAATTTAAGTTACCGGTTGATGGACTACCTAATCTGACTTGTGAAATGCTAGTCAAAGACCACAAACACACACCATCACCACAAAATGGAAAGGGTTTTTTTGTTTATTGATTGGGGCAAACAATGCTGGAACCAGTAAAATTTACCTCTCCTTTAAAGTGAATGCCTTCAGCTTGTGAGACAGAGCAAGACAGAGAGAGAGCTAAAAGACTCTATTATTATTATTATTATTATTATTATTATTATTATTATTATTATTATTAATTATTTATTATTTTACCTGCCTTTCACTCTAAGGTCCCAGGGCAGACTACAATAATTTAACATGCAATATTCAAAGCAGATTGAAACTTACAATCACAAACATAGCATTATTCTTTAGCCACAATCTGGACAGTTACTCTATGATGTGTGAGTAGGGACCTCTTGCTATTTGAACTGCAAACTTCCACAGTATATCCCAAGCCACTCTACTTGAGTTTCTAAATCAATTTGTGATGTGGAAGGGCTGCTTTTCAAGAAACACAAGTCTAAAGACATGCTGGGCACCTCAAGCAGAATTTTCTGCTCAAACAGGTACAGTATGTAAGGCATTTTGTTTCTATCAGTTTTAATGTTTTATCAGCTCTCTGCTTTTGGTACAGCTCCTCAAATCAAACTCATTTTAGCTTCCGCTTTGCATAAGCTCCCAACAGTGTACCTTAATGTGGATACTTAGGGGTATGCCCTACCAGTCTCAGAATAAGCCAAAAAGTCAAATTAAACATTGTGTAAATGGGCACACTGGCAATGAAATTCTGTTATAACAATCTTGACTGCTTCCAGGTAGGTGTCTCCTAGCACTAGCAACCCACTGGAATTCCACAATAATCTACCAGTAGAATTGCAATTGACTTTCCACACTATAGTGTGCTTTTTCAGAATATTTGTCCTACTACATTCCAGTCAGGGAAATGGGCATAGCATTGTCACTGTGGGTGGTAGGACTCAAGGATGTGGACAAGGTACTTAGATTAGTCAGGGTGACCACTTCTGGCTGGGCCAGGGAAGTGATCTATTCTTCCTTGCAAGAGGGGTGGTCCCTGCCTGCTTGAAGGAGGCAGTGGTAAAACCGCTCCTCAATAAACCCTCCCTGGATTTGGAAAATCTAATTACTGGCCAGTTGCCAAACCCCTTTCTTGGGCAGGATTCTAGAGCTGGTGGCAGTGGATCAGATCCACGCTTTTTGGAGGAAACTGATTTTCTAGATCCATTTCAATTGGGATTTTGGCCTGGTTTTGGCACAGAAACTGCCTTGGTCACACTATATGATGACCTCTGTTGGGAGAGAAATGGGGGGGGGATATGTCCCTGTTAATTCTCCTTGACCTCTCAGCCGCTGTTGATCCCACTGACCATGTTATCCTTCTGACCGAGTGGGTATCTAGTGGCCCAGCTGTGTCCGCATCTGGACAGGGAAAGCCTAACTTCTGTTCTCTCTGCTCTGGTAACATCTAGGCTGTATTACTACGACACATTATACATAGGGCTGCCTCTGGAGACTGTTTGGAAACTTCAGCTGGTGCAGAATTCAGCAGCCTGGTGACAAGACGGCTTGACCATATCACACCAATCCTCGCCCAACAGTCTGCCAATTCCAGGCCTAATTCAAAGTGTTGATTTTGCCCTCTAAAACCTGAAATGGTTTAGGGACCAGCTCTCCCCATATAAACCAATCAGAACCCTGTGATCATAATCTGAGGCCCTTCTTCGTGTGCTTCCCCCACAAGAGGTCCAGCAGGTGACAACACTGGGACAGGCCTTTGCTGCGGTGGCTTCCTGATTGTGGAATCCCCAGCAGGAACACCTGGTGCCTTCATTACATATTTTTAGGCACTTTGGCTGATTTAAATGCTCTTTTAAATGTGTTTGTGGGAGACAGGTTTTTGGCTCATGTTTGTTTTATTATGTATTTTGTGTTCTCATTTTGAATTTTTATGTTGTGATCCGTCTTGTGATCTTCAGATGAAGGGCAGCAAACAAATTTAGTAACTAAATATATATCACCCTGTTTATTTTGTTAAACAGTCTTTTAATTAGCACTAAAACGCTTCTCTAGCAAAAGCTTTAAAAAAGTGAAAGCTCACTTAAGTAAAAGAGTGTTGAAGTGCTATTATGCGTCTTCTTTTTTTAATGCTGAGGAGAAGAAAACATAGTTGGTCACCACTATTTCAGGAATATGTTAATAGAGGTCACCAGAAAGGGCTTTTTAAAATTTTTTTTTAAAAAGCATTATAGTTATACATAACACTATAACACTCTTTCCTTAAGCAGTATCTGGTTATTTAAAAAAAAAGAAAGCTGTAAAAGTGTTTTTTTGCTAATTATTAAAGGAAGGATTTTAAAAAATTAAGGCAGATGATGAAAGCGCCTTTCACAATAGTTATACTGAGTGAATGTTGCACTTTCATAGGCTCACCTCCCTAATATGTCAAAACCACACTCTTTTAAAAATAATAATGTTGAGAGCACCCAGTGTTAAGATTAACTATTGCATTCTTCTTGCAGGTGGGTTTGGATGAAGTCATACTTTCTGTGGCCTGCCAAAAGATAGAAGAACCGGAGGAAAAATTCAGGCTGACAGTGACTAGCTGACAACTTCATATAGTTGCTGTGTGAAAAGGCAGGGAGTGAAATCCCTTTGCCATTTTCACAACCTTTGTTTCCTGTGGCATCCTACAAATAAAACAAAGATCAACCATGCAAAAAGTAGGCTCGAGGATTTGGGATCAAAAGCTGCAGTGCTATGCATATAAACTCAGTGCTCCCCCCCCCCGAAAAATAGGCATTGGTGGCGCTGTGGTCTAAACCACAGAGCCTAGAGGTTTGCTGATCAGCAGTTTGGCGGTTCGAATCCCCGTGATGGAGTGAGTGACTGTTGCTCAGTCCCTGCTCCTGCCAACCTAACAGTTCAAAAGCATGTCAAGTGCAAGTAGATAAATAGGTACCGCTCCAGCGGGAAGGTAAACGGCGTTTCCGTGCGCTGCTCTGGTTCACCAGAAGCGGCTTAGTCATGCTGGCCACATGACCCAGAAGCTGTACGCCGGCTCCCTCAGCCAATAAAGCGAGATGAGCACCGCAACCCCAGAGTCATCCGCGACTGGACCTAATGGTCAGGGCTACCTTTACCTTTATCTTTACTCACCATGCAGTTGTTACAGTAAGTTCCACACTTTTTAACAACAACAAAAAGATGTGCTTACCCCCTTAAAAAAAGCACTGCATTTACTTGAGAATGAATATTCTCTGGACTCAGTGGAACTTATTTCCAAGTAAGCATATGTTAAGATTAGGCTGCAATCATCATGAACATTTCTACTATTCCATCACCTGGAAATGACGGTCTGAAAAGATTGGGAGGGCGTAGGGAATGATTCACTCATCCTAATTAGAATATTATTAGCATATTTTGCGAAATACATGTGGAGATGTGACAGTCTGAATTATTCCATGTTGGGTTTAGCAGGACAAACATTTGTTGTTGACAAGCATTTGATCTATCTCATCATTCTGTCATGGCGACAAACTATCAGCTCTTCACTACTTCTGTGATCTTTCACCTAGATAAGAACCAGCACCTGGAAGCATCTTTCAAATTTCCAACCCCCCCCCCCCTTTTACATCAGTGGCAAAAGTTAAAACGATAACATGAAAAGAAAGATGAAAAAGGATCACTGTTTAAATTGAAGGACTGCAGTTTCAAGTTTCAATCCTGTATCAAAACATCTCTGCCTTGTCTCCTTTCCCCGTCATCTCAAATGTGGACTACAAAGAAGTACACAAACATCAGTACAATGCTTTGTGTGTACAGCTATCCAAAAAAATCACAGCTACAAAATTATACCTGACATATTAAAAACTGACAGTCACATCCTCAAGATTTTTTTTCCTCTCTCTCTCCATTCCCATGGACCTTCTTTATTAATAAATCTGACACATAAAAAGCATCTGTATGACTAAAGTGTCAGTTACTGGAAAGACCGTTTTGATCTATTCCTTAACTTTTGGAAGAAATATTCTCTTTTTCATGAAAACAGGATCCGTTCACTGACTGCTGGCATTCAAATGACCACCTCTTGAAGTTTAATTTTAAGTTTTAAATAAATATTGTATGCATGCAGAATAATTACAATGCTCTGGAGAGATACTGCATAATGACATTGATTCTTTTTTATCTTAAAAAAAAGCCTCACCCTTGAGGCAGCAAAGTTTGAATTCACCATAGATATGTAGAGGTTCATCCTACATTTAAGCGATGAGTTATTCATGTCACTATCATTATGGTGGTAGCCCTGCAGTCCATTTTTTGCAGAAGTTTGAAATACTGGACTTTAACTTGCTGTTGTTTTAGTACACGGAAATCTGGAACAGGTAGTTTTAATTCTGTGATCCCATTATTCTAAGAAGCAAAACAAAGCTAAGGAGGTTGGTGTGTTTACTTATGGTGTGATTGGCTTAAGACAAAGTCACACAACTACCGTATTTTTCGCTCCATAGGGCGCACCGGACCATAGGGCGCACCTAGTTTTGGGAGGCGGAAAACAAAAAAAACTTATTCTGAACCTCAGAAGCCAGAACAGCAAGAGGGATCTGGCTTCTGGGATACCGTGTGGCTGTTCTGGCTTCTGGGATAACCACGCCAAGCCTCTTCAGGGCAGCGGGATGAAGGCTCCCCCTGCCCGAAGAGGCTGCGCAGGGCTAAAGCAGAAGCCAGGACAGGCGCGTCGCTGAAGGGGCGCTGCGCCTTCTCTCTCTGCGCAGAGAGGGAGAAGGCGCAGCGCCCTTCAGCGAAGCTGGAGAAGGAACAGAAGGAGACCCTTCTGTTCCTCCTCCAGCTTCGCTGGAAAGGCGCATCGCTGCGAAGCGGGAGAAGGAACAGAAGGAGTCCCTTCTGTTCCTCCTCCGGTTTCCAGGTCAGGCGCCTCGCGGCGAAGCCGGGGATCCTGCATTCACTCCATAGGACGCACACACATTTCCCCTTCATTTTTGGAGGGGAAAAAGTGCGTCCTATAGAGCGAAAAATACGGTACTTCTGTACATATTGATGGAGGATGTAAGGTGTGTTTCTTTTATCCACCACAGGCCCAGAGCCTACTGAACTTGGCCCAAATCCACAGAGGTCCATTCCAGTTGCCTGAACCATGCATAGTGGCTGCATTAGTTTGGTCTGGTTTCTCCTTCTGGTCGGAGTGTCAGTTGCTCCCTGAACTTCGGGAGAAGCTTTGGGTATGAGGAAAGGGCTAAGCAGTTTACGTAAAGCAGTAGTGTGGTACCTCGGGTTACATATGCTTCAGGTTACAGACTCTGCTAACCCAGAAATAGTACCTCGGGTTAAGAACTTTGCTGCAGGATGAGAACAGAAATCGTGCGGCGGCAGCAGGAGGCCCCATTAGCTAAAGTGGTGCTTCAGGTTAAGAACAGTTTCAGGTTAAGAACGGACCTCCGGAACAAATTAAGTACGTAACCAGAGGTACCGCTGCATAAAATATTAATTTAAAATACCAATAAAATCCAATTTTAAAAACAAGTTTATCTGCATTTCCCCCCAAATGTAAGAATCAACAGTTTTAAGAAAAATATACACAACGGAATAAAATTTCATGTTAACATACATTTCAAAATTACATGTCTGGGTAGACTTCCCAGAACAAAAATGTTTTCAGTGGGCACCAAAAACAACAGAGATGTTGAATAGTGGGCAATGGCAATGACCAAAGTTCTGACTTGCCTTGCTTGCGGTGAAGTGAAGCCCATGGTAAAAGGTCTACAAGAGTTAAACCTAAGGATGCATGCCAAAATCATTCGCTCCCCTCAGGATTCAGAATGTCTCATTGAGCACAACTGATTCCCCACAAATCACATACCTTCTGAAATGAAGCCTATGGAGCACCAAGGATGTTGGATGGTCCGATTTCCCCAACACAGTTTCCATGCTCAGGAAGCTTGGAAGCTTGAACTTCCAGTGTGGCGACCAGTGGCGTACCGTGGGTTGTCAGCACCCGGGGCAAGGCAAGTAATTTGCGCCCCCTAACCCGGGGCAAGGCAAGTAATTTGCGCCCCTAACCCCTAACCTGCCGCCGCTGCCAGCTTCTTCTTGCTGCTGCCTGGGCTGGTCTGGTGTGGTTCTCTCCCGCGCTCAGCGCTGCGCTGGGTGGCCGCTGCACAGTCCCTCCCCCAGATAGTCCCTCGCTCTCTCTCCGCACCGCACGCCTGGCACCCCCCCCCTCCACAGTGGGCGGCGACCCAGCGGCTCGGATCGGATTCGCACAGCCAGCACTGCAGTGAGAGAGAGTGAGTGAGCCAGGTAGGGGCAGAGAGCTGCGAGTGCGAGCTGGAACCCCCTGCACCCCCCACGCTACGCCACTGGTGGTGACACCTGAATGTGAAAATGAAAACATCCATGAGAATATTGAGCTACTGAGAAGTCATTCAGGTGCCATCTTAAGCACTGCTTTACATGGTACATATGACTGGGATATTAGAGCACTTGGTTGGCTTTTCTAAATTTTTAAAATAAATTTTATTTTCAATTTTTCAAAAATTTACAGACATACAAACCACAAACACACAAATCACATTTCCAACGCACAAATATGTTTGACTCCCACCCACCCTTTGTGGTTCCTTTTTATGCTGCATTTTCCACATCAATCCATTTTAAGTTATTCTTTAGTTTCTCTTGATAATATGTTTAACTGCTTGTTTTACGTTAACCCTGTTCATGAACGTATTTACATACAATAATTTTTCAAATGTTCCACAAATTTCCCCCAATCTTTAATAAATTTTTCTTCTTCTCAGTTTCTTATTACACCTGCTAATCTTGCCGTTTTGGCATCATCTATTAATTGAATCAGCCACTCTTCTTTGGTTGGTACTGCGTCTTCTTTCCACCTCTGGGCAAAATACATTCTAGCTGCAGTTGTAGCATACATAAACAACAGTTGGTTGTGGTGGTTGCCTGTGTGGTGTAGTGGTTAAGAGCAGTGGACTCATAATCTGGTGAAATGGGTTCGCGTCTCCGCTCCTCCACTTGCAGCTGCTGGGTGACCTTGGGCTAGTCAAACTTCTCTGAAGTCTCTCAGCCTCACTCACCTCACAGAGTGTTGTGGGGGAGGAAGGGAAAAGGTGATTGCTAGCTGCTTTAAGACTCCTTAGGGATAAAGCGGAGTATCAAATCCAAACTCCTCCTCCTCCTCCTCCTCCTCCTCCTCCTCCTCCTCCTCCTCCTCCTCTTCTTCTTCTTCTTCTTTACATGGAAGAACCAGCTTCCCACTTATGGAAGAAGTGCATCTTAGGGACTTCATTTTTCTGAGGTCCAGTGCTGAGGGCCTTCTGGCGGTTCCTTCACTGCGAGAAGCCAAGTTACAGGGAACCAGGCAGAGGGCCTTCTCAGTAGTGGCACCCGCCCTGTGGAACACCCTCCCACCAGATGTCAAAGAGAAAAACAACTACCAGACTTTTAGAAGACATCTGAAGGCAGCCCTGTTTAGGGAAGCTTTTAATGTTCAATAGACCATTATATTTTAATATTCTGTTGGATGGGGTATAAATATATTATTATTATTATTATTATTATTATTATTATTATTATTATTATTATATTCTTGGTCTACTTTACTTTAACAGGTGTATCATCTGTCTCTGTTTAACTCGAGGCTGGGGATCCTTTTTTAGTCTGAGAGCTGTGTTCCATTCTGGGCCACGTATTAAAGTGTTGGGAAAACTTATGTACATTTGACCTTTGTACAGTAGACTAGTTTCTACGTAAAGTGGTACCTCAGGTTAAGTGCTTAATTTGTTACAGAGGTCCGTTCTTAACCTGAAACTGTTCTTAACCTGAAGCACCACTTTAGCTAATGGGCCCTCCTGCTGCTGCTGCACCACCGGAGCACGATTTCTGTTCTCATCCTGAAGCAAAGTTCTTAACCTGCAGCACTATTTCTGGGTTAGCAGAGTGTGTAACCTGAAGTGTATGTAACCTGAAGCGTATGTAACCCGAGGTACCACTGTACCTTGACACACACCTCTCCCTATCTTGCGTTCAGACAAGTAAAGAGGCCTTATCAGAGCCCAAGGACACACACTAGCCAGACAAAAACACTCTGAAGCAAGGGCCAGTGGAGGGGGGGTGTAGCCTGGGGAGATTTCCAAAGCGTGAGGTTCCCCACCCCTGATTTTACTCCATGGAATGCCAAAAAAGTAGGGAGAGAAAACTTGTTTAGTAGCAAAATTGTTCCGATTATCTTTTTAAATTGGTTTCACAGTACTATGGCACGCCATGTACTTTTAAGTCGAAGAATACTATGGCATTTTGTATACATAAAATTAATGCTTGATGTAGCCCTACAAAAGTGGCAATGACTAGATTAAGCTGCATAGCTTAGCTTTGTTTGCTAAATTCCTGTGTGTGTGTGTGTGTGTGTGTGTGTGTGTGTGTGTGTGTGTCTGTATGTGTGTGTGTGTGAGAGAGAGGGAGAAAGAGAATGCCTTCATTATTAATTCATTTAGTATTCATTGCAATTACACTGATATAATTGTTTTGTTATTCATGTGGCAGTCACAAGGACTTTTATAGGCATTCCATTTTAATTAAGCATACATTAATGGACACTTAAAACATGTTACCCTCTTCAATAAAGCTTGAATCTGTGGTCCGCTAGCAATGAAATGACCCAATAAAACAATGTGGTATAATTTTTGAGGGACGTCATTTTTTTTATATCTTAAGTTTTAAAATTAAGGCCCCCCCTTTGTTGCCTGAATTGAATAAAGATGTCTTAAATACACCCTGTAAATGACAAAACAGATTTGAATTTACCTATTTTAATGCCAGGTTGCTCTGCTATATTATTCTATATAGCAGAAGCATTACTCTATGGGCCAGGAAGTTCGGAATAATAAAGATAAGGGCATCAAGGCGAAATAACATAATGCAATGACCTTGGGGCCAAGACTGAATTTCAGAGGAACTACATGCACGAGGTGGCCATTTAATTTTGGAATATAGCGTAATTAACGATATACATGCCCACTACCATAGATTTTCAAATGTCTGAGAACATCACAAATATTACATCTCGCATATCATGCCCACTGACTGTCTTGGCAAAATCTGCCTTCAAAAGTTCTGATCCACCATACCACATTGCATCTGTGCAAATACCCTGAGAGCTTTTTGAAGTAGCCAGTAATTCATCACCATCATTTATAGGCCACATCTCATCCATATATAGTTTATGTAGCAAACTACTGGTATGTAAGGGACGCAGGTGGCGCTGTGGGTTAAACCACAGAGCCTAGGACTTGCCGATCAGAAGGTCGGCGGTTCGAATCCCCGTGATGGGGTGAGCTCCCGTTGCTCGGTCCCTGCTCCTGCAGTTTGAAAGCACATCAAAGTGCAAGTAGATAAATAGGTACCGCTCTGGCAGGAAGGTAAACGGCGTTTCCGTGCGCTGCTCTGGTTTGCCAGAAGCAGCTTGGTCATGCTGGCCACATGTACGCCGGCTCCCTTGGCCAATAAAGCAAGATGAGCACCGCAACCCCAGAGTCGGTCACGACTGGACCTAATGGTGAGGGGTCCCTTTACCTTTTTACTGGTATGTAGCCTAGGTAAACAGAACTATGCAGTTGTTTAAAATGGGGTCTGATTAAAACAAACAGCCTTCCCACCTAATCATATTACTAATTAGGACAACTTACAAAGCCCAATCTGTTGCTCATTCCACACTAGCAAGGACATCCGTTGAACAGCAAAGCACTTGAGTTTCTGTGTTCCTGCCAAGCAGGTTTTGTGTGTGTGTGTGTGTGTGTGTGTGGTGTTGGGTTTGCTCCCTAGCCCCCTTTTGTTTAAGTTGTTAACGAAAGCAGCATCTCCAGAAGAACAATTAGGTTGGTTTGTGACACTGGGCTCCTGGGGGACAATGTCAGAGCACTGCAGCGAATTACCCCGTAGGATGCTGTTTCAAACAAACTATGTCCTACAAAGCATTTTTTCTTTTCCCAGTGCCATATAATGCACATGGGGACACATATATTTATGACAGAGAATGAAAGCAAATAAATGAATGGGAGCTGATAAACACTATTTGCGGGGGCTTAATAACGCTGCAATGCCCATATGATACACACACATCCCCACACAACACCTTAAGAGCTGACCATTATCTGTTGATGCCTCTCAAGTGAAACCAGAATTTCTAACCTTATATGTATGTAATTTACTTATATATTTAATGTAAGCATATAATTTTATTGCCAATTCTGCACTGCAGAAAAGTATTTAAGGTTTTCCTCAACAGAGTCATTTAGCCTTCCCTTCTGAGGTAGATCGGAAGATAACATCCTCCACATTTCCATTGTTCTAAGGGTTAAAAAACTTCACCATCACAATGATGAGCCTTATTACTCAGTCAAAGTAAATGGATCACCATATAACCTTTCAGAAATGTTCTTCCTTAAGCTATTAAAACATTCCATGCCCTTAGATGACAACAATTTCTCTGCCTTTTGAAATTTCTTTTCTATCCTGCCGAGTTCATAGAGATATGCTTGGTTAAAATCAACTTATATAAAACTATGCACTGTAAATTCTGACACTTCTGTTTGAATCTCTTTTCAAACACTTGTCTTTGCTCACCATAATAGATGTCAGTTCTTCTGATGTAGTTCAAGCATGAGCTTCATATGAAGACTCAGCCATGTCTATTGCATTTCTGAAGCTACTACTCACTGAAGTTTTGTGCTGTTTGACATCAAAGATAGGCAAGAATCACCTGCTGAGTTCACATGCATGGAGCAAAACATCTTCAAATCACTTGTGCTAGACAAAAGTTCTCCATATTAAGCCTTCACTATCATGTGGACTTAAAGACAAATGTAGCCCTTGTTAAAGTTGCAATGTTGTAGTATTAAAGTATGCATCTGTGCTTTGTGGTTGTACCATATATAACTTTGTTAGATCTAAAAATAATTCCGTTATGGCTTTTCTTTCTTGCTGGCTTCCCCCCGCCCCCTCCTCCTTGGCACAAAAAAAAACTAAATAAATAATACAGAAAATCTAGGCATAAAATTTGTTTTTCATTCAATATGTAGCAATTTTGCTCAAAGATATACCAAACGGTTTGAAAAGCACCTGGTACTGCTTCTTAACGAAAACTTCCAGCGCTCTAGTTTTCAATCTTTAATAACAGACCTTGACATCAATTTGAATACCAAAAAGATGTGATGTTTAAAAGCACTGTGTACAGCAAACTTAAAATGGAGCTGAACGGCGTCGAACAGTGCAAGCCTACTTAGGTGTATTCAGATGTAAACCCCATTGAGTCCTGCTGACTCCCAGATCAGTAAGCATATTGAAGCCTAAAAGTACTAAATTATATGTTCCATATTTGATCACACGTATAGCACAGGTAGATGGGAAAGCAACTAAAAAAAAATAAAACTCGCTGCATTTGGTGGTTTGCAAAATGCGGCATACTTCCCTTAAGGGGGAGGGGAATCCAGCATTTTCCTTTGGATGAGACAATACTGGAAATTAATGCCTGTGAGTTGCCTGTTTCATCAAGAAAAACACAGCACAGTGGAAGCCAATCAACTGCATCAGATTCTGGAGGAGATTCCCAGAGAAAGAGGGTGGGCCCAGCCATTCCCAAGCTTCCGTCCTCTTCGTTTGAATGCCCCTTTCCTTCTCTCTGTGTGCAAATACACACTGTAAACCAGTGTTGTTGTTTTTCTGGGGGTACGCATACCCCTAAACGTTTTGTGAATCTTTGTACTTTTGTCCATTTACTGTATTTATTTCCCCCGATTTGAACTATAAAATGGTAATTTTCTTGAGTCAAAATGAGAGCACTCCTAAACATTTTTTTAAAGGAAAAAAAGCACTGCTGCAAACTGATTCTAGCTATTTCCCTGTCTTTTTCACAAACTGTGGCTAGTGGCCACAGCTTCTTAGTTGCCCAGTCAGAGCCCTATTCACCACCAAACTGACAATAGAAAACTCTATTTCCCACAACAGATATTTCATAGAGCATCAATTGTCTCAATTTCTTGCTTATCACTGTCACCATAGGACAGGGGTGGCAAATTTCTGTATTCCCAGCTTTTATGAGATAGAACAATATGGCCCAGTCATGACTCTACAGTGGTGCCTCGCAAGACGAAAAGAATCCGTTCTGTGATTCTCTTCGTCTAGGGGTTCTTTCGTCTTGCGAAGCAAGCCCATTGACGGATTAGTGGATTAGCGCTATTAGCGCTATTAGCGGCTTTTATTTCTGTTTGTATTATGTAAGTTGCTTTGAGACAGCACCACCACCACCATCATTTTAGTTGCCTTATATTGAGTCAGACCATTGGTCCACCTAACCTAGCACTGTCTAATGGTAGCAGCACTCCAATCATCTCCCACCATGCTACTCAAGGTCTTATTAACTGGAGAAACCAGAAATTGAAGCTTGGACTTCCAGCAGGCAAACAATGTTGTTTGTCACTGGCCCCTTCTCAAAAGAAGATGGAACTTCATGAGTATAAAATTGTTTGGAAGACATTAACATATCAAAAGTTGATGATGATGATGATGATGATACAAATTAAAACAGAAGTTCTGAGAGGAATGCAGACAGTCAATAAGATAAGCATCACTTGCTCAGTTGCTATACTCTGGTGTGGAGTAAATAATAGATGGCCCAATTTGTGTTCCTGCTGTATAACAGCAAATTCAGTCCTCATCAAAAGCAGGGCTTGGATTAACAAGAAAAATGATGGCAAACGTTTACAAAACCATTGTTTTGCAGCTTGGCTACAGTGTGAACTCGTATGTGCAGCCTATTGAGAGGAAATGGACGGAAATGGCAAATCTTTGCAGAAAAACAAAATTATCTGCAAGTCTAACCCTCAAAAATAGAACAACATGCTGTGCCAAAACCAAAGCAAAAAGCCCACAGTAGACGCCAAGAAAAGATCAACCAGGATAGCGAATTCCACAGTACGATAGCTAGATTGCAGCACTCAGTATTAGAGTTTAAATCTGTGAAGTTCGCTGCAGAAGTGACCTTTATAGTTGGCTTCCCTGTCAGAGGAAGCCAAATGAGATGTTCTCGTATAAAAGCAAAAAGATTCAAAGAGCTTTCCTGCTATCCGTTTGCATTGTACAACTCTGATTTCCTCTTATTTTGCACAACAGAGGCAAGATACAGCCTGTGTAAAATGGTGCTTGTTTTCTTCCATCCCCTAAAAATAGGGCATTGTGACTTCCAGATGCTGTAAACACCCATTCATTGTGGCATCTGAGGGACATGGTATACATTGTTAAATAAGCAACATTTTGAAATAAACTGGACTGCTAGAGAAAGCACAAATACCTCATTTGTTAGGCATCAAAGGGCAGCAGGCACAGCTAATAAAATGCCACGGATACCTTGACCCAATTGTTACAATGCACTCATACATGTCCATATAAAGGAAAGAGACTAACAGGTGGTCAAATGTGGTTTCAAATAAGTTACGTTTCAAGAGGTCACTTTGCTCTTTCTATAAAGACATGATCCACAAAGGGAGCATGCAATCTGTTTGGAAAAGGAAAAGGGCAGCATAGAAGGAAGTTAGAGGTGTAATAATGCTCAACTTGTTTAAGACCGATGCTGGGCATACACTCTTTCATTCTTTTGATTAGAATGTTGAAGCTGACATTATGGACAAGCATGAATTAAATGATAACTCATCCCAGTGACTTCTACAAGTTGGAGAATTCAGTATGTAGGGCAAGGCATTTGTCTCATCTATTACAAGTGCTGTGGGACACGGGTAGCGCTGCGGGTTAAACCACAGAGCCTAGAGCTTGCTGATCAGAAGGTCAGCGGTTCAAATCCCCATGACGGGGTGAGCTCCCATTGCTCGGTCTCTGCTCCTGCCAACCTAGCAGTTCGGAAGCACGCCAAAAAGTGCAAGTAGATAAATAGGTACCACTCCGGCGGGAAGATAAACGGTATTTCCGTGTGCTGCTCTGGTTCGCCAGAAGTGGCTTAGTCATGCTGGCCACATGACCCGGAAGCTGTACGCCGGCTCCCTCAGCCAGTAAAGCAAGATGAGCACCGCAACCCCAGAGTCGGCTGCAACTGGACCTAATGGTCAGGGGACCCTTTACCTTTACCTTATTACAGCTGCTGACTTCCTCCCATGACAGTTAACAGGATCCATTCTAGAGAGTCCATGTGCCTAACCTACCTTCCAGGCCTGTTTTGAGAATAAAATTAGTTTATTTATTTGATAATTGTGTTTCCTCTAAGGAGCTCCTTCCTTCCACCTCCCACAGGCATGCTTTATGGTCACGACAACCCTGTGGTGTAGGTTAGGATGAGAGATAGTGACTGGCCCAACGTCATGGTAGAATGGGAATTTAAACCTGGGTCTCCCTAGTCCTAGCCTATTACTCTAACCACTGCACCCCATTGATTCATAGGTCTATGAATCCCACACTAAGCTTCTTGGAGGACGAACGGGACACAAATATAATATGGAAATCATTTTGTGTCTATCTGTTACTGGGTACCATTGGAAAAAAAAAGAAAGAAATAAGATATAGGAATGAGTATTACTTCCTTTCATATCTTTAACTCTGCTGAGCTCATCGAGGGAGCGGTGAGTGAAAACGGCTTGTGACCAGAATAGTAAGCGTTGCGTTGCCGAAGTGATTATATTCATTCGTTATTATAAGATGCAGCTTCCAAAGGTAACATTATAATTTCTGCGTGATAATTATAAACATTCGCCGCACTACAACTAAATTTGAAATGTACAGGCAGCTCTTTTGCAAGCGTCCCTAAATCCATGTTGTACTTTAATATTCAAAAGTCAGCACACATAACCACATAGCTGTGTTGAGCAATCACCAAACCTAAAGAGATGTGGTGTGAATTAATCAAAAAGATTAAGGCAGTACACCAACATTAATGAATAAATAAAATGGAATTATATTTACTTTCCTCTTTATCTCTGAGCAGTTTGTTTTTCTTTTAAACATAGGTTTTACTTTATGCCACTGACAGGGAAGAATGGCAGGGAGGTTGCAGTGGGAGGAATAAGGCATTTCAGCTAAGACCTTCATCACTGCAAAGGGCGCGGGAAGGAATAGGCAGAATTTAAGGATCTTTCCTCACTAGTGTGTGTTATGTCGGATGCTAAGAATGCCTCTGTGGTCAAAGGTGAATGGTTACACATACAACCTACAGCAGTTTGTGTCAATGTCTACCATGAAAAGAAAAGACAGGTGATTTTGGTCACTAGATGTAAAATCTATGGATCTCTCTCAGCCATTCTGCAACATGCAGGAAATTAAGGGAACTGCATGGAAAATATCACCTGTTCTTTCCCTTCCTGAGAACAATTTTTCCAATTGGGTGGAAAATGCACAACTTTTCATCTTAGTGTCTTCTACAGCAAAAGCAGTATATATGAATACACTGATTCCCTTTTATGAAAGTTTGGTCAAAGATTGTCAGCCTTGGAGTAGGGAGAGGGGAGAAATTTGATTCAGCTTGTGTTTAAAGGTGAACCGACCTAATTCATACTTTCCAAAATGATACATGATCTGAAGCACGGCCTTCCTTCAAAACTCACACTTCTCTGAATTTTGCAAATCAGATGATCAGCCACATAGTGTATACAAGAATGTATATCTTTGCAGAAGCTTACGAAAAGCTTGGCCTATCACTCAACATCCAAAAACCAAAGTGCTGCACCAACAAGTACAAAGTAACCCCTCTGCAGCGCCACAAATCCAACTCAGTGGTGTAACATTGGAAAATGTCAATCACTTCTCCTACCTAGGCAGTTATCTTTCCACAAGGGCCAACATTGATGCCAAAATCCAGCATTGCCTGAGCTCTGCGAGTGCGGCTTTCTCCCAATTGAAGTGCAGAGTATTTGAGGACCAGGACATTCACAGGGAAACCAAAATGCTTGTTTACAAAGCTATTGTACTACCAACTTTACTACATGCTTGTGAAACATGGACCACTTATAAAAGCCATCTCCAACTCCTCAAAAGGTGCCATCAACGGTGTCTCAAAAAAAATTTACACATCACTTGGGAAGACAGGTGAACTAATATCAGTGTACTGGGTTAAGCAAAGATCACCAGTGTTGAAGCAATGATTCTTCAACATCAACTTCGTTGGACTGGTCATGTTGTGCAGATGCCTGATGATCGTCTTCCAAAGCAACTACTCTATTCCGAACTTAAAAATGGAAAGCGTAATGCCGGTGGCCAACAAAAGAGGTTTAAAGACTGTCTCAAGGCAAATCTTTAAAAATGTAGTATAAACACTGAAAACTGGGAAACACTGGCCTGCGAGCGCTCCAGTTGGAGACCAGCCTTTACCAAAGGTGGCATGGGCTTTGAAGATACTTGAACTCAGGACACAAGGGAGAAATGTGCTAAGAGGAAGGCACACTTGGCAAATCCACACCATGATCAACTCCCGCTTGGAAACCAATGTCCCCACTGTGAAAGGACATGTGGATCCAGAATTGGCCTCCACAGTCACTTACAGACTCATTATTAAAACTGTGTTTATGGAAGACAATCTTACTAGGCTACGAGTGATCGCCAAAGAAGAAGAAGATATCAGGGTAGAATGTACTCTAAAATGCATATATTGGTGAAAATAGCATACAACAAAGCATTATATTATGGGAAATAAAAGGCAGTATAGCAATGCCTCAGAAGTAGTAGCAATAATTTCTACCACTAGTGCTTGCTTATATGGCTTATTTCTAAATAGGATATTCCATGTTAGTTTTTTTCTGTGATAGTAATGGGCATACTGATTATTTATTTATTCAGTCATTTATCAAAAGGGTTTATACTTCACTCTTTAGGTAGAAAGGTTCCCAGAATAGCTTTACCAATAAAGATGACGCAAAAGGAAAAAGGGACAGGGGTGGAAAGGGAAAACAAACTTCCACTTCACTAGCACAGAATGTTTCCTTGGTGAATAATCCAGGTTGGGATGCTGTAGACTAAGTCTAAAGGAGGTCAACTCCTATAATGATATTCAGCACCAGAAAAGCTGGACATACAGTAGGAAAATTCAGATTGAGAGCAGGAAAAAGCTCTGTATTTCCCAAGGCTTGCACAGCAATATTTGTTACTAGGGAGGAGGAAGAATCAACTGAAATGGATTTCTACATGGAATTGGGTGGTTTCAACCTAAGCAAGCTTTGCTTGTTTTGGATCGCCTCTTGCACCACATGCCTGCTTATCTTCGAGCCACTCGTGCTTTGTTGCTTTTAACTAATTAAATGCAAATCTATGCCGAAAGGATGATATGCAAATAGGTTTTACTCAGCATAGACCTGTTGGGCCAGAATCAAGTAACACAGTGTGTGACTGAAAGGACTCCTGCTACTGCAATGGGCTTTCTCCCCCTACCCCCAGATTTGCTCTGGGGGGCTGTGAGGACCCCCAGAACAACAGGAAGGGAAATTGTTTCATTTGGCCAGCAGATACATATTAGCACAACATTGAATTCCATCCATATAAATTAATGAACGTGACTAAGTTAGGTCCATTAATTTCCATGGGTTTATGCTGAGCAAAGCTTAGTTGAATACCACCCCAAAAAGTGGCATTCAACTAAGTCCTACTCAGAGTAGACCCGCTGAAATTAATAAACCTAAGTTAGCCATGTCCATTAACATCTATGGATGTACTCTGAGTAAGACTAATACTTTGGTTCTCAAACACCTTGGTACTCATACGTTTTGGCTCCTGAATGCCGAAAACCCGGAAGTAAGTGTTCTGGTTTTTGAATGTTTTTTGGAAGCCAGACGTCCGACGCGGCTTCCGCTTGAGCTCCTGCAGCCAATCAAAAGCCACACCTTGGTTTTCGAACAGTTTCAAGAGTCAAACAGACTCCCGGAACAGATTAAGTTTGAGAACCAAGGTTCCACTATATTGACTATTACTCATTATAGGCATAAAACTTATAAAAGAGCCAAGCTCCTTACAGTACTATATTTCTGCAGCATAATTTCCATAAGCATTATAGATATACAATGTTCAATGTATTGTTTATGTGTTGGTTACTTTGGGAATATATGTGTATAATATGTGTGTGATATTATATGTGCATAATATTGCATATAATGTTTTTATTTTTAGCAGAACCCATCTTTTAAAATACCCTCAAGATGAAGGAGTGAGATAGGAATGTGAAGGGGAAAACATTCTGTGTGGATAAGCTGTACGTCAAGATTTACTGCTTTGTGTCCTTTGACAAGAACAGACCAAAAGCCTAGCTAGGCCAGCACTCTGTTCTTACCGGAACCAACCAAATGCTTATAGCAAGATATAAGCACAATAACACTCCAGATGGAAAAGATAGGAGAAACATTTCCACAAAATAGAAGCCTTATTGCATCCATATGGAAATGAAGGTCATTGCATGAATGTGAATGTTCCATGATAATAGTAAAATGTATTGTTTTCTTCTAAGATTTCTGGCACTTCACTCTTGCAATAGCCTATTTTGCACAACATAGTTCACTTAATTCCATTGATCAGTTTGACTGAACCATTTGAACCGCTAAGTTTGACATAGGTAACAGCTCAGCTAGATTTTTCAACCCTACATAAAGGGAAAGAAGCATTTAAAGGGTTAGACTGTGTCTAATTATTAATTACAGGGAAAGTTCATGGTAGAGTGAGATAGAAACAAAACACTTAAGCTAGTATTATGAAGCTTCTTTTTCACAATATGCAAGAGATTTTTATCATGTCCAGAGGATGGTTCAGGATATAACAGGAAGAATTTGAAACTGAATGCCATTTCTTACTGGTGATAACTAGAGCTGGGAGAATACGTCAATTCCAGTTTCACATTTTTCCATTCTTTAATTCAGTTCACTACATTTCCACATCAGTTTGTGATTTATTCATTTATTTTTCAAAAGACCTCATGAAAATTCATCAGAATTTTAGTGCAAATTTTTCCCAACATACCCATTTTTGTATTCACTTTTGCCTAATAGACAAACTGTTTCAAGCATTTTATCCTAATATGATGCACTGTAGACACTTTACACCAGTATGTGTATTTTTGAGAAAAATTACTTAGCTGGAGAACTGAATTGCAAAATTCAGATAAATGAGGATTTCAAAGGATGACTATGTTTCTGTTCCCATCTTGTTTAGGAAACTCCAAATTAGGTAATTAGGGTTGCCATATTTAAAAAAGTGAAAATCCAGACACAATTTTTTTGGAGCTATTTTTAATGAAATTCGCCAGAATCTACACTTCTGACATGGGGTGTCATATGTGCAGATTTTCCTGGACATTTCAGTGATTTCTTCCTGTACGAGGGCTGAATACTGGCTATATCTGGGAAATTCTGGAGATATGGCAACCTTAGGTAAGTTCACCTTCAAAAGCAAACTGAATTGAATTTCTCCCCATATCTAGTGGTTACATAAGTGAGTTTAAAGGACTTAAAAGGTTAAGTCCAAAGTAGAAGTAACTGAAACAAACCTGCTCAAGATATTTGTGGCAGGACCATGAACTTTATCCCACACACTATGGTAGATTTCTGCATCCTGAATGAGTTTTTATATCATTGTTTTACACGTTTCATTCTATTGCTATGTTGTGTATACACTGCCCTGAGCTCTTTTGGGAGGAACGGTAAGTTAAAAATTATAACAAAGGGAACACTCCTTTCTTGCTTTTCCCCCCTCCATTCTGTCTGAGAGAATGATACCACATAATAGGCAAGCATTCAAAGATAAAGAAACAGATCTTCCTAGCCACAAGCATGGAGAATTGTTTTGTCCAGAAGATGTTAACGCTTCTCATACATATAAAGGCACCACTCTTGATATTGATATAGAATGTAATGTCAGTTCTGGATGAGAAGCTGTACTACAGTGAAAATTCTGATCAGGAATCCCATGGTACCATATCAGAATGTAACAGCCCTGACTTTTATGCCTAAGAGATGACGGGATTAAATGCCAAGGAAAGAAACAGAGAAATTAATGCACACATACAATACACACACACACACACACACACGTACGTGTGTGTGTGTTGTGCAGAAGGGAAAGTTGCTAGAACAAAGTTTATAAAGTATTGAATGTCACTAATCAACAACAGGAAGGAAAGGGGCAATAGTGTGTTTTATCAGGAATTTTTAAAAGTAGGTTTTATTTGCACCGCTTTAGTTTCTACGTTTTCTTACAGCAGTAGCATCCTTCCTAGGAAAATCAGCACTATTCCCATGGAATGCACCTGCCATTAAAAAGGAAGTGAGGACTAAGTTAAAAGGCCATAGCTGCACTCTATATACAGGTAGTTGGACGGCTGGACTGTTGTTCATTAAGGCAGGAAAAAGATGCTCTGAGTTCTGACCATCATCAACACCTGATCGTCTTCCAGGAATTTGGTGGATTGTGGTGTTTGCTGATTGTGTTTTTTTCTACTCTTTTTATTGTACAGCTTTTTTGTAATGCATTCTTTTTTATTTTATATTATGCTTTATGCTGTTAACATTTTGTGAGTCACTTGGAGATTCCCTTTGTGGCTGAGCGTTGAATTAAAAGCACTCACACCAGCAGCTGGGCTGACCTAAGGGCCACTTTATTGAACTCAAACAGAAACAATCTGCAGGGTTCTTATCTATTTTTTAAAAAAACCAAAACTCTGGATAAGACATAATGTTATAGGTGCAAGGATAATACAAACATTTTAGGAGCTTTTTACACATTCCTTTTCAAAATGCAGAATAAGACGACTCTACGATTTACAAGATGCTTCCGATTCACCTTTCAACTAAAGGTTGGCTGGTAAAAAATATACATGTTTGTAAGCACTTGAAGTGTTTAAGGATCTCATGGCTTTTTTATTATCCATGTATGTTTGCTGATTATAAACCACAATGGACTGAAATGTTTCAAGTCTTCCACTTCATTTCAAAAAGCGGTGGAGGGAGTGGTTGGCTTTTGTTTACTGACCATGAGAGGAGGAGGACGAGGAGGAGGAGAGGGGGAGAAAACAGCATATTTCCCCCCCTTACTTTATAATAATATGCTGTCTGACCAGTTCAGAGAGAGATCTCTCTCTAATAATGTCTCAAGTCCAACTGTGGGTCTCATTAGGGCAGAGGAAACTGTCATGCAACTGTGAATGTGCAATAAGTGTAGAGGTAAAGGAGAAGGGGAGAGAAATATTAAAAAGCATTCTCCTCTCAGATACTGCCACAAAGGTATTTATCTTTAATACACTGAACAAGCTAAAACAGAGAGTAGAAAATTAGGACTTCACTCCTTGACCTTCAACATTTAAAGAAAGAGAGGCTTTGGGTGTACAGCTTCCTGCAGAAACGGGAAAATATTACAAAGTGCAAGATGCACAATTATCCTTCTTTTCATATACCACTTCCTCTTAAGCAATGCCTCGCATTGATTTCAATGGGAGTTGCGCTTCAAAATCAATGGCAGATGACATGACATTTCAGTAACATAGTTTCGGGGCTCCATATTATGCACAATAATGTTATTCAGAATCCCGTTCTGTCACCGTTCCTTATGTTGTGGACAATGGCATGTGCTGGGAAACAAGTCAAGGCTTGTATTAAAGGGGGAGCTGACATGTTTGGTTTACCCATATGGGCGGAGATAAATGACAGCGCCATTTCCATGGCTCCGGGTGAGCTTCTGCTGCTCTCTGAAACAACGGGAGAATTCTGCAAAGTTAAGGTTAGCCACCCAAGGATCTGGGGACAACAGGCGCTTAGCTGGTTAGCTGCTGGTTAGCAGGTGAACTAATGCAGTTCTTCCTTGCCTTGCCTTTCCCCTGCCCCACCATCGTAATTCATGACAACTAGAAGATTAACTGCTAGGCTTCCATTCTGAGAAATATTGGATATACAGAATTAGAGGCTAAAATGCGCAAGGAAAAGATTCATGAAACCCTCAACAACAATTTTATTATTTATACCCCACCCATCTGGCTGGGTATCCCCAGTCACTCTGGGAGGCTTCCAGCACATATAAAACATAATAAAACATTAAAAACATCCCAATAGAGGGCTGCCTTCAGTTGTCTTCTAAATGTTGTGTAGTTCTTTATCTCCCTGACAATTGATGGGACAGCGTTTTACAGGGTGGACACCACTACCAAGAAGGTCCTCTTCCTGGTCCCCTGTAACTTCACTTCTCGCAGTGAGGGAACTGCCAGAAGGCCCTCAGCAGTGGACCTCAGTGTCCGGGCTGAATGATGGGGTAGAGACGCTCCTTCAGGTATACAGGACAGAGGCCGTTTAGGGCTTTCAAGGTCAACACCAACAATTGTGCTCGGAAATGTACTGGGAGCCAGTGAAGATCCTTTAGGACTGGTGATATAAATAATCTTGATGACCTTGCTGCTGTATCTACAACTGAGCACAGCGACCTAAAGTTCCAGGACCCAAACCAGTGGCCTGAAATGGTGGATAGCATTTCCCAATAGCACAAGACAGCATAGGTAATGGTCAGAGACGATGGGAGTTGTAGTCCAACAACATTTGTTTTTTTGTTTTTTTTTAAGATATTTATTAAAGTTTTTAAAGTATAACAGTAAAAATGAAAAATAAAAAGAAACATACAAAATAAAAACAGTTAAAAAAACACATTGATTTTCCATAACATATCTTCCTTACACTTATTTCCCCAGACCTCCTCATACCTCCCTTTTTTGTATTTCACTTCAGTTTGTTAGTTCAGCAAATCCTTACCATTAAGCTTTTACCCTTTTGCAAACCTTTTTTTCCTATCTCTTAAAGCATTACAGCTGGAAACCACTCACTTTCTATCCAACATTCTTCTAACATTCATTAATTTTACAATATTTCTGTAAATAGTCTTTAAATTTCTTCCAGTCTTCTTTCACCGACTCTTCTCCCTGGTCTCGAATTCTGCCAGTCATTTCTGCCAATTCCATGTAATCCATCACCTTCATCTGCCATTCTTCCAGAGTGGGTAAATCTTGCAGTCCAACAACATTTGGAGGGACAAAAGTTCCCAATCCCTGTTAAGTCTTTGCTCTGATCCAGCCAGACACTTTGCATGTCCTTTTTGTTCACTTCCTGGCACTGATGGCTGCAAAACTAGGGCTTGTTGCCCACAGCAAATCACAACAGGACTTCCATCTGTTTTCAAAGAGAACAAACATCTTTTTTATATCTGAAAAAAAACTGGCATCATTTATGAAAGTAAAAGTTTGGAACACTGCATTTTGTATTTCCCACCTGCATTGTTTAATTCAGTCTCAGCATATATCATCAATTAGAAACACACCAGGGGGACTTCTAGGAAAATTGGGTAAAGCCATAAGGTACCACAAGGAGACTCCCAGGGCCCAGGGAAGATGTCAAATGTCTGCCTGCACATAGAAACAAAGGCATCTCTGTGCATCTTCCTTAAAGCGATGAAAGGTTCTTAGCCTTAAAAAAAAAAAGCCCTTTTGAGAATTATTCTTTCCTCATTGCGTGTGAATGGGAGTTGCCGGTGCATGCTGAGTAGAGAATATATCCCTAATAGCAAGAGAGTTTATATTTAACCCAGTTTTCAGTTTTCTTAATATTTTGTCAATCATCTTATAGGTTTTAGCTCAGGGATAAATTTGAAGCTGGTATTTCCCTGGTGAAACCTGCAACAATAGAGAAATATATATACTGAGAGAGGAAAGAGAAAGTAGGATATTGAAGAAACCTAATAGAAAAACCTAACATTTCATGTTGCACTTAATAATTACTTTTTACAGATCCCTTTGACGGAGAGAGCTTTTGTATCTCAAAGTTTTATTGCACAGATATCCTCTTGAAAATCTCTAGACCTTCTCCTTATTTTATATTCTAAAATATACATGTGTTCCGCTGTCTGTCTTAAGACAGCGGTTTCAATTTCATACATCCTTAGCTCATCCTTGGCGCTTTATACAAGACTTAAAGGCTGAATATTATTTTCGGGGTAACCTGTGAAAAAAATGCTATAGTTACCGGGAACAGGAAATGGCTAATTTGTCCATGTATAAACAGAAACCTCATGTTTTGTTGTACAGCTATGGAAACTTGGTGGAATGACTCATCCAGGCCTTTTGTTATCCTGGTCGCATGACTCATACTTACCAAAGCTCCCCCAATTACCTCTCCCAGCCAGCCTACACTGCAGTATCTCCACCGTCTGAAACTATTAAATACTAATGGGAGGAGTATTTCTCTCTTCTCCACCCTTCTATCTAATGGCTTTTTTTTATTTACATTTTTTAAGAAAAGTTTTCAGATAGCCAATCTGTGAAGATTAAAAAAAAATGATGGTGCCTCTTCAGTGCTTGGGTGCCTTTTCCTTTGTGATGACAAGGCCTACTTTATATTCAAAGCAATAAATGAGTTCAGCATGTGACAAGTACACCCACATAGTTCGCTTCCAAGTGGATCAGTTCTTCTGTGTATATTAAGCTCTTCCAGATTTAGCCCTAGTTGTTGGCTATTTGCCAAAGGTGAATTCTATTCTGTTTTGCAGTGTGTCAAATAGTCCCGGGTGCCAGGTATTTTTTCCCCCAATGCCCATTCCTTATTTACATTTTTTCTTAGGTTGCTATGAAGTGTGAGCAAGTCAAAGTTATAGCATGCTTATATAATAAGATTTAAACATGTTGGATGCATTGGTTGTTTAAAAGTTTATATATAGGTATAGCTATATATTTTTAGAATCCACCTTTGTTCCGTGAATGTAGGTTGTTTTAAACTGTTTTTAACATTGTGTTTCAATTGTTGTAACCTGCCCTGTGACCTTAGGTTGAAGGGTGGATGAAGAAGATGAGGACGAAGACGAAGGAAGAGGAGGAGGAGGAGAAGGAGAAAACAAGTGTCATGGAATTAAATTTTCATACAGAGAACCCTGGTGATAGTTTAAGTTCTTCATATTTATATATGAGTTTTGTAAGTATTATGATGAGGTTTTACTGTTTAGAGATTGTTATACGTATTGGAAAGTTTCTTGAACTGGATCATACTGATGATTTGCTGAAATGGATCACATGTTTAATTATATGATATATATAATACAGACATTATGGAAAGATTGGATTTAATATATTAATATATCTTGATAAGGTTTAGAAAGAACTTTTTGCTTTTGGTTCATCTTGACGTAGTGATAATTATTGTAGGTGCAGATTTCTTTTTTAAAATATACATTAAAGCATTTTTAAAAAACTTGAAAGTTGCAGCAAGCATTTTATATTGTTCAGAATTTAACAGCAAAATACTCCTTTTCTGCAAGTAATAACAATGTTGAAAAGGAACACATCTACTTTTGTGCAGCATCATATTTCAGTGTATTGGAAATGGCTTCCTTTCATTACTAATGATCAAGACAGTTGTATGGAATTTTCCTAAGTGCCTTGGGCTTTCAATTCTGTGGAATTATTGATATAACCTTGTAACTCTTGTCACCTAAGTATTGTAATGACCTTGTTTCTCTGCCATGTGAAGGAACCACCTTCTCCCTCAACATGGTAGAGTCAGCTGGTTGATGAAGCACAAATTAAGTGTGCTACTTATTATGTTCACCAGGAATATTGGATATACAGAATTAGAGGCTGAAATGTGCATGACAAAGACTCATGAAACCCTCAACAACAATTTTATTATTTATACCCCACCCATCTGGCTGGGTTTCCCCAGTCACTCTGGAAGACTTCCAGCACATATAAAACATAATAAAACATCAAACATTAAAAACATCCCGATAGAGGGCTGCCTTCAGATGTCTTCTGTTGTGTAGTTCTTTATCTCCCTGACATTTGATGGGACAGCGTTCCACAGGGTGGACACCACCACCAAGAAGGTCCTCTTCCTGGTGCCCTGTAACTTCACTTCTCGCAGTGAGGGAACCACCAGAAGGCTCTCTGAGCTGGACCTCGGTGTCTGGGCTGAGTGATGGGGTAGAGACACTCCTTCAGGTATACAGGTGGGAAAATATCTTAGCAGCAGGGATGTCTGAGAGACAGGTTGTATGAATCAGGAGGCAGAGGGGCCAAGGTGGTCAAGTGAGGGAGCAGGAAATGAATTAGGAGGCAGAAGAGGATGAATCGAAGGTCAGGAGGAAACCAGCTGGGAGGAACAAATGGAATCTGGTGTGGAATATTCCTGCCCACCCAGTTAAGGCCCTTCATTATAGTTCTGTTTTTAGGCCCATTTGCAGCATTCGGTAGGCAGCCAGGTAGTCATGTGAGAAAGTCAAGAATACTCAATCAACACGATCTATGAATTTTTATGAGGGCCAATATTTCTAGGCATAGATCTATCATACAATGTAAAGAACAAGAGAGAAAGTATGAAAGACAAAGATTCTTCTTTGCTGCTGTTTAGAGTGTCTGCCATCACCTTCTTTAACAGAGTGATGGGGGGCAGAGAAATACTCCAAAAAACAAAAATGGTGGGTTAAAAAAAATATTAAAATGCTTTTCCAAAGGGATTTAGCCTTGTTCTTTTTGTTCTACACCATGCTGCTTGCTTCACTATGCTCAGCATCTGCTAATGTGCCCCGTGGCTTTCAACCAGATGCTGTATAGTGACTTGCATCAGACATCTGCTGGGAGTCACATACGAGTGATGTTTGCAAAAACGATGTAATGTGGCTGCCTCTTTTTGGGGCTTTTCCCCCCGGAGGACTGTTCCTCAAAATAAAAGGAAAATCGAAACTGCTTTATTGTGCAATTTATAAAATGTTGTTGCTTTGGTTCACATTTTTTAAAGTGCTGGATTCCAGCCCAGATCTCTCGTGATACTAACAACTTCACTTATATGCCATCTGCACATGGAGATCCACTAAATTTAACTAGTTCGCTCTTCTTCGTGCTTGGGGAGACAAAGGATGGCAGAAATCCCATTAAAAATAACATTTTGGTACACTACCCTTTGCTCTTTCTGTTTATAAGGACAGAAGAAGCTGTTAGGAAATGAAATCCTGAAACATTCCACATTCTCTCATTTTCTCTACAGTACAGTAATCATAATTATTAGGTCTCTCAGTGGTAGCAAACACCCTAGCCCCCTCCTAAATATCTTGCCTTACCATTCCATACAGCTATCCAGCTGTCAAGCGCCGGACAAGTCACCACCCCTTTGCCTATGGCTCTTCAGAGCTATCTCTGCCTTTTCCCACCTCACTGCCACTGCAGTAGCTCACACTTGGTGCAACTAATGGGATGGCCATGCTAGTCACACCTCAACTTCCAGCTCCCTCTTCCCTCTGTCTCATGAGAGCCAGTGTGGTGTAGTGGTTAAGAGTGGTAGACTCGTAATCTGGTGAACCGGGTTCGTGTCTCCGCTCCTCCACATGCAGCTGCTGGGTGACCTTGGGCTAGTCACACTTCTTTGAAGTCTCTCAACCTCACTCACCTCACAGAGTGTTTGTTGTGGGGGAGGAAGAGAAAGGAGAATGTTAGCCGCTTTGAGACTCCTTCAGGTAGTGATAAAGCGGGTGATCAAATCCATACTCCTCTTCTTCTTCATTCTAAGGAAGGGCCAACAGAGGTGTAGGAAGGAGTGGGGGGGCTGTCCTGGGTGTCACCACTGAAGGGGGTGACAAAATGCTGGGCGGCACTCACCGCGGGGCCTGCAGCATGCCCGAGCCATGTGTCTCTCCTGGGAGTGACGTGGTGGCTTGGGTGCCCGCACGCTCTGCACTGCCCCAACGGTCCGCCCTCTACCTCCCCCTCAGCTGTAGGGAGGCTGAGTGGAAGGAGGCAGGCAGACCCCTCAGAGGCCCCGCGGAGCGTCCTGCCCTGGCACAGGGCATGCATGCTGCCCCAGGTGCCTGATTGGCTTGCTCCGCCGCTGAGGGCCAGGGGTCCTTCAGTGTGAGACACTCTGGGCAAGGAGCCCCAGGAATTTTAGGCTTGCAGCTTGAAACAGATTTAACACCAAATTATTATCAGATTATCTGTTGCAGAATGAGAATGACCAAGCTAATACCAATGGCATACCCTCCAACATGTTGAGGCGAAAAACCAGGATGCGTGTCTTCCAGGGCTGTGCACCCGCTCAAGTCACTGAACCCACCGCAAATAGCAACCCCCCAAAATAGTGCTTTTTCAGGACTGTGCTCTCGTATGCAACACATTTTAGGGTGTTGAATGAGATCATGGTCCCCCAAAAAGTGCTTTTTTAGGGGCATGATTACAGCGCCTAAAATGGGTACCATGCTCTCACATGGAAAATTTGGATATCACTGTGTTCCCAGGACAGTTGAGGGGTATGCAACGCTCAGTTGATACATTCTTTTACGGTCAGCAAATCTCCATCATTTTCATCTTCCTGCCAGCCAAACAGGCTGGAGTCACAAGCAGGATAGTGATGACTCCCTTAGTTAGAAGCAAACAGCTGTGGAAACTAGGGAAAACAAATCTATTCCAAAGATATTCTGTCTATAACAAGAGTTTCCATTTTAAAGATCTGTCGCATTCCTATGGAGTGGATGAGGATGTATTCTGCTCAAAGCGTCAAAGCCTACCCCAAGCCCATCTGTTGCTGTATCACCTGGCTAGGATGGTAATGCATACCTGTTCCTATATCTAAAGGCATTTGCAGCAGTCTAACTAGCACCATCTGTGGTCGCCTCTGGTCTCCTCAACCCCGTGGATTAGGTACCCATTTGCAGATGTGCAGAGAAGATGCCGCTAATTGGCATAAGATCTAGCAAGTCTGATACCCACAGTTTTCGGCGACGTATTCAAAGAGCTCTAGCCACTTAACTATTGCACTAGTAGCAAATTAGAGGATATGGGCACGAGCCAATTACTCCAGGGTTGTAAGCCCATCTCTGAAACTAGCTCTTTCTTCCTAGCCTTAGGCAAGACGGCTAATATGCACACACTTAACTGTACTTGAATCAGACACACTGCAGCTCATAAACCACTTAACTCAGAGCAGTCACACTGATTTCAGTGGGACCATTCAAAGACGTCGAAGGCTGCAATCATAGCTGTTGTGAGTGTTCTAATAGTCTGAACATGTACAAGTGTTAATGCTACACATAAATGGTGTATTGTGTTAGCACAGAACACCTCGGTATTGCTAACATACTAGGAAGAGGGGGAAAGTGAAAACAACTAGGGGATGTTACAGGGATTTCGTGTGCAGCTGTGCCCAGATCCAAAAAGGCAATCACTGCAAGTGAAGTGTTTCCATTGACCTGAATAGCCTTTGAATCAGTACTGCACTAGACAGCTTCAACTTCTGCCTGATGGCAGAATAAGCAATAAAGATTATGGCGTGCAGTTTAAGTGCCGCACACAATCTCAGCAACATGGCCCCGATAGTGAGGTTAATACAGAAGACAAATGACAGAGAAGGCTCTATTCTATTTTATCGTCGGATGTGTATATATGTAACAGATAAACATATTCCCTTTTGCATTAGATCAAGGGCCAAAGGACACACATGAATATTTGGTACGACTGAGCTTCTTAAAACGGCTGTTGCTAAATCAGTTTTTCTTACAGCAGACCAATTCATATGCAGGCCGATTTTAAACAGTCACAGGAAGACTTTGGACCATGTGTTAAAGCGTGTAAGTGATTTCTAAGAGGCATTTGAAATGTAAAAATTCCACATTTCGCGCACTTCCTTCCCATAACATGCATACACATGCAACATCAACTTCCACTGACATTTCTTCGTTACTATGAAAAAGCTCAGTCTCTCCTGAGAGGCTTTTCAAAACACTCTCTCTCTCAACAGATGCTCCTCACTTATTATCTGCACAAATGGTTCATGGGATTTATTTAACTCCATTGGAGGGTATGATGTCCAGTCTTAAGTTGCAGGGTTCTCTCACAATAGGCTTTCACAGGACAACAAAGGTGTATGTACCTGACGAGTCAGCAACAGTGCTAAACTTCAATGTAGAACAAGCAGCCGATGTTTACATGACTTTATCATCAACATTACTACACTGTCAAGAGTTCCTAGGTACTCCCAGGACGCTTATTCAAATATTCGTACCTGTGTCTGTCCTGTTCATATAGACTTTACATCAGGCGTCACAATGTGGCACCCATGAGCACCCTCCCTGGTGTTCGCATAGTCACCCAGGTGAAATTAACCTTGAAAGAAATAGCCTATAGTAACCAAAGAATTAGGCTGCAGTGTGTGCTTAGTTGTGTGGTATGTTATAAACTAGCAACTCCCGCTTTATATGTTGTACTCTGTTCCAGTTTCCCCTCATGTGGGGATGGGGATATGGGCAGTGAAACAAGGGGTGTTGTCAATAGAAGAAGAAGAGAAGAAGAGTTTGGATTTGATATCCCGCCTTTCACTCCCTTTAAGGAGTCTCAAAGCGGCTAACAATCTCCTTTCCCTTCCTCCCCCCACAACAAACACTCTGTGAGGTGAGTGGGGCTGAGAGACTTCAAAGAAGCATGACTGGCCCAAGGTCACCCAGCAGCTGCATGTGGAGGAGCGGAGACACGAACCCGGTTCCCCAGATTATGAGACTACCGCTCTTAACCACTACACCACTCTGTGCTATAAAATCCCAGAATTTTCCCTTGGCTTTCACTTGTAGAGATAGCAGTCCTTCTCTCTCCCTCTCTCTGAGTTGGACAGTAGGATGCACGCTAGTCATATTCACAAATTCAAGATATTTACTCCTGTGGAAAGAGAAACCTGCGCTCTGGCTGGCTCCTCTCCTGTTCCTGAGCACATGGCTTCATCTCTCTTGGCTGTGGTGACATAGATTTCTCTTCGGTGGTAGTTCTTCATTTTGGACTCATTCATTTCATGCAATGCACTCCCAAGGGGAAGGAAGCATCCAAACCAAGTCTTCCAACAGAGGAACATCCACCTCACAAGTGAAATTATCACCAGAGCTGTCCCTTCATCAGCAAAAGCCAGCTGTCTGCCTGGCACTAGGCCTGAACTAGGCCACACTATCTTTACTGTTGGTTTACTCAGTCATACATGCAAGCCAACATTTGGCACCACAGGAATCAAGTGGAGAACAGGCCCTTCAGTTTAAAGGGTTTGTTTGAAACTGACGTATCCAGGGGAGGTTTCTTTATAGTCCCAGTGAGCAAACCTACGTGAAGACTAGGGACTGAAGTCTGCCACTCAGCCAAACACCCTTATTATCCCATGATAGGTCCATTCAAATGCAGCTTGTCCGTGATAGGTCTGTTCAAATGCCAACAACCTATGTGGTCAGAAGGAGGAGGGAGAATTGTCCGCCAATGGTCAAGCAAGGCCAGTAGTCCATCCTCAGTTGCACTGGGCCACAATCACTGCTCACCATCAGACACTGGTAAGCGCTCCTTGTGAAGCAGGATGGACTAATTCAGGTAAGGATAGGAGAGAAAGTCAATGTAGCTTTTATTTTAAGATGAATCTACCTAATTTGAATTTTCCAAAACAATGCATAAACTGAAACACAACCATCCTTTAAAAACTGAAATTCTCCAAATTTTGCAGTGCAGTTCTCCAGGCATGTAATGTGTACAAAAGTGCATATCTTAGGGGTTAATGTATATAAAATTGCACATATTTATGAAAATAACAAACAAAAATGCATTACATTGTGGAAAATTGCTTTGCAAAAAAATGTGAATGTTGTGCAACACTGCATACAAAAATGTGTATATTGAGGGGGAAATTGCACTAAAATACTGATGAATCATCACGAAGCCTTTTTTGCTTTTAAAAAAATTGTGAGCTGAAATGTGGGGAACTGAAATTGAGACTGGAAAAATGAGAAATAGAGAAAAACCCAAACTTGCAAATTCACTCAAAGGTAAAAAGGTACAGTTGCAGCCTAGTTCTAGTTCCTACCCAGTTCACTAAGTTATCTTCGTCAAGTCATTAGGTAAACGTAAGGTAAAGGACCCCTGGATGGTTAAGTCCGCAGACAGCTTTTCTGGGTCAGGTGGCCAGCATGACTAAACAACTTCTGACGCAACAGGACACCATGACAGAAACCAGAGGGCATGGAAATGCCATTTACCTTCCCACTGCAGCAGTACCTACTTATCTACTTGCGCTGGAAGGCTTTTGAACTGCTAGGTTGGCAGAAGCTGGGACAAAGCAACGGGAGCTCACCCCATCATGAAGATTCGAACCTCCGACCTTCTGATCAGCAAGCCCAAGAGGCTTGATGGTTTAGACCACAGCGCCACCTGCATCCTCCAAGCCACAAACCTCAATCTTTCAAACATAGGCCTCCGCTATATGAGTCAAGGTGATTTGTGCCACGAGGTGAAGGCAAGGGGAGCTACTCATGCGCACCTTTCCTGAGCATGCTTATCCCAGTCATAATCATATCAATAGCACAGACTCTCAACACAACAGGATAACAATGTGTCCCTTCTTCCCGCCTCTCCAGCATTGTTGAATGAAGTGGATACAGCAACTGTGTGCTTAGTTTAGGATAGGGGCAGCGACAGGATAGGCGCCAAGCTGAACACTCTTCACGGGCACTTTGCTGTCAGGCTGCAGAATGTGCCCCTCTGACTTGGACTGCAGCTCCAAGTGTGAAATCACCTTTCATTTCCTCCCACCTTCACTGGAGTAATAACACAAACTCCTGGATATCATAGTCGCTTAAGAACATACAGCTCTTCGCTGCAAACCCCTTGTTGTACTGTGACTCTGCATAAGGGAGCCGCAGAATATGAATCTTGAATTAATACTGCCTCGGGCAACAGGAACCCTCTGCAGACTTTCCTCACAGCTCAGCTGCACTTGCTGAGGGGAATGTTCTGCGAAGAGTGACTCTTTCACTGACCCCCAACCTGCCCACTTTTTTCCCCCCACAGGGGAGGAAAAATGACTAAACAGGGAAGTAGCATAGTTAGCAACTTCAATGTAAGCCTAGCGTGGCTTTTAACTAGAGTGAATCCCTTGTGTGCTGTTAAATGGAAAAGAAGCTTATAAAGCCTGTTTGTTTGTGTTAAAGTAAACAAAAGAAAAAAGGAGACAATAAACCTCTACTGGCTTTATTAAACTGCCTGGTATGGAAAGAGAAAGAGGGGGAGAGAACCCCCCCGAGACATCCAAATACGATGTCGACAAAAATCTCATTATAATCACCACAATAACTCACCTATTCAACAGGTTAACACCAGGCATTTTTAGAGCCAGCAGAGTGAGTAATATGCGTTCAAGAAGTCACCCTAGATTTGCCTTTTTAATATTCTCTAAACGTAATGCATATGCATCAGCTCAAAATGACTCAGAAAGAGCCGGTGACATGAAAGTGGCAGGCCAACATGACCTACATACGGCTTTCCGATCAGCAATTTCTATAAAATTCAATAAGGCCATCTATATAATTCTAACTGATTCCTAGACACAAAGGTTGGGGTGCAAGACGCAGCACTGAATCTTCCTAGGATTTGCTTATTTGGGGATTCAGGTGTTTCTGTTTTGTTTTGTTTTAACCACTATTTCACAAACTTAAAATTAATCCTCACTCTAATATGCCACTGAAACCGCTTCCACATCAACTCCCCAAAGTCTGGATCATGTAAACAGACATGCTGTTTTACTGTACACTTCTCAGTCTACAGAATTCCTGCCTAGTCTCTGGAGTGTGGAGAGAAACTCCAGGAATGTTTCTGTTGCAAATCTTCAGCTTCAAAAGGCACATGTTGGGTCTTCCTAACACGAAGAGTTTTCCTGAGCCAATTCTTTACCTTTCTCTTTTATTGGCATGTTCACAGAGGTTAATCAGAGGCTGAAGTTGAAAGCAAAGGAAGGATACCCTGGCTAATGATCAAGTTGCTTTTATTACATCCCAGGATACAAAACCATGTACTCCACAGTAGGCATGCTATTTTCTATAGGCAAGAATGCCACTCAAAATCCACTGCAAGCCACAAGCAGAGACTCTGGGCAAAAAGCTGCGACTAGAAGATTCTTGAATTCTCTCCCTCAGTAAACAAGGGTGGTTGATTCAGGATTACAATGCTGATTCAACAACACAGATTACTCTGATCTTGATCACAATCTCCATTTGGCCTAGTTTTTACTCAGGTGATAAACTTGTGTCTAGCATACCCTCAAACATTTGTCTAATGAAAATAAGGATGTCCTAAATAATAATAATAATAATAATAATAATAATAATAATAATAATAATAATAATACCCTGCCCATCTGACTGGGTTGCCCCAGCCACTCTGGGCAGCTTCCAACATATATAAAAACACCATAAATCATTAAGTATTTAAAAAAACCCTTCCCTATAGAGGGCTGCCTTCAGATGTTTTCTAAAGGTTGTATAGTCACTTATCTCCTTGGCTCCGGGGTCGCATAACTCCATACCCTCCAACATCTGAAGGCAGACCTGTTTCGGGAAGCTTTTAATGTTTGATGTATTATAGTATTTTAATATTATTTTGGAAGCCGCCCAGAGTGGCTGGGGAAGCCCAGCCAGATGGGCGGGGTATAAATATAATAATAATAATAATAATAATAATAATAATATTTCTCCGATGAATATAGGGACATCCTAGGAAAAGCGGGATATTCCAGCATCAAATCAGAAACCAGGATGGCATCTGTAGATCTGGGGCTGTCCCTGGAAAATAGGGGCACCTAGAGGGTCCGGTCTAGGCTGTATACTTTTGAACTATAGATTACTCCTTAAAAGAAAGAAAGAAAAACATAAAAAATCAGCTGTGAGAAGAAGAGGAGTTTGGATTTGATATCCCGCTTTATCACTACCCAAAGGAGTCTCAAAGCAGCTAACAATCTCCTTTCCTTTCCTCTCCCACAACAAACACTCTGTGAGGTGAGTGAGGCTGAGAGACTTCAAAGAGGTGTGACTAGCCCAAGGTCACCCAGCAGCTGCATGTGGAGGAGCGGAGACATGAACCCGGCTCACCAGATTACGGTGAAGACTACTGCTCTTAACCACTATACCACGCTGGCTCCGAACACAACACTGTTGATAGAACCTGTGCAAGCAGGGCCATCTTACCCATAGGCGTTAGGGGTGCAGGGCACCCGGGCGCCGGGCTCTCAAGGGCACCAGACCAAGAGGCCAGGGCCTGAGAGTTGAGTCCGGGGAAGAGCCCACCCGTCGGTCGGAGTGGCGTGGTGGGCTCTTCTGCTGCGGGAGGCTCTGTGCCGCGAGTTCAGGGGCGACCGAGCCAGTGAGACACTGAGGCGGCCAGCATCGCCCTCCTGCGCGCCTAGAACTGGGCAGCTGGGGGGGGCACCGGGCGGATTTTTGCACCCCAGTGCCGCATATGCTTAAGACAGCCCTGTGTGCTAGTTTTCTATTTGTTTCATAAGAAGTAGTAGTTAATTATGTGAGGCCCCATCCGAAGTCTGCAGTGATACTGCCCACACTCAGGTATGCCATCTCAGTAAAGAAAAGGACTCTGTAAAGCAAGAACATATAAAATAACAAGGTCATTCTAATATTGTTTAAAGAAGAAACCATTATCTTGCTTTTGGGATAGAGGGTTGCTGTTTTTTAAATGTTTCTTTTTCAAATACCTTGTTCAACTTTCATGGTTAACTGTGGGAGGCAGGGAGTCACACTACTATTATTCAAAACGACCCAGTCCAAAAGTGTCTTACCCAAAAGTGATAATCATCACAACTTTTCCTTAAATACTAAAAAAGGATTCATTTGAATGTTGTGCCACATTAAAGGATTGTGACAAAATCAAGGCTATTGTTTTCTGAAAATGTGTTTTGCAGCTCGATCTCTGAAGAAAACTGTGCTTCATAAATGGTCACTTTACTGCAAAACACTGCAAACATGAATGGGCTTGGAGATTCTTAGAAGTTTCACTGAACTGACATTAGGCAGAGAGAAGGAGGTGCTCCAGGTGACAGGGACAAGGGGGTGGAGAATGGCACCAAGGCATTAAAGCTCTGTCTGCTACATGGCTACTAATTCAGTCTGCTGGCATCAGTTGTGGTAAAGAACCCTGTCCTATTGCCAGTATCAAAGTAAGATTCCATAGTGGGTTCCTATATGAAGGGTAGGAGCCAGCTTTCCCTCCATCTTAGGAAACAAAATGCTTTGGGCCAGCCCTGAAACCACATGATACGATTAGTTCCAAATTCTTATTCTTATTATTTATACCCTGCCCATCTGGCTGGGTTTCCCCAGCCACTCTGGGAGGTTCCCAACAGAATATTAAAAACACAATAAAAGATCAAACATTAAAAACTTCCCTAAACAAGGCTGCCTTCAGATGTCTTCTAAAAGTCAGACAGCTGCTTATTTCCTTGACTTCTGAAGAAAGGGTGTTCCACAGGGCAGAGGCCACTACTGAGAAAGCTCTCTGCCTGTTTCTCTGTAACCTCACTTCTCACAGTGAGGGAACCGCCAGAAGGCCCTCAGAACTGGACCTCAGTGTTAAGTTGTGTGTCCAGCTGAACGGACTATTTACTAATCTTTTTCCTTTTGTCACACTCTACACTGGTTCACAGTCCATCATACCAGAAGTGCTTCTGAACTTCTCAGTGTAACTTCCATAATATATATATATTAAAAATCCCTTTAATTATGCTTTCAGGACTATTTATGCTTATGGTGCTATAAGTGAGGTCATCTGTGCTCCCACTTTCATTACTATTTGTGCCTACAAATGTTTTAGGGTGCCCATAATGCTTCATTTCCTCATATCCTTCACATCCTGCTGAAATCCCTTAACGTTTCATACCACCAGTGCTTGGGGGCGGGGTCTTCTGCTTTTCTTGCAGTGTAATTTCTCTGGACAGCAGTATTCTGGTAGCATTGGGAAAACATTGCAGAACAACTACTAAAGCAGAATAAATCCACCACCAATGTGCTATCATTCCATTGAGAACTCTGGGTTGGATAGTGGCCCAGGAACCTCACTCAGAGCGACTGAGCAAAGTGACTGTTTGAGTTTGCTAGTTTCAACATTTAAGAAAAACTTAAGTAATATCTCTCAGGAGCCAGCAGAGGGTGCTTCCTTTTTAGGGTTCAATGGAAGTTAATCTGAACATAAAGAGCAACAACGCTTTATAAAGGAGAATATCTGGTGCTCTTTTTACGTCTCAAATAAAAAGGTGCTGGCCCCTTTGACACCATATAGCACCCACCTGAGAAATATAAGAATTTCTGAATTTCCAAATGCTGGGACCCGAATTCCACTATGTAGTATTTACGTAATTCTATTCATGTGTGCAAGTAGAATCCTACAATATTGTCCATATTAGAGGTTCGCGATCCAAAACACTAAAATTTTCTTAGGTGCAATAAAATGGTGGCTGCCCCATTCCACCCCCCCGGCTAATTTCAAGTTGGTTTCCCTGAGTCAATTCTTTCATGGCAGAAAGCTCCCCGCTCCCTTGACGAAAGAGAATGAAGTGTCACTGGCATGCTTTAAACGGCGGTTCATCTTTCAGATATCCTCAGGTGTTCTCCAGGATGAATGGAGTGTTATTACCGACTTTACATCACCGCCGTGAATGTTTAGGCGAGATGCTGAAATGAACCCAACAGCAAAGCTGTCATTATGCTTCCAAAAGATAAATACAGTGACCTAAGGATTCCTCAGAGTGTATGACTATTGTCCTCCCCCGAGGAAATACAATTTAATCATGGGTGGTGGTGAGGACCCCACCTTTCTACCAAGTTGGATTTTGTCTTGCAGCACTTGGCCTTGCTAAGTCTTGATTTGTGGAGTCCTCGCTTTGTGGGCAGCGCTGATTTGAATCACAGTCCTCCTAAGAGCAATCGCCAGTGCTGAAAGGGATTAGGCTTCTAAGCTGTCAAGCTAGCTTGGAGGTATTTTCCCTTTCTACCCGTTATTTTAAGACTCCATCACATGCTTAAATGAAATTAAATCGAGGGAAGATGATACACTGAGAAACAGGTTGCAAGCAAACAGCGTCTGGGATGCACACATTCTTTCACCCCAGAATATTCAGCATTGCACATTGCTGTGCAAAGCAGCTACCTCTGGGCTGCAGTGCTCAGTAAGTAAACCTGTATCTTTGAGCTCAGAATGAGCCTGTGCTGGAATTAAAGCGCAACGTTAACAGCCAGTATCAGTAGCTCTTGGTGGGTGTTTTAGAGCAACCTGGGAAAAGCAAGAGCTGAGGCTCGAGCTGATAAATATGACGCTGTGATTAAGTGCACGACTTCGTTTACCGTTAAGGTAACAGATGGAAGTGCCACAGTGAAGTATGTCCCTTTTTGTTTACAAACAATAGGCGGCCTCTTCTTCTGTACAGAGCGAACACCATTATACAAGCGCTGGTTCCGTCAGCTTAAAATTATTTCTGACCCCAAATACACTTTTCACTGAAAGCCACCATATTTTAACTTGTGTGCATGCCAAATGAATTCATCACCAAAAAAACCCACTACTTTTGAGATGCTGCTTGAGATGCATTTTCTCCTTTTGAAAGAATTATGTACCTGCCGTATAATGAGCTAATTAACTAAAGAACAAAAGGTGCCTTTTGTTATCCCAAAGACATCCGAGATTCCAAGACTAAGCAACACACCCTTCAGTTGTTCCGAACGCAGCCTTTATTGCTGATTTTACAAAACTGTATCATTTTGTATAATAGAACAGGAAGGGAGGGGGGGGAGTTAAGATGACAAGTGACTTAGAATGTGAGCTTTGATTTTCAAAAAAATTCTCAAAAACAATATTTATGGATTTTGAAAGGCGAGTAAAAAGGATGCCCTTTGATCAGATGGTTTCTAAGAAAGCATCACATTTATGCAGTCTGTCAGCAGAGCTGAGCTATGGACAGGAAAGACAGAATGAGACAGAAGCTTTGTGAACAAAATAAAAGATGAGCTTGTATTAAATATTAATTCTATTAATTCACAGCACAACCTCTGTTTATTGTTGTGTGTTAAAAATGATGTTCTCTTTATTCTCTTTAAATCATATATCCACAGACACAGTACATCTTGTCTATGCATGTGCAGATCTCTTCGTTTTCCGAGAAATGCCTCAAGCACCAAGAGCGGTAAATTAAAAATGACAGTCTGGATTTAAATCTTACTACACTTTAGAAAACATATTAAACCAGTGATTTATACTGGAGCTACAAGTATACTTGAGAGCGTGCAGTTTTTTGCTTACATCAAAAATAAACATGTAAAGCTTTTGGGGGTGGGATGGAAAAGCCTCATAATATACTTCACAAATACTGAACAATGAAGGCTGTCGCTAAATCAGGCTTGTCTATAGCCCCTTGGCTGGTTATCTGCTGGACAAATTGCCCCCAATAAGTTAGCAATGCAAGTGGAATTGCCTGCAACAAGTTTTACAAACGTTGCTGCTTTTCCTCCTCATTTTTCACCTGGGAATGACATGGGAGACTGCCAGGATGGCTGGGAGAGGGAGAGACTACTTCTAAGGCCCTATCTGTACTATACAGTACATTTAAAGCGGTATCGTACCACTTTAACCCATCAGAGACCTACAATTCTCAGAGTACTTTAGCAATCAGTCCCTCCTCTCAGTGAACTCTGGGAGCTGTGATTTTCTGATAGGCATAGGGATCTGCTAACAACTCTTCGCAGTCCCTAGAATTCTTTTGGGGTAGCTATGGCTGTTTAAAGTGGCATTGCGTTAAATGTATAGCGGCGATGATGCCTAAATTTTAGAGACTATTTGACAAGGCTATATTAAACGGGTTGGATTATTCTTTCCAAGACAAGTGCTGGTTCAGTTACGAGAATAAATATTCTGAAACATGTTTTACATTAAGTGTTAATTTAAAAATGGTTATATAAAAAAACAAACCAAGTTCTTGAAATCACCCATCGTAGGAGCCAGCTAGGATCTGGAGCATTCGCAGGCAAGTTTTGTGAAAACCGACAAAAAAGTAAAAACAAGGAACTCTGGGTGCTTGCACAAAGCTCTGAATGAAGGCCAAAAGGGTCGCAGCCAAGAATTTTGAGTGAAGGGGGGAAATGTTTAGCAAATGCCCATCGGAGAACTTGTGCAAGAGTCTAAGCTGTGCTATAATATGTAAGTCCTGGAGCAATTCTCATTCTTTTATCTGGGCAACTGGAAAAAAAAGCATCTCTGGATTTCGTTTCTTATTTCTTGCACCAGCATTCCAATTGCAAGCTGTAAAAACAACAAAGAAGTCTGATTTCACAATCCATAACATTTCCAGTGTTGACCATAACGATCCTGAAAATATCAGAGGGACTCAAACAAAAAGGAAATGCTTCGTTTCACTGGGTTTCCTGCTGCCTGGTAACTCGGCGTGTCACTAGACCAGCTAGACTAGAATTAGACTAAGACATTTTGTGGAAGATTTCTCAGAGATCCTGTGGTGTGCATATGTTGTTGGGCTATTATTCCCATCATCTAAGACTATGTTGGCCAGGGCTGATGAAAGCTGGAGCCCAGTGACATCTTGAGGGCCACAGATCTCATGTCCAGGCTATAGGGAGGGTGACTAAAATTTAGGCTGCCCTCCAGATGTTTAGGGCTACATGTTCCACCAGCACAGAGGGCACCAAGTTGGTAAAGGGTGCCCTAAATGATGGGAATATTGATCTGATTGTTTAAATGCACCCATATACAGAATGCCCTCAGGGCTCTCTGCAAAAGGGAGACACTTCCTTTCTGTCATTTTTATTTCTTCAGATGTTCACACTGTCAACAGCAAAGCGCTGGGGAATTCCTCAGAAAAACAGGCATCAGCGATAGCAATTATTATGCAAACAACTGCAGGTGTAGATGAGAAAATCTATCTCAATAAAAAAAGAATCCATAGTATTGAAATAAACATGATTTTGTGGGAGTGGATCAATAGAACTAATACACTTGGTAAAGCATTCTTTATCTAGCCAAGACGCAAAATAACATTATATTATTTGAGAGCAGGCACCGTTAGCCACACGTAAGCCTGAATGCATCGGAGCAAAATTCTCCATGAAGCCTGCTTCATCTCAAGCGTCAAGCTCTTCACTGAGTGACTCCTCCATGTTCTGGGCATCAACCTTGCTTCCTGTACTGGGACCACAGATTCTAGCAGTGTGGTTGCACCTATGCTACATCCCCACAGCAGTGCCTCACAACCTGTTATGTACTGAGTTGAATAGGATCCAAAATGCAGCAGTCTGATTGGTCCTAGAACAATAGGATCCAAAATGCAGCAGTCTGATTGGTCCTAGAACAATGCAGCAGTATGATTGGTCCGCAGGAACAACCCAATCCAGCTCCAGGTGGAAGTGAATCCACAACCTGATTGGCCTACAGGAGAATCCCGGAATTAGCCACTCACGTGCAGCCCATTGTGTAAATAATGTATATAAAGCAGATATTGTGGGGGAACTTCCATTTCTCCTCACCGCTATGAGCTGAATAAAGAGCATGAAATCCACTCTCGACTCCGAGTATATTTCACAACCCATACTCCATCCACACTATACATTTGAAGCAGAAACATACCACTTTAAACACTCAGGGCTTCCCTCAAAGGATCATGGGAACTGTAGTTTGCTTTCCCCTTTCTACCTCCTAGACGACCAACCCTCCTGCCCCCCATTTACCTAGTGACAGTTCAGAAGTGACTGATACGTTTTTCTTTAAGGAAAGGGAAAGAAAAGAGTATCTGACAGAGGTCAGGTATTGAAGGAAAGCTTTATTAAAGTCCACTATCTTTGTTTCCACCAGAATACCCCTGGGGCCAATGGAGCACTCTGGAGAGATCAGCAAGACTGGCACAACTGGAGCATGGCCACAGTAAAAAAAAAAGTTTTTAAGGGAAACAAAAGACATTTAATAAGAACTATTTGGCAAGTTTATACCCTACCTTTCCTCCCAGAAAGGAGCCTGAGGCGGCTTACAAGACAAAAGCAATACAAAAAAAACACACACAACCCCTTTCTCAAGCTCTGGGAGGAAGACCTTTCATTGCCTATAGACAGCCACCCAATCTTAAACAACTCCTAACCCACAATAATACTACAACCAGACTTAACACAGACACTGGCACCAGAGCCTGCAATAAACCCAGATGCCAACTTTGCTGCCACATACACCTGGACAACACCATTACTGGCCCCAACAACATCACACATACCATCTCGGGACTATTTAATTGCTCATTGTCTAACATTGTGTATGCCATCAAATGCCAACAGTGTCCTTCAGCTCTCTATATTGGACAAACAGGCCAAACCTTACGCCAAAGAATAAACGGACATAAATCTGACATCAAGAATCACAAAACAGAGAAACCAGTAGGAGAACACTTCAATCTCCCAGGACATTCTATACAAGATCTCAAAGTAGCTGTTTTACTACAAAGGAATTTCAGAAATAGACTGGAAAGAGAAGCTGCTGAATTACAACTCATTACCAAACTTAAAACCATGGAAAGACCTGGGCTGAACAAAGACATTGGATTCTTATCTCACTATACATGACTAAACCATTTCTCACCTTCTCACCCCTTGCCTTTTCCTGTAAGACCTATTACAGTCGTTAAGAGTCGTCAACAGGCTCTCTCAGCTATCTGCCTATCTCCCATTCCCACCACCCTTCTGAGTAACACCCCTCCCCACCTTCTCACTATATAGAAGGATCTGGCAACTTCTGTTTCAGTGTATCTGAAGAAGTGTGCATGCACACGAAAGCTCATACCAAGAACTAACTTAGTTGGTCTTTAAGGTGCTACTGGAAGGAATTTTTTTTATTTTGACTATGGCAGACCAACACGGCTACCTATCTATTACTACAACCCCAAATGTTTTACATGTAAATTACAATTAACTAATAAGATAGCAGCAGATAATAAACACAGTGCAATTGATAGATAACAGTATGTAGCACCACAGGGGGGTGGGTTATTGGGTTGTTGGTTTTATTTTGATGATATATTTTGTGGTTTTGTATTTTGATTTTGTTCTGTGAACCGCCCTGAGACCTCTGGGTATAGGACAGTGTATAAATCCAATAAATAATATTAACAATAAATAAATAAATAAATAAATAAATAATAGTGACAGTGGTCCCACTGGGTTGAGATGTCAGGAAAAAGCAGCAATGCGAAAGCCAGCTGCAGGTGTCTGGAATGCAAAACAGGATGTTGATGTGTGGGACTGTACTATTGGGAAAAAGGGGCAGTCTATTCATTGTACTGAGCACCGGATGTTAGCTCAGAGTGTCATCTGACCTGTACTGGAAGTACAGGGGTGGAGTTGAGACTCTACTGCTGGAGTCTGGAGAGTGCAGACACGTTTCTCTGTACTGCTGGAATGACAGGAATAAAGACATGTAAATAGACTCCTGTCTGTCTCTTTCCCCTCCCTGGGGAAGCAGGGAGGAGGGAGGAGGGTGTGTTCTTCTCACGTTTGAGGAGGATCGCCGATTTGTGACCTTGCCTGTATCCTGCCGGGAGACACAGACGGAAAGGTCAACAAGGATTCAAGCCGAATGCCTGGAGTGAGGCCAGTTACCTCTGACTGCGGCTGAGAAGTCCCCATACTTGTCTGCCATAATCCATCCCTAATGAATTTTCTGGGCTCAATCCATACCACTGCCTGGAAGTAGAGAGCCAAGCAAGCAGAGGCTGATACCCGTTCTCTTTGCTTCTGTTGCATATAATGCTTGGGAATGGCAGGTCAACAGATGAATAGGCGAGGAGGGGGGAGCGGGCTCTGGAGTTCAGGATGTGACTGGAAGTCTTGACCCTGATTGTGAAACAATCACTTGTGGATGTGAGACTTAGCAAGCTATTATGCGAGTGAACTCAGAATCAATCTGCCTGCTGTGGTGAAATATTGTAAGTCATGTGTCAGGAGAAAGTTAGGAATTTTGAATGGGAAGAGGTGGGAAAGCATAGCTACCTTTGCCAACTTTGGGCTATGTCGTACGTGAGTACCCAGTGTTTCCTGGGAATTCCAAGAAGCCAAACAATCAGTGCAGTCTTCAAAGGTTCAGTCAACCATCTTGATTAAAAGTGGTGTCCAATTGTACCCATCATGCTAAATCTTGTTACAATCAGGTATCCAAATGCACAGAGGACAGCTTTCCAAAATATATATAGCAGATGCAGTTTTTGTAAGATCCATCTTACAGGACAAGCAGAGGAGAGGGAGAGTCTTTGGAAAGCTGAAAGATGTGAGACAGAGCTCAGGGAAGGGAGCTTGTAGCAGGATCATGAAGAATGCAGAGCTAGAGACGCTGCTGAGTTTTGGAATTGGAAATGTATATTGAGAAGCACATACAGGCCCAGTTCAAAAATAATGGTCTTTTTAATAGTCAGAGCCAAAATTGCTTCCAATATTAGATAAGCTCATAAATAAGTTCAACCCATTCCAAGCTCCATTCCCCTACCCTGGTTCCCTCTCTCTTTCCTCAGTAGAAGCAGTGGGGAGTTTTGCAGAGAGGGGAGCTGCTTTTCAGCCTTTGTCAAACCCACAAGTGTCACCAACAGGAAGTTCCAGATGTCAGAATGAAGACCCATTGGAACTGGTAATTTACCAGGGCCCTGGGTTGTTTTTTTGGATGCACCTGGAAGCCCTGGCAAACTGCCATTTCCAGGGATTTTTGTGGTGGGAACTTCCTATTTCAAATCTAATTTAAGTCTGAGTGTAGGTGCTTCACCATTTACCTTCCCGCCGGAGCGGTACCTATTTATCTACTTGCACTTTGACATGCTTTTGAACTGCTAGGTTGGCAGGAGCAGGGACCAAGCAACGGGAGCTCACCCCGTCGCGGGGATTCGAACCGCTGACCTTCTGATCGGCAAGTCCTAGGTTCTGTGGTTTAACCCACAGCGCCACCCGCGTCTGTGCACTGCTCTGGTTCGCTGCTCTGGTCATGACCCAGAAGTTGGATGCTGGCTCCCTCGGCCAATAAAGCGAGATGAGCACCGCAACCCCAGAGTCTTACCTTATAGGTGCTTCACAAGGGGAGAGACCCCTTGAGGAAAGGCTGGGAACATTGGAGGGCTCACAGGATGCATATGGAATGGCTCAGGATTTTCTGTTATTTCAGATAGCTCTTAAAGTGGGGGGGGGGAGGGACACACAGCCTATAACTGTTCAGGATCCTCTCTGAAACCCCTTGGACAGAACAAGTCCATTCCAAACCAAGACAACTGGCCATCTCTATTGATTCATTGTTGAACTTGTAGGGCACTAAACTGAATGGGCACCTTCTGAAGATAATATTCTGAAGATAATCTTGAACAAAGTATTCCCCATAAATAATGGACACAAAAATGTGATGGAAACACTCATATGATACTTTGACCAATTACAATTGCATGGTGCACCTAGAACACCATCTCAGCATGGGAAACAATCTGCCAGCCCTGAGAGATGTACCTTACCACACACACACACACACACAAATTAGCTGTAGAGTATTTCAAAGTCACTCTGCATAAAGCAGATTTTTGAAGGTGCACAGGGGTGAGGAGGGTAACGTTCTGTTGTGCAAATGGAAGTCGGCTGTATTAATAAAACAGCAGTGTTAGATATGGCCTTTTGTCACCCTTGACCCTCAAAGAGTAACGTGTGAGACTCACCCTAGTAAATGACTATATTACTCAGTAAGACTGAGGGACCCTCATATATAGTGATGCTGTTCTTCAACAATCCTTGTATTTTAAAAAAATAAAAAGTACCCCATGCAATAAGCTTTCATACCCATCAGAAGTACCTGTAATCCAATAAAACTAAGATGTATTGAATGGGAGGGGGGGTGCTGCAGTATTTTATCCCCGATCAGCTTCATATCACTGAGCAATGAACGATCAATAGCAGGCTACTCATTTTAGCTGAGTGATCACCATTGATTTTAAACCCACTTAATGAGGTGCTTAGTCCCAGATCCAACATAAATGTAATCCATGTTGCAGCTACTTGAAAAATAAACCCAATCTTGTTATAATTTGATTTGACAGTTAGGACTGCAGTGTAAGATCATTAACACTTCACAGGTTATACCCTGAAGTAAATCTTACCAGAAGTCACATAAATAAGGCCAGATTTACGCAATTATGTAGTTATGGATATCACTGAATTCCTAACGATAGTGAATTCTTGCTATTCAGTTGACTTTGATATGCATAAAAAACTCACAATCCAACACAAAACAAGTCAACCAATTTCCCTTTATTTTCTTCCTTGGTTTCAGGACATTTATATTTCAGGTGGAGGTGTGTGTGAAGTGAACCCAGACAGGGACATCTAAGAGAATTTTTGCTTGTGAAAGATCTTGGAAAAGTTTGATTTGTTCCACTTAGGTATGCATTTTTCCTCTATTGTTTGAATGCATTGCTCTGCTACAAAAGAATTACGGGAGCTAAAGAAAAACTTCGTTTTGTCAAACACAAGTCAAAACTAAAGACTTGTCCCCCTTAAAGAAAATAAAATGCTGAGACTAATCAGAACGAAAATTCAGACCCCCGCTGTGGTTGCAACATCAATGTCTGGGGCTTCTTTCATGAGGTGGGAGAAAATGCAAAGATAAGGGAGCTCAAGACTTTGTAAGTGCTTCGTTGGTATTTGAAACAGGAACAATGGGGAGAAACAATGATACGGCAGCATATACACTGCCTGATCAAACACATCAGTGTGTCTAATCCGTTGCTGGCAAATCTGCCCCTTCATAACAACATGGTTGGAGTATTACCTGCTGGGGTGACAGGGGCATGTGTGCATGGAAGCATTTTAACGTTCCTGTTTTTCAGAACAAATACAGATATAGTACAGGTATTTTCACATTAGCATCACATCCTCCTCCCAACCACTCTTGACAGCTCTGCATAGAGAGTTGTCTCTCCTTTATTTGAAACCAACCAGATCCCAACCAACCAGATCCCAGCCAATTAAATCCCTAATCTAAATGGAGTTTGCTCCATGCGCCTTTGTCCTCTTAACGGCTTGGCCTGTGACCCCCTTTGTCTTTTGTAAAAGCCCCTTAGCTAATATTTTTAGAAGGTGAAATCCAAATAAAAAATTGAGAAGGATGAGATTTCATCCTCTTATTTCATCCTCTTATTTACCTCACCCCAAAATTATTTGAATGTAGCCATCTCAGAAGGTTTCTAAGCTAAAATACTAGGGTCAGCTGGTCCACTCCTCTCATTCATACAAAAAGTTACAATATGGAACTCAAAGGTGCTGAAGCAGCAACTTTGCAGGCAGTGTGTGGTCCAGATGAACCCTCTAACCCCCCCCCCCATTATTTTTAGAGCAGCCAGTGGCCTGTTTGGTGAGTGACACCTCCTTGGGCCAATTAGAATAAGTCATGCTTACTGGTGTGGGCATTCAGCATCTTCAGCCAAGAGTTGGAACAGGGGTATGGAATTTTTGCAACTGAGTTAAAACTGGAGAATTCCCACCATCCTGATGGGCAAAGGAGCCAACTCCTAGGAGTTGAGGCCCCTTTGTGCATGCCCCCCAATAAAATATTTGAGGGAGACTTCCCCCCCCAAGTTCATGGGGGCTTACCCTCCATATTTTGTTCAAGTTGGCACCCTTGCTAACTGGAATTCATGATGATGTCTAGAGATCTTAGGTATTGCAAAGAAACGTGAGAAAAATATTTAAAGTGGACATTTAAAAAGTAGTTCCTCTGCAATGTGAATATTTCACTAAATACATTATATAGTCTTATTAAATTAGCCTGTGAAGAGCTATTGTATCATACTGGAAGTCTAGAGTCTACCAATGAAGTGTGAAATAGGGGAGCTTTAGTTCTGCTTCCATTAATAGCTGAAAGCACCCTTATCAACAGAGTTGTCAATGACACTAGTGTAATATCGCTTCTGCCATCCAAGGGTATCCCTGAGCTTTGGAATCAGTTATTAATTTAACCTGACAGCATTCCTGTGAAGCAACTATCATCTTCATTTTACAGGCAAAAAAAAGCACCGCATTGTAGATGCCCCAAACCTATCATTATCTTCTCTGTTGTTACACTACCCAGAAACTATTCCTGAAAGGCCATTCAATCAGCTTTGCCCTTTTGTGGCCGGGAATATAAGGTTTCTAAAGAATGAGCACGAGAGTCTGTCCAAATTTTACACATACACAAGCTCTTCAGAATTTCCAAGCAATGAGTCATCAGTCACAGAATGGATTTGCAAATGAAGCCGTAAGTATAATAGACAAATATTACAGTGCAATTGTAAGCACAAGTGGAAGTCCAATAGCATTGCTACCTTAGCCTTTTAATGATCGCACAGGAGTGATCTTGGAATCATTTAGCTGACTAAGGCTGCCATCCTCTGTGTGCTTAATTGAATTCAGTGGTATCTACTTCTGTGTAAGCAGACATAGGATCATTCTTCGCCGCTGCCATCATGTTCAGGTTAATCCCATAAAAGACAAGGGGATTTGAGCTTTCATACAAAAGATTGCAAGCAGTGGCTTCGATCCGAGGGTGCTTTGCATGAGCAGAAAGGCACACCCACCTGCGCCCATCAAATTGCCACCACTGAAATTCATGTGACAACCCTGAGGGACAGGGAAGCTTCATTTGCGCTCATAGGAAAACTTTGCTTTAGGCAAACTTTTTAGAATGTTGTAGTCACTCAAACCCAACTCAGTACAATCCATCCATATTTACTCAGAAGTAAGCCCCACTGGGTTCAAGTGGGTTTGCTCTCTAGGAGGAGGAGTTATGATTGTAGCATTAAACGCCAATAGAGTGCTTATCTTAAATTCTTTAAGAAATTGAAGAAAAAAGTAACTACCAGCTTCCTTTTGTTCTAATATAGGAAGACATGGTTAAGACATGCAGAATCAGGAATAAGGGAAATATCAGGGGAAAGTTAATGTTAAATAGACGTTTAAAGAACACATTGACAACAGGATTAGCACTAACATACTAGCATATCCATTGAGAGCAATTAGATTTCACCGAACAGTGTTTTTTTATTTTAAATAACCTTAAGAATAACATTTTACACATCTGTCATAATTTCTATGGATACCATTCTGAAGCGTTTGAACTTGTCATTTCTAACCCTTCTCATGAAACGCTCTAGGAAATACTTGCTCAGATCTATTAAATGTTGGAACGGTGAGATAACCAACCTTTACAAACCAGTATTTGCCTAGTGCATCTCTACCAAAAAAAAAAAGTATTCCAGATAAACATCTTTTGTCTGTTAGCTGACGAGGTCCTAGTCTAATTTTGTTGATGGATTGTAAGAGTCTGGTATTCCCTCCTCGTGGCTGACTTAATTAATATGAAATGTATTGAGATTCTACAGGTCTTAATTATATACTATATTAAAACATTTTCCAAAATTTCCCCATCATCCGTCCGCATTTCGCGTTGCAGCTTTCAAAGGAAGATCTGAAACAGGCATATTCGCTGCTTTGAGGCTCACATTTGGCACAATTTGGTACAGTACATGCAACTCCTTAAATAATACTCACAACTTTCAGAGCCTTTTGTTTTATCAGTCTCCTGTGTTGCTTCCCTCTGCAATTTACCGAAGGCTAGTAATTATTAGGACATGTGGTAGGCGGTTATCACAAGTACCATCGCGCTTCCTGCTCTATGATCAAGATACAATAGGGCAAATGGTACAATTAAAGGCACATTCTTTGGTGCATAACAATAGAAGCCTTGTGACATGGCAGGATTAAGAAAAGGCTCAAACATATTTAAAACTACTCATTACCACCCGTTAAAATGTGCATGTCTGACCTTTATGATAATCAGTAGTATTCGACTTGTGCAGCTATCTAGCTAAATAAGCTTTCTTTTCGACACACAGATGTTTTGAAAGATGACCTGCAGTTAACTTGGCTGATCTCAGAGCTGACGCAGCCAATGAATCAACCCGTCAGTAGTCATAATGATAGGCCATCATCTTTATCATCCCAGTTTATGGTGGCAGCCTAGGAACAGTACAGTGAATTTTCCCGCAGCGAAGTAGTATTTAAATGTTGACTGCTACATAGATCAGATTAACAAGGTTACAAACTTAGCGGAGAACCCTGTTTCCTGTGGTGCAGATTCACCCTGTGGTGCGATTATATCATAAGGTATATCAAAGATAATTGCTTAGTTTATTATCCTGTTGTCTTTAATACCAGTCCCTAATTGCAAATTCAGAAGTCCATTGATCTCCATCTCCTTATTTCCTTATGGACCTGCCATTAACCCCGTTCATTTTAATTAGAATGTATTACTATTTTTATTATTAAAGTGCAGGATTTTAAAGCTAAATAGATGTCTCCAAATAACCAATGGCTCATTGTTATGAGACTAGTAAAAGAAGGGGGGGGTGGAGGAAGGAAACAGCAGAGACTCAGCCAACATTGCAAAGGATCTCCCAGCTGTTTCAGAAAGCTGTCACAAATATTTCTGGCTGTTTCTTCCTTTCCTGAAAAAGCTACATCAAAATGTTCCCTTTGCTTCATAACATTTCATTACTTGGATAAAAAGAAGATGCACCCAGCATGGCCAATGTTCTCTCAGTGCAAATCAACTACTAATGTGTAAACAATTAAAATGGATTTCTGTGTATTATTGTAATATATGAGTTATCAATTAAAATAAAGAAAAATAAAAAATAAAAGACGATGTAAGTCAGGTAAATGCAATAGGGGAAAACAACGTGCACACATTCTCGACTAAAAGGATAGGGGTTGCATCGCTTCTCTAAAATCAACACATCAGGAGTTGAAGTGTTGTTTTTAGTTTGGTTCATATTGTTTAAAGAAGGTGGTTGGCACCCAAAGCCAGTTCAGTCTTCAGCCTTGTTGAGAAGAAACACCCAAAATGCATGAATGAAGAGAGGGACTGTACCCCTGACAGAATGTATGCTAGCCTGCCCCACCCGCTGGCATCCATGTGAACAGCACAAATTTGTGCCAGAAGAAATCCTTCATGCATACGGGAACAGACCTTCCAATTGTCCCTATTTTCCAGGAACGTCACTGATTTAAAGAAGCTTTCTGATTTGATCCTGGAATGTCCCGCTATTCCTTAGGATGTCCCTGTTTTCATTGGAGAAATGCTGAAGGTTTTTTAATGTTTAATGTTTCACTATGTTTTTATACATGTTAGAAGCTGCCCAGTGTGCTGGGGCAACCCAGTAGGATGTGTGGGGTATAAACAGTAAAATGGAATGGGATGTCCCTATTTCCACTGGAGAAAAGTTGGAGGGTATGAAGGCACGCATGCAATTTGGAATCCTGCTCATGCATGGTTCCAGATTAGGTGATGTCATCTCCTGCCTGCATACATTTGTAACACGCATGCAGAATTCAGGGGGTGGAGAAATCCAGCACGCACAAAACTTGTTGCAATAGTCTCTCCCTTCGCGCCTTGATTCAGAGTGTGGCCTTTTCTTCTGAGTAGGGCTTTTGTTTCAGACTATACTGAGCAGATTCAGATGTAATGCTGCAGAGAACAAGTCACAGTGATCTTTGGGTCCATGCAGTCTCCTCCTCCTCCAGTATGACTGCGAATCTGGAACCTTTTGCTTTCGTTTTATATGAACCACAGTTTGCCAACTTGTCCATACACAGACAAACTGTGGTTAGTCTTAACTATGCTTAGCTGCACCAAGTCAGAATCAAAACGATGGTTCCGAATAATACACCAAACTGCAGTTACTTTAAATTGGGTGTGGAAACTTTCAATGCTCCTAGCTATGCCAGAGAAGAAGAGGGAAGGGGGTCACACCAAACCAAGGCTTGCTGAGTCTTGTTCTCATCGTGCTCAACCATGGTTTATTGTTGCATCTGAATGCAACCAAAGTTATCCTCATCTGCCAGTCTTAATGTAGCAGCATCCATGTGCGACAAATATTCTGCATTACTGTAGGTCATCTATATGGAACTTTTTATGCAATGAACAATGCAACAGCACCCGGTTCAACAGTTAAAGTTCACAGAGTACTGAAGTTAAAAACTTTGTCCTGGTAGCCATGAATATGCAATCATTCATAATTCTTCCTACTGTATACAATATTAATCTATATGTACCTAGGAAATCTGGCTATATCCTAGACTTCAAAGTCACTTGCGTTTGCTACGAGCCCTAGAAAGTGCTTCAGGATTCATTATGACATGTGGAATATATAAGCAATAAGGCATGACAGGGAGTGTGGTTATCATAAGATAATCACACCCCTGGGTCATTACAAAGCAAGAGGTGCTGTCGAGTACCTCTCATTCCCCCTGGGGGGTGATTATATCATGATAGGCACACTTCGCACAGTTACCTTATTGCTTTTATAAAAGTCTTTGTTGGGAAGAAAAACTATATTTTTTTCCCTTAAAGATGATAAAGTTGGCAGTTTACAATGTTGAACAGGAGTTTCAGCTAAGCTTGGTGGTTTATATGTATTAATCTACTTCATTCAAATGTACGTCTGCCAAAGCCAATCAGAATTCATCAATCCAAGGAGCTTTCCATTATTCAGCATGTGTTCAGATGATATATCCTTGAAAAAAGTATGGATATCCCAGAGACTTCACTAGCCAGTGTCTAGGAAAAAGAGTGGCCCAATTTTTTTTAAAAAAAACTTGTTAACTTTGGTCTCCATTTGGTCATACCAGTATATTTACGAAAACAAAAGGGTTTAAACATCAAAATGTCCCTATTTTCTAGGGACAGTCCCAGGTTTATAGAAGCCATCCTGGTTTCTGATTTGATCCTGGAATATCCCATTTTCCTTAGGACGTCCCTATTTTCATCAGAGAAATGTTGGAGGGTATGGAGTTATCTGACCCCCACGAGACATCTGAAGGCAGTCTTCTGTACAGAAGTTTTTTAATGCTTAATGTTTTATTGTGTTTTTATATATGCTGGAAGCAGCCCAGTCAAATGGGCAGGGAATAATAATAATAATAATAATAATAATAATAATAATAATAATGGAATAGGTCGACATCCCTGTTTCCATCAGAGAAATGTTGGAGGGTATGTTGTCAGGGATCTGTATTTTAGATGAATATGAAGAAACTCCTATGTTAAGAATAAAATTATAGCATTAGCAAAGTAAGTTCTTTTTCTATAGGTACAGAATTGGAGCTACAGTAAGATGTTAGGCGTTTAAAACGGTATGAACTGTCTCTGCTGTTGAGCGCCTTCACCAGCATGGGCTACAACTTCTATCAGGCAGCATAACCATGCTAGCTAAGACTCATAGGACTTGTAGTCTAAAACATTGGGAGAGCATCAGGTTGGGAAAGGCTGGTATAGTCCATGGCTTAATAGGATGTGGAATATCTGTCTTGGATCATGCCATACGTTTTGTGTAAGGCTCCACAAATTTAGGATCTGTTCTGTATTTTATTTCTCCTGAGTTCTCCTGCGTTGCGTAGCCTAATCAGGGGTGGGGGTGGGAAGGAGCCTTACTCCCCTCTCCTCTGGATCAAAGTATAGGAGTACCCCAGTAAAGGGATCCAAGGAGAAGGATTCTGTCTCTATGCCTATAAGGGCTAGGACCAACTGGCATTCTGCAGGGGTCACTCGTATTTGATGTGCGCCATATGGAGATCCTGAACCCAGGATTGACCCTGGTGAAATTATCAGCCAGCAATCTGGTTGGCTGATCCAGGATACAGACCCAATGCCTAAGCCTTATCGATCTGTAATCAATAAAGTTGTGGCCATTTCAGTTCCAAAAAAGGTTGCCATGTTGTTTCTTGCTTCCTATGCCCCTACCCCAGTGCCCTCAGGCCACTGGGCTCGCAAAGTGTTGGCCAATTTGTTGCTTGTATCTGTTTACATGTATGGAGCTGCCTCCTTGATTTCTGCATATATTGGGCTGCCCTTTATGATCTGTGAGAGTCCTTATTCCTACATATTTATTTATTTACAAATATTTTTTTCCCACCCTCTTCATCATAAAGTGATCCCAGGGGACAATTAAAACCAAGCACAATGCAAACAACTTTGAGAGTGGTTTCTTTTAAAAGCACTCTCAAAGACTACACCACAACACAAGTGGGACAGTGCTGATAAGAGATTGCAATGCAATGCAACAAGCAAACAAGACAGAGTCAAAAGTGTGGTCCCTCTAGTTCAGTACTGTTCTATACAGACTGGCAGAAGCTCTCCAGGGTTTCAGGCAAGACGTCTTCTTCTCCAGACCTACCCAGAGGTTGAACCTGAGACCTTCTGCATGGAAAACAAATGATCTGCTGCTGAGACACAGTCCTGATGGAAGACAGCAGAGCAGACACTTGACCACTGTTGGTTCCACCCACACGGTGCTATTTTTCTAGAACCAGCACCAAATCGGAAAAAAGCCCTGTACCCACACATGAAAACATTGATAGTCAGAGGTGCCAACTTGCTCCAAAGATTGAGGGGACTGGGTCGTGCATGTGACATCATGTGTGGCATGCATGACATCACATGACATTTGGGGAGGAGCCAGGGGACAGAACCCCCATTGTTCAGCCCAGACACTGAGATCCAGGGCCTTCTGGCGGTTCCCTCATTGCGAGAAGTGAGGTTACAGGGAACCAGACAGAGGGCCTTCTCGGTAGTGGCGCCCACCGTGTGGAACGCCCTCCCACCAGATGTCAAGGAAATATGCAGCTATCTTATTTTTAAAAGACATCTAAAGGCAGCCCTGTTTAGGGAAGTTTTCAATATTCAATGCTGTATTGTTTTTAACACTTGATTGGGAGCCACCCAGAGTGGCTGGGGAAACTCAGCCAAATGGGTGGGGTATAAATTATTATTATTATTAACCGAACGCAGTGTCCAGCGGCTCTACCTCTCTTGGCAGCCTTCCATGGCAGGAGGAGGAATAGCCAGTCACTGAGGCCACGCTCAGCCTCCTCACCCCCCCCAATGGTAGGGAACATTGGGCAGTGGGAGCCCTAAAAATCTTGGGGGCCCCAAAACCCTCACCCCCTGGAGTTGGCACCGCTGTTGACAATGCATGTAAATCCAGCACTGCGTACATGAAGAGAGCCAGTGTGGTGTAGTGGTTAAGAGCGGTGGACTCGTAATCTGGTGAACCGGGTTCAATTCCCCACTCCTCCACATGCAGCTGCTGGGTGACCTTGGGCTAGTCGCACTTCTCTGAAGTCTCTCAGCCCCACTCACCTCACAGAGTGTTTGTTGTGGGGGAGGAAGGGAAAGAAGAATGTTAGCTGCTTTGAGACTCCTTCGGGTAGTGATAAAGCGGGATATCAAATCCAAACTCTTCTTCTTCTACTTCTTCTTCTTCTTCTTCTTCTGAAGAAGAAGAAGAGGAAGAAGCAGCGTATGGCCTGCCCCATTCACATAAATCTAGGAGGCAGCTTCATTCCCACAAGCAGAGCTATGCAAGGAACAGGCCATACCTATTTGCTCACCCTGCCATCCAGGGAAAGATGGGAAATAATGCAACATTCATGACCACACGACTCTGCACATTTGGCACACACAAGCTTCCTAGGAAGGCTAAGAAGAGTTTCACCCGAATAGGTTACAAGGTCTTGACCCTCGAAGAGGATGCTGTTGCTCACTGTATTTTTACAGAGATATTATCACAGAGAACAGTGCATTAGCAGGGAGGTAATTATAAAAGATGAACAATGGCTTCATTAACAAATCTGTTGAAAGCACTGTAATAGTTGGCAATTTTGTAGGGGGGAAACCCCCAGCAAAATAAGGAAGGGTTTGGGGGGGGTCTCCCTCTCTGTTTTTACAGGGATTTACCAGACTCATCAACTTGTATAGTTCACATTAGCATCCAGTGACATTGCTTTGTCTGTATATATTTCTAGCTGTCAACAGAATGTCCTGAGGCAACAGCATCCAGATTCTATAGCTATCTTCCACTCTTTTATAATACACAAGGGTCTAATTTTCCATCAGCAAAGCATGAAATCATGTAAGAATGCCACATAACCAGCATGTGCAAACAAGTAGCACTTTTCTCTACACATAAAAATGCTTCATAAAATAACAAATAAATTAAATCTTGTCGAAATCAAGCTAGAGGTAAAAAAAAAAATCAAGGGCCTTTGCTGAAATTAGAGTGCTTTGAGGAGAGGCAACGTCACCATTCTGGCAAATACTACATTCTGATTATGGATGTGACCAAAAATAAAAAGTTTTCTTTTTGGTTCATAGAGGAGACTGTTTTGGGATGTGGTTTTCTTTAACGAAGTATTATGGCCGCAGGATATTAGCTCTATCCAGTAGGAACGTCTCCTATGGAAGTGCACTGAAATGAACAGAATGGGCACAGGTTCAAGAATATCTTCAGAAACAGCAACCAGGGTTTGAAATCAGGCCAGGATCCTTTTTTTAAAAAAAGCAGATTTTCCCAACTGCCCAATTTTCCCCATCAGACACCACACACTTATCAACAACAATTTTAAAAAAGCCAAACCAGCCTCTCCTGGTATGCCCCACGGAGGACCTTAAGGTCCACAAATAACAACACTTTGGAGGTCCCAAGCCACAAGGTGGTTAGATTGGTCTCAAGTAGGGCCAGGGCCTTTTCAGTACTGACCCCGACTTGGTGGAACGCTCTGTCAAAAGAAACTAGGGCCCTGCGGGACTTGACATCTTTCCGCAGGGCCTGCAAGACAGAGCTGTTCCACCAGGCCTTTGGTTTGGACTCAGTCTGACCCTTATGTTTCCCTCCCCTTATGGTTTTGATTTATGGGCTACTATTAAAATGAGGCCGCATTTTAAATTGTATTTTAACCCATATTTCAATAAACTGGCTCCCCCCCCCCCCCATTATGTTTTATTGTAATTTTATTAGTGTTAGCCGCCCTGAGCCCAGCTCTGGCAGGGGAGGGCGGGGTATAAATTATTATTATTATTATTATTATTATTATTATTATTATTATTATTATTTGTATTCCATTGCATGTGCTACTCGGCCTAGCAAGTGGGTTACTCATCCCAACAAAAGCCCTTTTGAAAATTAGAGTTGTGATTGCAGCTTATGACAATATATGGGGTTCTGCTGTCCAAAAAAAGCAACGTCAAAAATTCCACTGGAGGAACGCAATTCCTTGGGCTAGCCTGAACGAAGCTCTTTGGAGACAAGCCTTCTTGTCTTCTGGAATTTCTGTTTTCATGCAAGGCCCCAATAAGTTTGGGAGGGGGGCTGGATCCATGGGCAGATGGACTATATAAAGCTATTTTCTAAAATTGAATTTGGAAGTGTGAGTAAGAGTGCAGTGAGCTGAGCAAAGATCTTCCATGAGTCATGGGAACCAAAGTTGAAGAGTAAGGAAAGAGATAGTTGAACAAGCCGAGGTTAAAAAAAGCAAACCCCAAAAAACCACACACATAATGAGGGCTGTTGTTTGTGAAGGAAACAATCCCTGATTGAGGGATGAAAAGCTGAATTTTAATATGGCCCAGAAACTGCAATTAAGGGGAGAAGAAACAATACCTTGGAAGATATGGCTGGATCTGTTAAAACCATATAGATATATATATATATATATATATAGCTGTCAGACAGTATAATCAGAATGTGATGAATATAGGGGTTACTCGTGCGTAAGTTGCCACCACTCCTGGCTAAGTTGGCTTTTTAAACCTTTTCTGTCTGGACAGCCCTTCACTTCGTGGCTGCCTCAGTCACTAGCAGAATCCGTCAGTGGGCGTTTCTTAAACCTTTTCCAGCATAAAAACTGTTTGACGCCAAGTCTCCTCCTACTCTCCCTGCGTGGAAGTCTTCTGCGCAGGGAGGGTGTGGGTAGCGGAGGACCCGTGCTCTCCTTGCTGGTCTCCGGCGAAGAGTCCTGGAGCCCTCTCGCCGATTCCCCCATCTGCCCCCCTTTATCCCTGGTGTTGCGCTGATTTCCTTCCCCCGCTGATGAGCTGCCTCTCTCCCTGCTGGGTCCCTCTCCAGCATCACTTGAGAGCCTTCCCTCCGCCTCTGGCTCCGATGTCAGTTCCCTGACACAGAAGTTACATTATTTTGAAAGAACTGCTCTGTAACTTGCCAAGACGTACAAATAAGAATTATTATGCATATAAGCTAAATACTGTCAGAATTTCAGTGTGGTTTCCATGAATTCTTCAAAACATCACTTTAAAACTTTGATCCCTTGTCAAAAGGATAGCAGCTCCAAGATCAAACCCCTTGTTGGGTCAGTTTTGGTGCAATTTGTAGGTTTTCAAATATAAGCTGGTTGGCTGTGGCTGGAAACAGATTTGGGGATATTTAGCTTAGTATTTTGCCCTAAATACTGACTACAGAGCTCCCATCTAGCAGATGGGATCATTGTGCCTACTACAGTCACCCAGGGGTGAAACCATGGAAGATTTGTGTGTTAGTAACTTTTATTTTTAAGGATATTTCCATCTACAAACTGAGGAAACACATTAGTTTGTAGGTCCCTAAACTAATTTCAGGCATGTGGCGATGTCTTACATCAAGTCAACAAATGAAACAGTTTCTGAGTGATCACAATGGAAACTTTTTAATTCTTTCATGCAACCTTGGCAATGATTGGACGAATCTACCTAGATTTTTAATTATCCTAAATGGGCACAACAGGTTTTTTACTGCTCTGCCTTCAAGGAAGACATGAACTTGCAAAGGAATTTGCAAAGGTTAAACTTGGGTCTCCCTCTGCTCAGCACTTTTTATAAGTAAACGGACCCATTTTTCACTGGAACGTTAACTAGGGAAGCATATGTATGTCTGCAGACTGACTTCGAAGGGGACAATTCTGAGGATCAAAACTAACCATATAATAGAAGGGTAGGCATTGTTGAGCTACATGAGAGAGAGGGAAAGTGCTAGACAACAGAACTGTACTGTGGACAATATACAAGACTCTCCCTTGGATAATGCATAGAGTACGGACCATTTTAAAGGCAAACTTTCCATTACGATTAACCCATTTAATGTTGTTTTTAACTGCTTATCCAAAGTATATGGCTCAACCAGTGCTGCAAGTTTCACAAGGGGAATGGAAATGCCTCTTGATTAGTCTTTGAGGGTGCACATTTTTAGAATTTTGGGGGTTGCAGTGGTCTTGCATTTAAATATGAGGTGGCTGAAGGTTTTCCTCCGCCTTCCTTTTATAAAGAAACCAAACCAAACACACCCTTTCCATTGCTTCAGCTGGAAGTATTCTGGGGACGGAATACGTCACGATGCAGCAGGGCTGATGTCTTAGGGATGTGGTTAGGCTGCTGTCACTTGAAGGGGTGACAAAGCTTAGGAGGGAGTAAAAAAAAAAACCCCAAAACCTTAGCAACTTCATATTTAAAGTGCAGACCTCTCCATCTCTGAAAATGGATTTATCTCCTCCCAAAAGTGACCAACACCCACCCGCAGTTTTGTAGGGGATGGATGGTTTCACAAAAGGGGGAGATATTCAGCCCAGTTTTACTTTTAAAGAAGAAGGAGAAGGAGGAGAAAATAATTTTCAGTACTAGCTACTGCACACTGTCTGGCTTTACAATATTAATTTAAAATAAATTAACTTGTTTCTCAGTGCTATGTTTAAAAACGAACTTAAAATCCCTGTGCTGTCTTGTCTAGAGAGCATATTGACAAAGGTGCGACCATAACTTTTTATTTCCTCTCTTTGTGTAGTTATGGAACAGAACGGTGCTATTAATGCCTGAGAAGGATACCCTTTTCACAGCATCCTCCTGCACTCAAAAGCTTGCTTAATGATTCCAGAGTAAACTTGATTGTTATCGTCATTCCCAAGCAGGAGCCTTGACACTTCGTCAATACCGCAGCATTTTCGAGACACATAACAGGGGCTAGTACAGTGCCACCTTCAAGCGTGTTTAATAAACACAAAATTAAACTGACAATTAAAAGACCAGTAATCTAAGCAGCTGTTCATTTCATACAGAGTCTTGTCAAACTATTCTGCTCAGCTGCCAGCAACCGCTCTTCCAAAGCAATAGCAGAGCAAGTCTTACGCCAAATGATTTAAAAAGTGACATTATACACTTCTAATGCGATGAAACCTCATTGCACAATTTTTACTACATGCAAATGAACAGCATCTGATTAGGTCCTGAGGCAGCTTCACCTAGATGTTCAGAGGAAGAGCAAAGGAAACTGTGAAACCATATTTCATAAGTGAAGTCTGCTTTCCCTTGGGGGACACCTCCATTTGATTTTGGCATTTATTTGTCCTGTGCCGTAAAGGACAAAACTACAATTACACTTCCCTCCTCCCCCCTCCCCCTGCTGTGCAGTGGGCATCATGTCAGAAAAAATTAAATCAAAAGGTAGCATGTTCCCACAAAAAAACACATGCACCCAAACCAAATTTATAGACCCTACTCACAGTTAAAAGTCATATTGAGTTAGAAGACTCCATTTGATGGGGAAGTACATATAGCGAATGCATTTTGCAAAAGAGAAGCAAATTACTTACACATAGGTAGCCTTCTCTCTCTCTCCCCCCCCTTATTTCTTGGACCTTTTTGCAGCTCCTTTTAAAGAACACACATGCACACATTCAGAAGCACACTTAAGCAGCAAGGCAAAAAAAAAAGGCTGTAAGGATCGCGTTAATTAAAGACACCCCTGGTCATGGCTTTCATGGAGAACTTATTTAGGAACTAAATTGGACCAGTACATCAATGTGCTGTTATGCATCCCAATCAGATTGTCATCTGTATTTAGGATCTATGCTAATCTACAATATATGGCCGCTTAATGGTGCTCCAGCGAAACAATTTGCTGATCATGTAAATGAACTGATTCACCTTTTAGACAGAGAATGTCCTCAAATTAGCAAGACAGCACACAATTTATGAGCCAGAGTCCGATTTTTCCAGTTCATGACTTCCCAACCTTACCGCCAGCAATTTCTTTAACCTCGCCTTATGTTTCTGCAAAGAGTAGAGAAGGAAATTTGTGGGTAATCAACCCATAAAACAGGCATGAAAAATTTCATTTTCAGGACGGAAATGTGGAAGCTTCCACAAACACGAGCCACTTCCAGCCTTTACAGCTTGCTCCCTTTTTTTTACTGTGAAGGAACTAGGAGAAGGGTTTGCATTTTGTGCAGTATCATCGGCCCATGGTATAAAAACAATAGCCCCACAGTCTGACTGACAAGCAGTCTGTTCTGTCCAGGCCACCCGCCTCGTTGGATCGTTCAGGATCTGCTTTAGCTGCAATGCTCTTTCTCAGCTTCCCACCTCGAGGATTCTAAATATGTCTACATTATCCCAGGAGTCTTGTCACACATTGCTTGGGAAATGGGCCAGACTTGTGCTAGTTAAAGAGTGATGGCCGGAAGAAAGATAATCTGAACAGGCTATTAGATTTCCAGATGGGCAAGGTAAAGGTAAAGGGACCCCTGACGCTTAGGTCCAGTCATGACCGACTCTGGGGTTGCGGCGCTCATCTCGTTTATTGGCCGAGGGAGCCGGCGTACAGCTTCTGGGTCATGTGGCCAGCATGACTAAGCCGCTTCTGGCGAACCAGAGCAGCGCACGGAAATGCCGTTTACCTTCCTGCCGGAGCAGTACCTATTTATCTACTTGCACTTTGATGTGCTTTTGAACTGCTAGGTTGGCAGGAGCAGGGACTGAGCAATGGGAGCTCACCCCGTCATGGGAATTCAAACTGCTGACCTTCTGATTGGCAAGTCCTAGGCTCTGTGGTTTAACCCACAGCGCCACCTGCGTCCCAGATGGGCAAGACCTGGGTTCAAATTCTGCTAGACGGTCATTGGTCAGCCACTATCTCTCAGCCTGAGGGGCACTATGAAGATACCAATGGATGGCCCATGTGGAAAGGCATGCTATCAATGAGAAGGAGGGGGTATAACAGTGGAGACAATATGAACAGAAAGGGAAATAAAAAACATCAACTGTCTCCACCTCCATCGTTCTGCCCGGACACTGAGGTCCAGCACTGAGGGCCTTCTGGGGGTTCCCTCGCTGCGAGAAGCCAAGTTACAGGGAACCAGGCAGAGGGCCTTCTCGGTAGTGGCACCCACCCTGTGGAACGCCCTCCCACCAGATGTCAAAGGGAAAAATAACTACCAGACTTTTAGAAGACATCTTAAGGCAGCCCTGTTTAGGGAAGCTTTTAATGTTTAATAGGTTATTGTATTTTAGTGTTTTGTTGGAAGCCGCCCAGAGTAGCTGGGGAATCCCAGCCAAATGGGCGAGGAATAAATGATAAATAATAAATAAATTATTATTATTATTATTATTATTATTATTATTATTATTGCTACCCCGCTCTGACACTCTAGAGCAGGGATGAGAATCTTCAGCCCTAGGGGCCAAATTGACTCCTCCAGGCCTCTCTTATCTGGCCCTCAAGACTCTCCCTAGGCCATCCACCCTCCTGAGCCTCACCCCTCACCAGTCCTGCTTCATGGCTTTTCTGGGTGTTTTTTTGCCAGGCTGGAACGTGCCATTGAACACTGATTATGCTTCACGCTTGTCTGGATAGAGTAGAGGACAAGGAAGGATATGCGAGTGTGCAGAAGCAAGCCTAGTGCACAAAGGGAAAAGTCAAATTTGTTGCTTGGTCCACTTTTGCCTCTGGGCCCACCCACCACCAAAAGCTGCCTAGAAAGGAATACGGCCCCTGCCTGAAAAAGATCCCTCACCTCTCCTCTACAGCCAACATATGCCTATCAGCTGTCCAAGGAGTGAGCTATACAGCTGCAAATATAACCATTATATAAATGTGACACTAGACAGCGCTGATGAGCTAATGGCAAATTCCATTCAGCCCAACTTGGATTTAAATGCTATACCACCCACCCACATGATGCCACCAAACAAATCCCTGTGGTGATGGCTGTCCACATGGAAGACAACCAAGTGGTACATAAAACTTGCTAAATCAATTAAATACATAAATAAATGGTTGAATGCCATCTATCCATTTGGTTTGCCCCAGTTGTGACAAGAGTGTCTCTACTAGTAGCACAATGGCATGTTGCTGGAAAGCAACTGACACAGGTGTGAAGATGCTCTGTTAGCGTGAAGCGCGTGATCAGCCACAGGTAAATATTCCAGCTGCCATGAAGAAAAATTTCAAATATGAGTATAAATTGCTAGTAGTGTATAGTTTATACCATGGGTAGGCAAACTAAGGCCCAGGGGCTGGATCAGGCCCAATTGCCTTCTAAATCCGGCCCGCAGATGGTCTGGAAATCAGCATGTTTTTACATGAGGAGAATGTGTCCTTTCATTTAAAATGCATCTCTGGGTTATTTGTGGGGCATTCGTTCATTTTTTCCCCTTCAAAATACAGTCCAGCCCCCCACAAGGTCTGAGGGACAGAGGACCGGCCCCCTGCTGATAAAGTTTGCTGGCTCCTGGTTTATACACATGTGCTTTGCTGAATCAAGGATGTAAAAGCAGATGTGTGAGCTATGCTGAGGCTGCATTCTTCTTTCAAACCTCTCTCTCTGTCTCTCTCTGTCTCTCTCTCTCTCTCTCTCACACACACACACATTTCTGAATGATATACAACAATCTTCCCCAGTTGTTTTGTGCTGACAGAGGATATAGGAGTTGTAGCCCAAATTATCTGCACGTCCCCAAGTTGGCAAAGGCTGGTCAACAGTGGCCCCCATTATTGGAGCAACTGGATCAATCCAAACTACAATGGTACCTCAAGTTAAGAACTTAATTCGTTCCAGAGGTCCGTTCTTAACCAGAAACTGTTCTTAACCTGAGGTACAACTTTAGCTAATGGGGCCTCCCGCTGCCTCCAGAGCACGATTTCTGTTCTCATCAAGAAGCAAAGTTCTTAACCCGAGGTACTAGTTCTGGGTTAGCGGAGTCTGTAACCTGAAGCGTCTGTAGCCCGAAGCATCTGTAAGCCAAGGTACCACTGTACTGAACTGAAACATTTTTGCTCGGTTCATAATATTTGATCAGCGCCACAAGGGATGGGGTTGCCCTGACACAGCACATCTTTCTTGATCCTGACATTCAATTTCTCCTTTCAAACGTCTGAACTCTGAGTAGGGGGGAGGGAGGAACAAAAAGAATCAGATACACGCAACAAAAATCCCCACACCTGAATTTTGTACTCGACAAAAAGACGCCGTTGCCCATAGGGGTTCCATATATTCTGAATGGATGGAAAGGGTTATATGGTCTTCCCCACCCACTTAATCTTCTGTCATATTCAAAACCACAACATTGCCGATAGCTAACATTGCTGATAGCCATTACCTTTTCTTTGTTGTAAGTTACAGTGTGATCTAGCCATCCAAAATAGATCGGGTTCTTTATTTTATTTTTTGTGGGTTAGGTTTCCTATTCCAGCCCAGTTTCATACAAGGCTATCGAGCAGCCATTAGAAGGTAATGATTTGGGGCGACGATTGGCTTTGATCACGTTCTCACTGCTGAGCTAAGGGTGAAAGGTTTGCCAATCTAACTTAGCTATCTGTGTCCCATTAGACATTATCTGCTCTCTTGAAGTAGAATAATATTCGGTTTTGATATGTATTTCTTCCTCTACCTGCAACCCCCACCCCCCTCCATGCTTGTATCTGAAGAATTCTTACAGAGCAAGAAAACATAACATACTATAATCTATAATATTTCCCAAGAGTAGATTGTGGTCCTCCCTCGCCTCCGCCTAGCAGACAGCAGTTTGGAATTTTAACACCATCCCCGGGAAAACGCAAACCCATCTATTTTTCAAGCCTTCTGAAACAAAAGAGGGGGAAAATACATATTTGTACTTTAAAGCATATTGATATTGTAACAATAAATTAAAACCATTTAGGACTTTTAATATACTGGCACTTTAATGTGATAAAACTTTTAGTGATTCCCAGCATGTCTTGTTAAATCTTAAGTTCCTCATTTACATATCTGATGTCTCCCCAGAGACAGGCATGCTTCAAGTTAATTATCCGTGTAGCTGTAAGAACTCTTGTTTCTTTCGTAAGAACTCTCTAAAAAGAAAACTAACAGTTATTAAATATTACTTTGAGTCACCAAAAGTAATCAAAATGCACTACAAGAGGCACTAAACAGACACTTAAATAAAATAAAATATTACCCCTTTTTGGAGACTAAATAAAACATCATCCATTTACAACTCTTGCAATAATCTTCAAAGAAAACAATCAGCAAAAATTAAATAGAAGAAAGCCATCTTTAGGTAATTCCCAAGTGGCATTCATTGAAGTAATTTACATTTACGCAAAGCAGCCACAAAGGCTAGCATTCTGACTGGTAGGGATTTTTTTCACACCTGCATGGTGCCCAGTTTGCCTGCAAAAACAAAGCAGGGATGCTGAACTAAGAAATAGCACTTAGGCCTCTTTATATTACTGATACATATTTGGCTTAAATCATGGAGATATAGAAACGAAACGAAATATTCAGTCCATTCTCACAAAAAGAAAGGGCTGCCATATTCTAAAAAAGGACGTACAACTGAAAATGAATACCATATATAAAGCAGTGGAGTTGCAATCACCCAAGTCTTTCATAAGAGCATGCAAATATTAAAGGGCAATGTAGCAAGTTTTGCTCTGTTGGAATCAAGAGAATCTTTTAAAAGTGACACACACACCCCAAGAATCCATAAGAATAAATGGCCAGTAATTCAACTGAGTTCACATTAAAAGCTGGATGTTTATTAAGATAAAATAGAATTCAAGATTGGGTGACGGGAGAGAGAGAGAGAGAGAGAGAGAGAGAGAGAGAAGAGAAAATCAAAACTGACAGAACTGTATGATGGATATTTATTTATAAAATGGAGACGTGGGTGGCGCTGTGGGTAAAACCTCAGCGCCTAGGACTTGCCGATCGCATGGTCGGCGGTTCGAATCCCCGCGGCTGGGTGAGCTCCCGTCGTTCGGTCCCAGCTCCTGCCCACCTAGCAGTTCGAAAGCACCCTTAAGTGCAAGTAGATAAATAGGTACCACTTTATAGCGGGAAGGTAAGCGGTGTTCCATGTGCTGCTCTGGTGCCAGTTCGCCAGAGCAGCTTCGTCACGCTGGCCACGTGACCCGGAAGTGTCTGTGGACAGCGCTGGCTCCCGGCCTCTAGAGTGAGATGAGCACACAACCCTAGAGTCTGTCAAGACTGGCCCGTACGGGCAGGGGTACCTTTACCTTTACTTTATTTCGAGAGAGAGAGAGAGAGAGAGAGAGAGAGAGAGAGAGAGAGATGTACAATTAAAAATTATTAAAAAATCAAAATATTAGATCATCAACTAATACAGAAAGATATTGTCCTAATTACCTGCATAAGCTTTCATAATTGAGATGAATGGGGTGATTTGGAATGTTTTCTCCCTACTTTCTTTGCCAAACCCTTATTGGGCATTACGAATATAGGCCACCATAAGGCATCCATATATAAAATTTTAAAATATATACAAAAACAGCCATATAAACTATGTAATAATGAGGATTTTCGTTGGAGTTTCTTCCTGCTAAATAGTGCCACTCATCACTCTAAGAGATACTATTGACAAAAACTCCCTGCATGGGTCCATGCATGATCTTAGTACCACGCTTGAGTCACATCAGTCCCCCTCCCCAAAGCCTCATGTCACTCTGTTACAGGAATTTATGGCTCTATGTTTCCCCATATTTCTGTATCTCTATGTCCATGGGCTTTGGAGTAAGTGAGGCTACCCAAATTGTTGCCTGCAGAGCGCCGAGGAGGTCTGGATTTAGTGCTGAAGAGGTCTATAAAGCATATTGGAGAACACAAAGAACAACCAGAAAGAAAGGCCGATGCAAAGTTTGACAAAGAAAGAATGCACAGCACTTGGCCAGTTCTTAATTATTTTAAGGTAAGAAATAGCAAAAAGGTACGTCTTCAGTGCCTCCCTTATAAGGAATTATGGAGGAAAGTGAATCCCTTTTACTTCCCCCACAAAAAGCCCCTGGACCTACTTGTCTGCAATTTAGTCGGTCTAATGCACTCTAGAGGAGCTCCTGTGCCTGCGAATTTCATCCACTTTGGCTAAAAGGGCAATAGGTTATTGGCATTTTTAGAATCCCCATTATAGTGAAAGGAGTAAGACAGATCTTAATTTATACAGAGTTGCTCAAAACACAAATCAAAGCAGAAAGAGCACAGAGTGACTCAGAAACACATAGTTTTTGGGGGTTGTTTTTTTAAAAAGCACAGTGATAGATACAAGACAAATCTGGGCTCTGGCGCACATTCCTCATAGATGGAAATGGGCAAGGAGCAGTCATCAAGTAAAATAATTATTCCGAGTATTTTACAGCAAAATAAAATCATGCCATCCATTTCACAAGGACTCAATCACAGTTAGGCAAAGCACCCTGTTTGATTAAACTGATTACCTTTCATTTATAATATGCATCCAATAATTATATAACAATAGAGTTGGAATGAAATAACATTGTTTCTTCCTCAAGGGAGACAACAGGTTCATTCCATACAATTTTTAGGGTCATTCAGGAAGCAATTAAATGTTTCTTCAGGGGATCGGGACTTTAAAATGAGAAAGGGGGGGACCGCAGGGAGGATCACCCCCCCCCCCGTCCCACTCCATAATTCTTTCTATATTTTCTCTTTTTCCTATTCTGGTGAAGACAAGCACATCACTACACAATGCGTAAAAATAAGAGGGAAGCAGAACTCATACTCTTGATATTCAGTATAATAAGACAAAGGGGTGTCATTTAAAGACACAAAACATTTTAAAAAGCGGATAACTGTATTCTGTTTCTCAGCACTACTTTGTAATGGATATTCCTTATCAGACCAGAGCTAATATTTGGGGGGGGGGGAGTAAATTTCAAAATTTGTATATTTGGTGCTAATTGCATCAAAACATGACAAAATAACACCTACACATGACTGAGCTAAAGCTTAGGCAGAGTCCCTTCATTTCCTTTTTTTTAAAAAAATAAATGTTTTTATTAGGAATTTCAACATAATATTTTATCAGAAAACATATAATCCTTAATTTCTTCCCTATTTTTCCCCTCCCCCTCCCCAAAATATAACCCGCCCTCCCCTCTGCCCCCCAGACTTCCCTCAGCTCCTTTCTCTGGTTTATCAACATATGTTATTCTCTGCAAATTACAAAATTGTACAGATCCCTAATTTATCTATCTAAATGTTGTCTATAAAAAGTTTGTGAATGTTTATTCATTCACAAACTTTTTATAGACAACATTTAGATAGATAAATTAGGGCTGGAAAGAAAGCAAAACAAACTGAACTTTTGCAATCAACCTTGCCTGTGCAGCTACGCAGATCATCTGTTCCAATTGTGACAGGTCTGCAAGAAGGACAATCTATACAGCCTGCTCTTGGAGAGATGGCTGCTGGAGGGAGGATCTTACCTGGGAATCCTCACTTGGCTCCAGAGCTTCTCCCACCCTACCCACCCTCAGTTAATGTCTTATTTTGCAGGTTAACTTTTCTTCACAGGTATGCGGGCGCTGCTACGTTAAGGTCGCTGTTAAAGGGCCGGAAAGGAATTTCCCTGCATTGGCAGGTTTCGCCTTTCCCGTAGCAAAACGTCACAACTTTGGCGGTATCAGGCCTTGGGCGGAATCCTTTAGTCCATCTTCCTCTTTGCAGCGGCAATACCAGGGTTCCCCGTTAAAGGGGTTTCTGAAGGGAGGCTTTGACCGTACGCCGAAAGGTCGTCATTGCTCTCCCCTGCGGTGGCGGCGTAATGGGGGCGGCTATCTCTGCTTGAACATATGTTCTCCAGAGCCCGTCCATCCCCCCCCACACACACTGGATAACCCTGAAGCTCCCTAGGTCCCCGGCTGGGGACTGGGGAGGGAGAACGCCCAATGCCTGAGCCAAGGTCTACCCACATTTAAAATTTAATAAAGTTGTGGCCAATTTAATCCCATAGCACGTTGTCTTGAGTCGTTATTCCACATGACGGGGGGGGGACCGCTTGGGATCTGGGGACTCCGCCTGTCCACGCAATATACCCCTGCCTGCTTGAAACCATGCCCCTCTTTGTGGCCAACCTAGACTGCCTAGAACTTGAGCTTAGCCTGACACCCCTCCTCTTTCCACTACCAAACATCTGGTCAATGTGATTGCTGCTATTAAAAGAAAGCCCCAAGGGTTGTGTGGGCAACATCAGATTGGACAATATGCATGTCTCAGTGGGCCCTGCCAATGCAAGCATCCCCTGTGCGCTGCCTATTAGTGCCGTTGATGGAAGCAATGTTGTTTTGCTTAAAATACACACACACATATGGGATCTCCTGTGTCCAGCACAAGCACACTACACACTAGAACAAGTTCAGGGCCCCAAGACCAGCTGTTGCTGCTGGTGGGTCTCTACCATTACTAGGTGGCCTGGTGGCAGCCAGCATGGAGCCACCCTCCATAGTCACAGAACTCCTCTATTGGTGGCTCCAACTGGATAAGAAATATCTCTGCTGCTCTTGCCATCTGGCCAGCCAGCCAGCCTTGCCACTCCTTCGCAAGTGAGGAGAAAGGCAGCTCCTGCACACTCTCAGGCCCTCCAAGTGGTCCTATCATCTTGTCCCTGCAATCCCGGTTTTATAGAAGCCCTCCTAGTTTCTGATTTGATCCTGGAATGTCCCACTGTTCCTTAGGATGTCTCTGTTTTCATCAGAGAAACGTTGGAGGGTACAGAGTTATCCGTATGAAGGCAATTCTCTATACAGAAGGTTTTTAATGTTTAATGTTTTGTTACGTTTTTATATATATTGGAAGCCACCCTGGGTGGCTAGGGTAATCCAGTCAGATAGGAAGGGTATAAAATTAATAATAATAATAATAATAATAATAATAATAATAATAATAATAAATAGTAGTAGTAGTACATCCCTATTTTCATCAGATAAATGTTGGAGGGTATGCACTCTTCCCCCTCTTCCTGTCTTGCAGGGCATTCTGTGCTTGGTTGGCCTACTCAGGCTGGTCCCAGTACCATCACAGCCCGCTGCTTGCCATGAGAGAGAGGGGGGGGGGAGAGAATAAGGTCCAGACTCCTGTAGTCACCTCACTTCCTGGCCATCCAAAACAATACTGATGGTTATTAGACAATTGGAGCCTTATTATTTTCAGGTGCATATGGGGTTCATGCCTAGAGGTGTCTTCTCTAAACTGGGACCTTAAGTTGTCTACACACACTTCAATTTACTCCACATCCAGTGCAACTGCCACTGCCAGTTTGAGAATCGGTGTAAACACAATGTTAGCCTCAGTTCTCATCTGTCCTGTCGTTTCTTGTTAAAGAACGGTGCTTTGATGCATTTTTCTGCCAACCAACTTCAATACAAATTGAGAAAAAGAATGACCTGGCTGCCTTTTGAGCCAGTAATGTGTACACAGCCTAAGAGCGAAGGGGGGGGGGAATGTCTATTTTCTTATTTCTGTGTCATTTGTCACCATGGTTTTTAAGTACAGAACAAAAATATAAAGGTAGTACTAATGTACAAAGGGGTCAAAACTTTCCACTTCTCAGAGTGTCACTGTTTTTTTCCTCTCCTCCAATTTTCCCCCCAAAGCTCCTTTTCATTATTTAGGCCAGAGAAATAAGCCTTTAATAAGGTAAGGCTTCAGAAGAAAGAAAAAGGGTCAGACTTTCTGCTTGATCTCAACAGTTCTACAGCTGAAGTCCTGCCACCACCAACACCCTGCTATAGGCCCCTATTATTTTAATATTTCTTTTCCCTCCATTTTCCTGCTCAGCGGCAGCATCCAGGGGGATAACAGACAGTGAGGCAATCTGGGCGCACGTTCCAATTTATCGAGAGTTTATAAAGGCCTTTAACGTGTTATAAACCGTCCTAATAAGCAGTGCATTGACCTGTTGGAGGCCACAAAAACCCACAACAATTTAGTACAATGGGGCCTTATTTCTCCACTGAATGACCTACAAACATCAAAAATATCCAGATAATCAGATGTGAATTCAGCTTTTTACATAGAGCTATAATGATCTAGGACTCCATGGAGAAGGGAACATGCCGTTTTGGGTAAGGCAGGTTTGGATGGTGGAAAGCCTATTCTCGGCAATTATTAACCTTTTGTTGGGCCACAAATGCTGCGTTTTCGACAAAGACGAATGATTCAGTAACCCATCATTCTGCCCTACCACTGGCAATCTTCTGCCAGAAGGCTTGCTTGCCAATTGGATAGAGGGATTGTGAGGGAGGCAAAACCAAGACTCTCGGGGCTTAGCAATAAAAGAAAGACCAAAAGGAATGCTACCTTGCTGTTGAGTTCAACAGGAAAAAATTGTTGCTGATGTCTCTGTATGTGCCTACCAACACATCAAAATCTTCTATTCTCTGGGTGCCCTGCTGTCTGGTGTCTCCCAGGGAGAGTCTTCTCGGTGATGGCACCCAATTATGAAATGTTCTCCACAGAGTGGTTCACTAACTGCCTACTCCGTTGTCCTTTTGACTCCAGACAAAGAAATTTAGCTCCACTACCACTAAACCTTTTTGACTTAATTGCAGTTCTGCTAATAGTTAGCATCTGGCTCTTAAAATATTGTTTCATGGCTGTTGCAATTTGTTTTTACCTGTATTTTCAATTGCTCTTTGCATTTGGAGTTCATGTAAAGCACTCCTGGAATTTGTGTTGCAGGGTTGTGTGGAAGTGGAGGCCAGCCAACCAAAAGAGTCTCTGAGATGTACGTGTTTAGAGGCAGAATCAGCACCCAAAGTCAGGTCCAGTCCTAGGGTCCGGCGAACAGCAATCTGTGTGATCAGTTGGTCCTGGGGTCACTGAATCCACATGATCTTGGGGTCAAGGGTCAAGACAAGCAGGATGCAGCAAGGTCAGGGCAGGAACTTCAAGTGTTGTTACAAAGCATTTGGCTGCTGCCGGAAGCTCTGCTTAAGAAACTGAAGCCAGCTAGTCCTCATCAGCACCTTCTCCTCTGTGTCCTTGAAGGCTGATCAGCTGCAGGTGGAGTCACTCTGCCTTCTCTCCCCTTCAGGCTGCTGCTCAGCAGGCGAAGCTGATTCCTGGCCCATGACACCATCCAGGTAAATAAGAGGCATTATCAAAGCTCAGGGACACATTCCAGCCAGCCCAAAGCACCCACCAAGAGTGGGTGGAGCAACACCACTGAGATGGGTGGTAGGTCTGTCTGCAGCAGAACAGAATTCCCCAGAAACAAAAGAACAAAGAATGAAAAGCATGAATGCTCATTTTGAATAGTGCATGAGAGTTTTGTTGAGCCTCCTTTCTCTCTTCTATTTACAGAACCCCAGTTGTTCTTACTGAAGTCCGAGGACCTATTTTGATCCAGGCAGGGAGAAGCTTCACAGTCAGAAGGAAAGCTGCCCACCTCATGCATCGGCAGAAGAGGGCTTGGGCGTAAGCCAAGCATCGCCAAGGAAAATAGCAACACGCATGGAGTGGGAGGCCAGAGGCCAACCAAACAGAAGAGTCTCTGAAGTGTACTTGTCAGCACCCAAAGTCAGGTCCAGTCCTAGGGTCCAGCAAACAGCAATTTGCGTGATCAGATGATCTGGGGGTCAATGGCAGTTCTTGCATTGCCCATTGTGTACTCTACACTCCCCTACCTTCCATCAATTTAGGATCACACTAGATGTGATGATTGAGGTCCAGCTCTGAGGGTCTTCTAGCAGTTCCCTCACTGCGAGAAGTGAGGTTACAGGGAACCAGGCAGAGGGCCTTCTTGGTAGTGGTGCCCACCCTGTGGAACGCCCTTCCTTCAGATGTCAAGGAAATAAGCAACTATATGACTTTTAGAAGACATCTGAAGGCAGCCCTGTTTAGGGAATTTTTAATGTTTGATCTTTTATTGTGTTTTTAATATCCTGTTGGAAGCTGCCCAGAGTGGCTGGGGAGGTCTGGTCAGATGGGGGGGGTATAATAATAATAATAATAATAATAATAATAATAATAATAATAATAGTTGATGTTAGAAGAGGCAGCCAATTTCAGGACCACAGTATACTGTGGAAGTGCCTCTGTCTCAATTCCAACTGAATTCACGCACACAGTGCTTGCCTGTTTTTCATAATGGAAGGGAATGTAAGCTCTCTTCCCCTTAGAGTTTTTCTGTTGAGTAAGCGGAATATCAGTTTTGTTAAATAAATAAACAACATTGCAAAAAGAAGGCCTGAAGGAGAGGCATTTCCACCGGGACTCTGTTAGGGGCAAAGGGTTAAAGCCTCCTTTGTCCCATGTCATGGATCCAAACCAGCTCATCAGTCCCCATGCCAGCCATGTATTTCTTTTTAAAGAAACCAACTACTGTATGCAAGTGTAAAGCACATAACAAATGCTATGTCTGCTTTGGCCCTTAGAAGTTAGGAGGTGCAAATACTAAAAAATATACATTTCCGCACACAAAAAAGAAACAGGCTATTAAACTCCTTAGGAGATGCAGTGTGTGAATTGGCAGGATATTTAATTGCATATCTTGATGTGGTCACTCCCTATTGTGAAATGTAATTTCTAAATTCTCTGGAGAAGGAACTGAACCCTGAAGAATGGCAAGCCTAGCATCTCACTGGAGCAGAAGTTTAACAGGTTGTTACAGTATAGGCTAGACTAGAGCCTATACCATGGGGGGGGCACAAATAAACCAGTTAACCCCACCAAGGATGGAGGAGGCATAAGTGATTTTGTTTCCCTCTTAATGAGATGCTGCGTAAGTCACACTTCTCAAACCAGTAGGCAGACCAAAATACAGATCTTCTTCAAAATACTGATCTTCTTCTTTGAATTTTGCAATGAGTTCTTCAACCAACATGTACCTAAATTTTTATATATTAGGGGAAAGTGTATATTTACTAGTAAAAATGGCATGTATCACATTAAGGAGGTTGATTGCAAAAATATGTACATTGGTCAATCATTCTCCTTTCTCAGCATAGAAAAAGTGCATCGCATACATGGATCAGAACACAACACAGTTAATGAAACATAGTAGGAGATACTTTAGGATAAAACTGTCCAGACAAAGCCCTTTCCATCCCAACTCCTTTCTTCAGAACATTGGAAGATGCCCTCTACAGAATGAGATGAATGGTCCATCTTGCTCAGTATTGTACACAGCAGGGGTGCCAACTTTTCGGGGGGAAAGGGGCCGTGGGGATATTTGCAAACCAGAGAAACTGTTGTGGGAACCTCACACACCCCATAACCAAGTGCATACCAACCTTAGCCCTACCAGGAGGTGCCAGAAATTGAACCTGAGACCTTCTGCATGGAAATCAGATGCCCGGCCCCTGAACGATGACCCTCTTTTAACACCCCAATCAAACTCTGTCCACCAGTTGCACTTATATAGATAGCTTTTCCACTCTCTAGCAGCTTCTTGGCCAATCAGAAAGGAAAGTTGAGCTCTGGTTAAGTTTCTCTTTCCCACATTTTCTTTGATTGCTTTCCCCTCTTAAATGTTATCATTTTCATTTGTGTGTCAGTTTAGCAAGCTGAACCGTACACCATTCAAGACTGGTTTAAAACCAAAACAAAACAAAAACAAAAAGGCTATAATGGTTTTATTCCTTCACAAAAAGCATCTGAAAAATGACAAAAATTGGAATAAAACAGAAGCAATGACTTGCCAGAGTTGGGAACCAGAAAATGGGGTCCCTGGTAAAAAAGAAAAGTTGTGGCAAAATTGTGGGCATTGTTACGTAAGGTCAAAAGGAATTGCATTTGGTTTAACTTTCACCCATCAGTGAGGGCCAATTCTTATGTTATCTCTACACAGACCCATGAGCCTTTAAGAAGTGTATAAGAAAGGGGAGGCATAGCTGTCAACAACCTGGCAAAGGGGATGCAGCAAGGAAAACCACTGTCACCTCTCCGCTGGGAAGCGCTGAGCAAAGGCGAGTCCCCAGGCAATGTGGCCGATTTGATCGGCACAAGACATGCAAGCTCCACCCCCCAGTCATTCTTAGACTCCTTATTGGGTGAGCAACACAGGCAAGCAACACAGTTGGAGCCTCCCTCCTCCCTGGCTGGCAGGGAGGGAGGGAGAGGAGCAGCTTCCTTTGAAACCCGGGAAATTTAAGGGACATCATCAATAAGGGACAGCAGCGGGACATGGCGCTGGGATAAGGGAGTTTCCTGCCAAATAAGGGATGGTTGACAGCTATGAGGGGAGGGGGGAATAACCATAGATAAGTACTTCTGAAATGTGTGACTGGTTCATCTGAAGTGACAGTCTGGAATAAGTTCTGCCGAAATAAATGAAATATATTTCTGAGTAAAGTTGTTTGGGAATGGGGAACAGGTTCTAATGTGTTCCTGATTATAGGATAACTGAAAGGCAGAACTGCAAGAACTGAAAACTGGGAAGGGTTATGTATAGAGGGATCACACACAAAGACTAATTTGTGAATTTTAAAGTTTGTTTTTGGGTTCACATAGTGTTTCCCCCCCTAAATAAATGTTTAGGGGTACTCTCATTTTGACTCCAGAAAGTCACCATTTTATAGTTCAATTTGGGAAAAATAAAGACAGTAAATGGACAAAAGTACAAAGATTCACAAAATGTTTAGGGGTATGCGTACCCCTGCGTACCCCCCAGAAGAAAAGCACTGGCTTGACATATTATTTTGAAAGTTTTTGGGTAGGTTCGCCTTTAAATGTACTCTGACTCCAATTTCTGTCTCCATCCTTAGCTGCTGTGAATGTTCTGCTTCTTTAATGTTAATGACTGGACATTTCAGTTTACTATGTTTAATTGTTAGCTGTTCCGGGACCCATTGGGGTCAAACAGTGAGGTAAACGCACACACGCACACACACACACACACACACACACACACACAAACACACACAATAGATTTACATCCATGATTCTCATATCCGCTGCAGAAAATAAGCTTTGGACACATCCCGATTTCTCCTTGGGTCCATAGAAAGCGGCGTATTTGTCAAAATGCACTCAGAATGAGAGACAGGCAAAATGGCCGTATGGGGCCCTCAGTGTTCAGATTATGTGTATTTCTCTATTTAAAAAATGAACACCATATAATGATTTGCCATGCAGCTAACGGTACAGATTAAGTTCAGAAGGAAATTCAAGGCTGTCATTGTCAGCATGCTGATTGATGTAAAAGCTTTCAGCCTCTGGGGGAAAGAGTATAGAACTTCCTACTGCTTGCTCCATAAAGCAGCATTTACTACAGACCACCTTCCTGGTCTGTGCTACATAATACATTGCTGGATTACAGGTAATATGGAATTAAAAGGAAAAGAAAGGAATGGATGAAAAAAGCCATGACCCTTTTTTTTTACACAGGTACAATGTCAGAGTCTCTACCTCAGGGTTTCAGAAGCAGAAACAAATTGCCATCTTAAAAAGGTAACTAGCACCTAAGTGCTAAGTGTTCCCCACTTCTGACTAGTAGCTTGATCTGAAAAGTTAACAGTGCACCTTTCAGCGTTTGCCCCCTCTGAGAACTGTGTGAGGCCAGAAGAAGTCATTTGTTATGTTATTTGTTTGATATGAGACACAGAACTATGAGAAATCCAGATAAAAGAAATGGCGGGGAGGTGGACACAGAACCAGAAAAAGTAATGCTCCCTCAGGAATTTAACCATACTTGCTATGGAAGTTAGGGGCCTTTTATAATTAATATATATATGTGGAACGGACTCTGGGGCCACGGTGATTGGGGCGAGCTTTGAAAACATTTCTTGTCCAAAAATACAGTGTAAAAAATCCACAGCGTGTTTGCCTGCCAGACAAACATACTGTACAGAGATACTATCATGTGGTAACTTCCAAAGTCACCACACAATGGGAAAATAGAGTTGTTTGAACCAACTTTCCTAGCACTGTGATATCCTTTTGTAAGGGTTTTGTTTAGTGCGGTGTCGATACCTGCCCTCCAACTTCTTCCAAGTTTTCCCCCCAGTGAAAATAAAGCTTCGGGTTTTTCTGCCACATTTGCTGGGTGCTTTAGAATTTCTTTAGATCTATCTATCTATATATATCTATATATATAATTTCAGTGGACATGGGCCTGCACTTCTCTTATTGTTGCAAGGTGGCTAAGGATGGGGCATGTATTTTTCTTTCTACCTTCTACCCAAATGCCCGCACTTCCTGATCTGAAGACATCCCATGAGAGGAGTTACTTTATGTTGTTCTCTCTCTCGGGCACTGAAGCAGAGGCCACCAAGCACCTGATACCAGTAACTCGCTGATTTTGTTCATAAGAGAAATATTTCCTTTTACCCCTCTCCCTTTTTGAAACTACACTTATAAAAAAAGGAAAAAAGTCTTCACGCTTTAAAAATGTAACAACGGACAGCTGTAGGAAGTGTGTTAGACAGCCTCCCCGCCTTCCAACACTTTCAGGAAAGCCCAGACAAGGACTTCGCAGGATTTCCAGGAAGTTCATGCACCTGGGAAGGCTGCAGCATGCAGACCACCAGAGAGATGGTGTATCAAATAAAAGGATACTCTCAAAAATTCTTGGCCACCTCCAAGTAAGGTAAATCCCAGCACACCACCCATGAAAATTTCACTGACATTTTCTCTCCCCTTTGGGAATTTCCTTTTTCTTTTCTCATTAATGAATGCAGAATGGTTTTATGAAAACAGAAGTTTGGGAGCACAAGCCACTCTTTGTCTGAAGCAGGCCTTAACTCCTTGAAACATGGCACACAATCTTGTTTGTGTACACAGTCACAATATAATTATAGTAACTGACTTAAGGACCCACTGCTGATCTATTAGGTATTAATAAATAATCCCAGTTTTTCCTCATTGCTTTCGTATGATTTTTAACGTTCACCAAAGTCTGCCCTGAATCTGATGAGGTGCATCATGTCACCATGAGAAGCCTCCGTTTCAGGGATCTCATTCTGCACTTTTGTACATTCATTTTATACGTTGGATCACACAGGGCATCATAGGTCCTTAACAATCTCATATCCACCGCAGTAATTATGTTTGGAATCATGGTCGTGTTTGCTACAACACATTAAGGGGGCTTTCATCTGACAGTAACCTATAGCCTCAGCAAACAAGGAATGATTTCCCAAGGACATCCTCTGACCACAGTGTTGTGTAAAAGTCGCTGCCTTCATGACTGCTCTCTGATGAGCCTGTGAACTCTGATCTCAAGGTCAAGCATCACTTTCATACACCAGTGCCTCGTAGATGGCTCAACCTGGGCTGTAACTGAGATAGCCATGGACTTATAGTAACCAACTCCTTGGTAGGAAATTGTGTGTATTCCTTCAGCCTCTGTTTGATTTTCCCCCTCCACACAAATTTGAGTGAACTACTGAGTGAAGTTCTTTGCTGATGGGACATTTATAATGTCTAGGTTTGCAGATAGGCTGTAAAATCATGTCTATGTGCCTATCACTCTTATCCCCCAAAGGTGGAATTTCTTATTACAGAATAAATCTCATTTTCATCAACAAAGTATTGTGGCACCTTAAGACCCACAACTTTTATTATGGCAGAAGCTTTTGTGCATGCATGCAGTGTAATTCTCAGTTGCAGATATAGATATGCAAGCTGAAAGCAGTGAGGTCAGAGGGAAATGAAATGCAAAAAGTCCAGATAGCGACAATTCAATTAGGGCTAGAATGCATGCAAAATAAGTAAGTGACCCATTTCAACTGTAGTAATAGGTGATAAATCATTCAACTTGGCAATGCTGAATTAATTAACATCTAGAATAGGAAAGGAAACCATTGTCTCTATCAGACCCAAATGAATAGAAATGAACTTCTCAATGAACTGTAATTCAGCTGAATTTTGAGCTGAATTACTCCTTTGTTGGCGTATGGCCACCATAAGATCAGTGGCAGAGTGACATGGTATATTGAATTGTTCGCCTTATGGCTTACGGATATTGCCATTTATCATGTCAGATTTATGTCCATGTACATTTATGGATTCTTTTGCTTAGGGACTGCCCTGTTTGTCCCATGTAGAATGAAGAAGGCCATTGATTATTGATAAATTGATTTATATTTATTAGACTCATTAGCTTATTGATGATGGCATCTGTTACACTGGAAGACAGGCAAGTGAATGAACCACTGAAGCTGTGGTCATCACCATTGTGTTCTGAAATAGTGTTACCAGAAAACATGTAGGGGGAGTTGACATCTGAGCTTGTTGTAGGGCCTGGTTCCTGTGGCTGTATTACGTATATGGCCGGCTGTTGCTGGTGAGCAGTTGTTTTAGGTTTGGGTGCTGTCTGTAAGCAGGAACAGATCTACTAGCCAAGACCTGTGTGAGGGAAGGATCATTGTCCAGGATGAATAGCAGCTCCTTGATGATACGATGAAGAGCTTTTAGCTGAGAGCTGCAGATAGTAAATCAGTATTCTGTCACTTTCACTTTGGGTTCTCTTCCATAGTAGGCTATTCCTGGGTATCAGCCTGGCTTTATTAATCTGTTTTCTTTCACTTCCTGAGATGTTTTCAGTGCCTGGTTACCAAACAAGCAGAGTAAGCACTGACCTATGGGCCCCATGCCTTTTAGGGCCCCTGTGACAATGGATCAAAATAATATTGATTTGATCTTGGGGGGAAATTACAAAACCATATTAGGATATAATTTGTGAGGGGACCATCAATATTTCAACTGCTTAGGGGCCTCCACAGGGTTTAATCTGGCCCTGTAAGTATTGCAGTCTGAGAGATGGCTGGTGTAAAATCTCAAGTTGTTAGTCTCTTTCTGACAGCTCAGAATGGATGTGGTTGCATCATAAGGCATTGGTGTAGGCAATGGATTGTGTGGATCTGGGTGTTCCTTTTTTGTAATTGGTTTTATACCAGTAAACTGCTTAGAGTTAAGTATAATAATTAATAATAATATAACAATGGATGGTGCCTGCCATCACAATGCTGCTCGTTGCACTATACATGTTGATTCTGTGCATTGCAACCCAAGCCAAACATCTGAAAGGAGCTAGTATGGAGGGGGGAGAGCAAAAGTGCAGGTGGTGGCATTCATTTCTGAGGGTTTCTACATCACGCAGGTAGCCTATACAAGTGGAACAGAGTCCCGCCTTTTGGTATCATCTCTCTAACTAGATGAAAGACACAAAGATTGAGGCGTGCTTGTGAGTCATGTGAAAAGGATTGACCGTATCCTTCCACACAAATGAGGAAAAATGTGAAGCCCCTTTTTTCTTATTCAGAACCCGATATAATACAACAGATTCAAGGAAACAAAAAGCAACAGTGGGCTTTAAAGTCAGGGTAGCTTTAATTACTTGGTGCCTTTTATAAACTTGTGGTTTTCATTTCCTTTTGGAAGAGTAAATAAAACTAACCTAATTTCCAACTACAGAAAGCCGGATAATTAAATATCAGCATACCCCATGGGCTGTTAATTCATCCCAATGAAAGATCCATTCATTTCAATGGATTAGCAATGATGAAACGCCACTCTTTTCAGCAATAGGTGAAGTATGTGACTCACCTCTGTTAGGATCCTATGATTTGGTCAAAAAGTGAATAAAAGCTGAACACTTCTTCTTCTTCTTCTTCTTCTTCTTCTTCTTCTTCTTCTTCTTCTCCTCCTCCTCCTCCTCCTCCTCCTCCTCCTTCTCCTTCTCCTTCTCCTTCTCCTTCTCCTCCTCCTTCTTCACCCACCTTCCTCCAAGGATCTCAAGGTGGTGCAAATTGTTCTCCCCTCACTATTTTATTATCAAAGCAACCATCTAGGATAGGTTAAGCTGAGAGATGGCAAACTGGTCCAAAGATAACTATTGAGCTTCATGACTGAGAGGAGATTTGAGCCCTCATCTCCCAGATCTCTAACCACTATAACATAATGACACCTTTGAACCATTCTACCAATGCTTTTTCACCTTTCAAGTTGGTTTAACACCTTGAAGACTCAGTCACATCATGGAAACATATAAAAATTGCACCGCATTTATAGCACAACATTATAAACAAAGAACAATGGGTGTGTATGGCAGCCCAATGGCAAGGCATACAATGGTGCATTCATATTCAAACACTATGTACGAGAACACAGCTTACGTTAATAGCCACTGACTTCTGTTGAACATGAAATATTGAGGTTTCCATTGAGAGAAGACGGATGATCATGAAAGTGTCACAACTTATTAAATGCCACTACCTTGCCAACGAGGACTTTCAGACTGTACAACTCCTTCTCAAAGAATGCCATTTGATGAAAGCCAGCGAGAAGGACTTCAACAGATTTAAAGACACTCCTAGGATGATTCTTCCTGGTATAGTTATCAATAGGAAGCTGACAATAGCATTATTGCTATTTACATATTGGTTCCGTGCTGGCACAAATTTGCATAATGTATTGTGGCTCTGTGCTCTAGGGATTTGCATTGTAACATATTGGTGCTTAATGAACTCTGAAAAAATTGATTTTCCACAGAGTAAATTAAGGAATGCATTATAGCTGTTAAAGCAATCTTAAGGGAAATCTGAGGCTTCCACTGCAGCACCATGCTTAGTAAGTAATAAATTACATGTTATACTTATTTGCCTTAATTCATGCTAATTTTGTCCAATTAATGTATCACAGTAATTCAGAAGCCTGTCACAGGAGAGCTAATTATTTATTGGATTTTTGTGTTCGGCTCCCTAGGAGTCTACTAGCAAACAAACTTACGAGTGTCTTTCTGTTTGGTCCACAGTGACGTTCTTATGTCTTATTATGGGTGGGTGAAGGAGGATTCATTTTGTGGTTTGTCTCCTAAAAGTCAGCTGGTTTTCACCAAACCTAAAATCTATTTACAGCCCCACTTTTCTGTTAGGTTTAGGATGGTGCTTGGGCATGGCCCAAATTGTGATCAGTGTTGTAAAAGAACATGATTGAGAACTGGACTAATGTAAAGACATGGCCATAAATGCATTTGAGTTTCAGATTTGAAGGGGCAGAGAGGTTGGCGAAGGGGGTGATGTGTACCTGTAAATATTATAGGAACTAATTCATGAAATAATTCATAAAAAGCAGGTTACTTACTGGAGGTTAGTACTACTTACTATTTACTTACTATTTACAAATAGTCTTCAGTACATCAATTAACTTTGTTGTTGTTGTTTAGTCGTTTAGTCGTGTCCGACTCTTCGTGACCCCATGGACCATTGCACACCAGGCACTCCTGTCTTCCACTGCCTCCCGCAGTTTGGTCAAACTCATGCTGGTAGCTTCGAGAACAGTATCCAACCATCTCGTCCTCTGTCGTCCCCTTCTCCTTGTGCCCTCCATCTTTCCCAACATCAGGGTCTTTTCTTCTTCATGAGGTGGCCAAAGTATTGGAGCCGCAGCTTCAGGATCTGTCCTTCCAGTGAGCACCCAGGGCTGATTTCCTTCAGAATGAATAGGTTGGATCTTCTTGCAGTCCATGGGACTCTCAAGAGTCTCCTCCAGCACCATAATTCAAAATCAATTAAGTAGGAAGTGGTTATATTGGAATAAGTAATTTCTTCAAGAAAGAGGTGGGAAAACAAACTGGATAACTTTAATAGCTGGTAAAGATGCAAAATTTAAAAATGCGAAAGAAAAAAAGCGAATGGAATATTAGAAAGTCTGAGTGTTATTATTATTATGTTATTGTTTTCTAAGAACAGACAACAGATCTCATCTATTTGGATGTTTTCAAAGCATTTGATATGCCAGGGTTTTCCTGCCCCATCTAATGACTTCCTTGAAGTTGCCTACAGATGATCAGAGGTCATAGTGCAGGAGATGCCAGACTGAAACTTAGACCTGACTTACAGAATTAAGGGTGTGTGTGTGTGTGTGTGTTTGTATGTGTATGGGAAAGAAACATGGCTCAGCAGTAGAACTTATTCTTGGTATACAGAAGGTTCAAAGTTCAAGGTTCAATCCTTTGTATCCCTAGTTCAAGAAAGGATCTCAGGTTGTGGGTGATGTGATAGGCTCCTGTATAAGAGTGTGTGTATTGTGTAAGATTCCCCCTCTTTTCGTTTTAATCCACTTTCTTTTCATCACACACAGGTTTTCACATTTTATTAGCTTGAGGAAATTAAAAGCAACGCACCACAAACAATTGATATTGGCTTGACGAAAGGAGATTCTTAACTGTGGCAGCATTTTAATTCAAAGCAAAAGGGGGGAGAGAGAAGAGGAAAAGGATGAATTATTTATGAGATTAATTTGTGCAATTCATACCTATAAATAAGATGGCAGCTGCTAAATAATTTGCACCGAGTGATAACATGCAGACATCAGAGCTGAAGCAATAAGAGATTTGCCGGCTGCGAAGTACCTCACTATTTGCTCAAAGTCCGTGCTGCACAAGCGTTTACAGAAAGTTATTGGTTGGAGGAAGAAAACTGCTCAGTGAGAAGATGGTGCTCTCTTCCCCACCTAGATAGCAGGATCCTTGTCAGGTGATGGGCACCGTCAACACATACTTGAAAAGAAGTGCAGTGTTCTTTTAAATCCATAACTCAAAGTGACGGCACCAGAAGGGTAAACAAATTGTGTGATACAACTTGACATAATATGATTCGGGTGATCAACAGTGTCACAAATATAAAGAAACTGATTTAACAATATGGAATAGGCTTCGTGTGTGTGTGTGTGTGTGTGTGTGTGTGTGTGTGTATTCACATGCACCATTTTTTTCATTCGTTTGGCAGTGATCTGTGTTTGCCTTGAGCCAAATGAATACTTGAAAGTTCAGCAAATGTCTGTGAGCAATATAGCACTTTATATTTACGATAGCTAGCATAGTCTCATTTAAAAAAGAAACTGTCAAATACTTCATAGTTTTGGGTGCTTTAAAAAAAAATACTTTCCATTTCATGAAATGTTCCTAAAGCTTGGAAAGATTTCTCTCCCTTTTGGCAAATATTTGACTTTTATTTAAGTGATTTTTCTTCCATTGCCTCTTATTATGTCAATGATTCAAAAGGGTGGGGGGAGCTGTTCAGTAAAGCACTTATAACTATGTATAACTCCTAGTTTAACAAAAAAAAGATCAGTGGAACCTAAACAAATGCTTGCTTCTCAGATGGGACTGGAGTTAAGTTATTAAAACTAGAGATTCATGTGCACAGTCATCACAGTTTCATTCCAACGGAGTGAGGGTAATCCGCATGCTCGCTGAAATGCACATTTTCAAATCGGCTGCCTCATTTGAACTGAATGGGTTGTTGTTGGCATCCGTCTGTCTCAAGAAACAATGGAGTGCGCCTCCAGGGGTAAAGTCAAATTGATGCATTAGCAGCATCAAAGTGACCTTGCAGGGTGCAAGCCTGGGAGGTCGTGGAACTCCAGGTTCAGTCAGTAAAGTCCATCACGATGTGGGCTGAAGAAGAAGAAGAGGAGGAGGAGGAGGAGGAGGAGGAGTTTGGATTTGATATCCCACTTTATCACTACCCTAAGGAGTCTCAAAGCAGCTAACATTCTCCTTTCCCTCCTCCCTCACAACAAACACTCCGTGAGGTGAGTGGGGCTGAGGGACTTCAGAGAAGTGTGACTAGCCCAAGTTCACCCAGCAGCTGCATGTGGAGGAGAGGGGAAGCGAACCCAGTGCACCAGGTTACAAGACTACCGCTCTTAATCACTACACCACACTGGCTCTCTGCTGAAATTTAAGCCAGCTCCAGTTTATAGCTAGAGATCAGAGTGTTAACCAATGCGGGTGGTGCTGTGGTCTAAACCTCTTGGAGTTGCCAATCAGAAGGTCAGTGGTTCGAATCCCCACGACAGAGTGAGCTCCCATTGCCCTGACCCAGCTCCTGTCAACCTAGCACTTTGAAAGCATGCCAGTGCAAGTAGATAAATAGGTACCACTGTGGCAGGAAGGTAAACAGAGTTTTCGTGTGCTCTGGCTTCCAACACAGTGTTTTGCTGTGCCAGAAGCGGTTTACTCATGCTGACCACATGACCTGGAAAGCTATCTGTGGACAAATGCCAGCTCCCTCAGCCTGAAAGCAAGATGAGCACCACAACCCCATAGTCACCTTTGACTGGACTTTACCTTAACTTTACCTAACCAATAGGTAGTAACTATTAAACTAGAGAACTTGCATTTATTTAGCAGATTTCCCAAAAAAATATAATAGAAACATCAACAATAAAAACAATGTCAAGGCCAATATAGATACAGACAGGGTAAAGCATCCCAACTTAAAAGCCTTCTTGAAAAAGGCACTAAGAAAAGTCAATAGAGATGGTACCTGTCTGGTGTGTATTGTGACAGAATTCCAAAGGGTAGATAGTTTTGGTACAGCAGGTTTTGATTTGCATAGATTAACTTAGCTTTCTAGGAAATAGCAGTGCCAGATTAAAGTCTGTGGAGGCCCTTAGGCAGTCAAAATCTCAGCCCCCTTTGTGTGCATGATCGAGTCCAGGCTTCCTCAATCTCAGCCCTCCAGATGTTTTTGGCCTACAACTCCAATGATCCCTAGCTAGCAGGGCCAGTGGTCAGGGATGATGGGAATTGTAGTCTCAAAACATCTGGAGGGACAAGTTTGAGGAAGCCTGATCTAGTCAGATAACATTGAACTAAGAAAGCTTGATTGTAATTTTATTAGAAGATCAAATCAATATTATTTTGATCCGTTGTCACGTTGCCCCTTAAAGGCCCATAGGCCAGTGCCTATTCTGCGTACAGTGGTGCCTCGCAAGACGAAAAGAATCCGTTCTGTGACTCTCTTCGTCTAGCGGTTTTTTTGTCTTGCGAAGCAAGCCCATTGACGGATTAGCGGATTAGCGCTATTAGCGCTATTAGCGGCTTTTAGCAGCTTTTAGCGGCTTATCTGCTGATCGTATCAGTTGATAAGCGGCTTAGCGGCTTAGAAAAGGGGGGAGGGGGAAAAAACAGCAGGAACTCGCAAGACATTGCCGTCTTGCGAAGCAAGCCCATAGGAAATTCGTTTTGCGAAGCACCTCCAAAACGGAAAACCCTTTTGTCTAGCGGGTTTTCTGTCTTGCGAGGCATTCGTTTTGCGGGGCACCACTGTATTTGGTAATCAGCACTGAGGCCCTATCTTCTAGCTGGAATGTTTGGCTTTTTAAAAATCCTGCCTCCCAGTTCAATTGCAGGAAACGAACCTGCCCTTCACTGTTCTTCTTGTTGTAGGTAAGAAAGAGATCTTTAGTCAAGTAAATAGCATCAGCAGACACAAGACTCAGGAGTCGCAGCTCAGGGGTTCGAGAGTAGCACAAGAAATTTGAACCTGGGTGAAAACAACAAAAGTGACCGAAGAAGTTTCCTGGCTTTGCCTGCCCTGCCAAGCTTTTTATGATGAGGCATGGAACCCAATTTCCCTTCACTGTTATGACGGAAACCGGTGTGTTATATTTTAGAAATAGGATGTGAGCAGCCCCCCCCCACACACACACAATGGGAAGAGTGCATGTTAGGAAGAGCACCAAGCAGCAGATCTTGGGAAGCAAAAGAGAAAAGATGCTGCTCTCCATCACAGGGTGGGTGAGGCCAGTTCACCTCTACAGTTCTACAACTCATCAGCACTACAGAGTACACAGAAAGCTCTCAGTATCCTTTTCCTGTGCTGCAAATCTTGCACGAGCTGACACTCCAAGTCATCAAAGACACTAATCAAGCAGAATGAATTATGGAAGGCTTGCATTGTAAAGTCAACAGAGTACTGCTGTACAGAATAAGAAATAACCTTAAAAACTTAAAACAAGATTTAGAATCCCTGGTTGAATTCAGTGTTTTAAAGTGTCCGTGTTTACTTCCTTGTTAAATTGATATGTTTTCTTCTGCTAGGTCTAGCAGAAAGCCTTAAGCTGACTTTTGTGTCACCTTGCCCGATATAGACATACTGCCGGTATCTTGGGTTGTAGACAGATTGGTTTAAAAAAAAAAAAAAGGTCACAGATGTTGGTCAGAATCCAGACAACTCTTTCTGTACATGCCACAAAGGCTTGAGAGGGCAATGTCACACACGGAAGCTACTTGCAGTGGGGCACGGTCTGCAGTGGAAATCTCCCCGTCACCCTCTGCAGTGTCAAGGGCACATTGAGCAATATGGAACGTATGCTTACAAAAACAGGACTCCAAACCCTAGCACATGCACTGGGCTTATCATGTAGCCTTCTGGATTTAGGGCAATCTTCTACAGTCTCTATTAAATATTGGCATATGCTTGCAAATGTGATCCTATGAGGAAGCATGAATGTGAAGTGCTCCAGGATGCAACTACAGCTGCTCTCATGTCTGTGGCAGGGGAGGGTAACCACAATTGTAAAAACTGCTAGCAGCTGCATCTTCACAAACAGATACATCTGTTTTGTTTTAAAATAGCCACCTTTTGAGAGTCTTCTTTGTTTTTTGGTTTTTTGCATCCATTCCTGTGGCTTGCCTACAGGTTTTGAAGCCCTCTTTCAATTTAAACTGTCCCAAAATTTTGTTGTGTTGCTACCCAGCTGTGTTGCCTGAGGCCTTGAAAAACCCCATCTCCTCAGTTTCCTATCCGATGTTCCTCCCTTCCTCCCTTTATTTACTTATTTGCTCACTGTGAAATGACTAATAGTCACTCAAAGAAAGAGGTACCAATAGCTGCTAAATAAAATTCTGTTTATTAAGAACTATTCTTAGTGGTTGTTTTCCCCCTGCTACCTGTATCTCTGGAGGGCCTGGTTTCTTCAGTCCTATAAAGGTGCCCTGAACGTTCTGTCACCCATTCAAGGAAATCATATTGTCTTCACCTCGGAAGGGTTAGCCAAAAATAGTTTTGATGCCTTAGGTAAAGGACAAGATGGTACCCACCCACCTGCCCCTCTTCTTTTGTTGCACAAGAACCAGAGGATAGCTTAGAGCAGGGGTGTCAAACTCAAATTCATCGGGGGCCGCATCAGCAGTTTGGTCACCCTCAAAGGGCCGGTTGTATCTGTAGGACTATGTGTCCACTCTTTATTATCATAAATTATTGTCACTGCATTCAATTATTACTGTTTTTTGTAATAATGTAAGTAATAACTAGCTCTGAAAGCAGAAACATAGAATAATGGCAAGTAGATTTTCAAATGCGCTCAATATAAAAACAAGTGGAGGTTTCCTGAATGCATGTAAAGTGGAGGTTTCCTGTGTAGAACGGCCGGCGCTGCTAGAGGGCAGACGTTCTCTGGCTTGTAAGCTGCCGCACATGCGCTGAAGAGGCGGCTTTCTTGTGTCAAAAAAAAAAAAAGCGAGAATAAAAGGTGAAGGCTGGTGGCCGGCGGCGGCTACACGGGCCACATGACGAGGTCTGGCAGGCTGGATTCGGCCCGCGGGCCTTGTGTTTGACACCCGTGGCTTAGAGGATTCATGGCAGGCCATGTGGCACACATAGCTCTGTCATCTAACATTTCACTGTCTCCCTACCCTCTAACATGTGCTGCCTGAATCTGATGCTTCAGTCGCCTAATACTAGGGCCGGCAGGCTAACATTTCCCAGTATGATCAAACTGTGCCACGTCTATGCTCAGGCATGACACTTCTTTTTTGTCTTGGTTTGACACCTCTTCATCCTGTCCAAAAATTGTTTTCAGTCTGTACACTCTACTTTTCACTTCTTCTTCCTCCAGCCACCTCCATCTCCAAGTCACTGCCACCAAGCCCTCCTGCTTTGTGTCTTCATCATCCAGGAATTATAGGTGGCCCATCATTTAAGGCCCACATCATCACTCCCATGCAGGGTTAATGGGTGAATCGGTCAGTTTGAGTTTCTCTCTGTTTCTCTTCATTCCAGTATTAAGGGCACTTCACCCATTTCTGTAGCAGCCTGTGATTTTTTATTTTGTTTTTAAGTTCATGTGAAGCTTTATATACATTTTTGTGCTCATTCTCCAAATATATGCAATTTTGTACACAATTTAGCCATTTATTTGTAGCATCACAATTTCCCCTAATATAAGGCATTTTTCTAAGTTGTTTTCAGAAGCATACACATCTTTGTGCATCGTTTCCCCTTAGAAGCACAGTTTTCTACACCGTTTTGGGTTGGAGAACATTACAACTGAAAAATTTGAAGGATTTTGGTTTGCCTACTGGTTCGGGAATTGCCAATTAAAATGTGTATCCATTGTGTGTTTTTAGTTGTATCTGTTTTAATTTATGCTTTGAGACACCTTGGAGCCTGGACTGGGAGAAAGGAGGAATATACAGTGTATATATAATGCATTTAACTGTGAACTAAACTTATCACCCCCTGGTTCTTCTCCTGTGGGGAGTGCCTACAACTCTGGAGAAATCTGCTGTGTCCAGGTAAGTTCTGGTTGGGGTATTAAAGAAGAAGAAGAAGAAGAGTTTGAATTTGATATCCCGCTTTATCAATACCCTAAGGAGTCCCAAAGCAGTTAACAATCTCCTTTCCCTTCCTCACCCACAACAAACACTCTGTGAAGTGAGTGAGGCTGAGAGACTTCAGAGAAGTGTGACTAGCCCAAGGTCACCCAGCAGCTGCATGTGGAGGAGCGGGGAAGCGAACCCAGTTCACCAGATTACGTGTCCACTGCTCTTAACCACTACACCACGCTGGCTCTGAAGATGGCAGTTAGCCCAGAAAGGGTTGTTCATTGTGCCTCTTCTAACTCCCTAATCACTGCCTTCTTTTTTGACACTGACACAGGCCATTTCCGCATCTTGGACATGTTTTTCTTCTTCCTTCTCCTTTATGAAATATATTATGAAATATTCACGGATCCCACCCCAAACTGCAAGTGGGAATCTAGTCCATGAAAGTTTACGCTATAATAAATTTACTAGTCTTTAAAGTGCCTCAAGATGCTTCGTTGCTTTTGATGCAACAGACTAATATAGCTACCCTTCTGGAAGAAAATAATTTTTTGGGGACCACTATAAATTCTGCTTCTCTTTTTCTTTCGCTCTGCACTTGTTATTATTTCAATCATGATGTTTCTTAATCATTATATCACACCTCAGCTATTTTATTTTATTTGATGGAAGTGATGAACACCCCAGAATTCATATGATATTCAAAGCAAGTCAGTGGTGTGTGTTTCCCCCCCCCCAAAAAATGCATTGATTTTAAAGGGGGAAATGTCAGAAGTATTTGAAAAGGTAAACATTAACTTTGGAATAATGACTGGAACATTTCTTAATAGGCTTGGCAAGAAGAGTGGAAAATATTCCTCACTCACTTATGTTGTTCTTGTTTTTCTTCTCCTAACAAGGCCTAATTTGTGCAGGGATAAATTAATAGAGCAAAAGTAAGTTGTATGAACTGTAAGCAACATTTTAATACATACGCCAGCAACATGTCCTCATAAACTTCAGCGGGTCACTGGGGAGACAGATCAATATAATGTAGGTTATAGCTAACATCAAAAAGAATAGACATATCACAGGAAAAACTCAATCTATTAAAATTTTAAAGCATTATCCCTAGCATTGTTATTCAAAGCCTTTCTGCACAATTGTGTTCCCTTTTTGATGTGGAAACTTTGGGCTAAATCCAGCAGTCCTTAAACAACAACAAAAGCTACTCTTTCAGAAACTTTTTATGATTCTTGAAAGCACTATGTCATAACTCTACTTGAACACAGATTTAGAAAAATTTAGAGATGGGTCAAATCTGGGACCCATCATCCTTTCCCAAAATTTAGGACACAATTTACATCTTTGAACATAACTATTTTTTTCCTTCCTCTTTTGCACCTATTTATTATTTACTTAACAAAATGTATATACCGCTTGATTATAATAAAATCTCTAAGCAAGGAGTTTCAAAGTATAGGTGCCAGCACAGCAAAAACAAACAAAACAAATTCTTATATCTGAAGAACAGGTATTATGTAACACACAGGCAATAATACACAGGTAACATTTACAGTTCCACAGATCAAAGTGGTTGAGGAAGCACTAAATGTTTCTCCATACAAAATGAATAAATTTAAATAAAAATAAATCCTACAGATAGTCAATTATTTTGTACATTTCAGCAATATACCGTTCAACACAGTGCAAGTGTACAGTAAAGTTTAAAAAGATATAATAAAACTGTACAGTGTACATCTCTAAAGCAGTGTGCAGTAATGTAACAAACGGAACATCAATTGTTCTGTTCCATTTGGAACCCTTTTTCTTTGTTTTATAGTTATAATGGTTTTGTTTTCTATATTTGTATATTCTACTATCGTAGTCCACCCTGGGACCTTATGGTGAAGGATGGGTTAAAAAAAATATTACTAATAAAATGAGAAATCTTACTTTAAATGTTTGCTGATATAAACAGGTCTTCACCATAGCAGTCAGCTCTAGGGGCCAAGACCCCTTTGCCTCCCAATAAAATATTTGAGTGTGCCAGGCACCCCCAGAAGTTGATGGGCATTGCCATTCAAATGGTGTACATGTGCCATGTCATGTGATCGATTATGCAGGGTGGGACTTACCTGTCTCCCCCCCCCCATATTTTATTCATCTTTGCCCCCCTGGTATTCACCAAGAACCAGGCATTCTCAGAAACACAACTGCTCCCGCAAATTTACACACACAGAGATTTATTGCGGCCCATAGACCCAAAATATACAGTTCAGCCAATTTGAAATATCTGTTTTAAAATTGTTGTTGCTTTTTAAAAAATGCAGAGTCAACAAACGTGTCTCACCCTCTGGTTAGATCTGCTCTGGTTACTTTGGTATGCTCCGCTGATTTGAATGTTAGTGCCATAGCAAACTACAAAGAAAAAGCACAGATGGAGGGGAAATCATTATTCAAAGTTCCTATAAACTATCAAATAGGTTTTCTCAGATCATTCATTAAGTGGAAGATGATGAATGGGCTGTTGAATTATGGCCCTGTTTAATACCACTTGTATGGCGTTAGCGTTCTGCACGGCAAACACAGGGTGAAGAGAGACATAGTATATAAAGAGGGCTTGCAGGGCATTCATTGCAGTCCAAGCTCTTCTTTCTGGCTGAGCTGATGGATGAGCATCCCAAGATGTTTGTCTTGCGCTTCCTCCTCTTTCTCTTCTCCTGTGTTGGTTGGGGAAAGTGAATCCAGTGCCCTATGGCAGAGTGTCCAAGATGGCTTCTCAGGCCCCCTGTGGATGCAGCGTGATGCGTAACTTTCCCCAGGTACAGCGGGAGATGGCAGGATTGAGCAGCCATGTGCAACACATCTGAGGGCTTGGCATGGGGAACGGCTATAGCTCAGTGGCAGAGGCTTTGCGTATCACACAGAAGTCCCTGAGTTCAATTCCTGGTGTCTTCAGGTAAGGTAAAGGTAAAGGTACTCCTGACCGTTAGGTCCAGTCGTGGACGACTCAGGTTGCACACTCATCTCGCTCTATAGGCCGGGGGAGCCAGCATTTGTCCGCAGACAGCTTCCGGGTCATGTGGCTAGCATGACTAAGCCACTTCTGGCGAACCAGAGCAGCGCACGGAAATGCCATTTACCTTCCTGCCGGAGCGGTATCTATTTATCTACAGTGGTACCTCAGGTTACATACGCTTCAGGTTACAGACTCTGCTAACCCAGAAATAGTACCTTGGGTTAAGAACTTTGCTTCAGGATGAGAACAGAACTTGTGCTCCGGTGGCGTGGCGGCAGCAGGAGGCCCCATTAGCTAAAGTGGTGCTTCAGGTTAAGAACAGTTTCAGGTTAAGAACGGACCTCCAGAACGAATTAAGTACTTAACCCGAGCTACCACTGTACTTGCATTTTGACGCTATTTTGAACTGCTAGGTGGGCAGGAGCAGGGACCAAACAACAGGAGCTCACCCTATTGCGGGGATTCGAACTGCCAACCTTCTGATCAGCAAGCCCTAGACTCTGTGGTTTAGACCACAGCACCACCCACATGACCAGGTGTCTCCAGGTAGGGCTGGGGGGGGGGGAATTCCCTGCTAAAAACTGCAATGAACCGCTGGCAGTCACTGTGGACCATTGTTTCCCAAACTTGGCTTTCCAGCTGTTTTTGGACTACAATTCCCATTATCCCTGACCTCTGGTTCTGCTAGCTAGGGATGGTGGGAGTTGTAGTCCAAAAACAGCTGGAGACCCAAGTTTGAGAAACACTGGTGCAGACAATATGTAGCAAGATAGGCAAACTCAGTCTAAGACAGCTACATCTGATGGTTTGGCATATTCTGCATACTAATGCATTTAGGGGAAAGTATTGAAAAGGGAATAAACCGCTATGTGAACGTAACCCTGATATGTAGCTGCTCACTATAGCTTAGCCTGACAAACTTACCTGGAAGGAAGTGATTCCAACAAATTCAGAGGAACTTACCTCTTGGTAGACATGTGTAGCATTGCACTGTTATTTATATTTTGCATTTGAATTGCTATTTTAAGATTCATGCAATTGTGCTGGTTGCATTTTATTTTTGTGTCTATGTCTATTTTGTTGCATGCTACTTTGAGGGTCCCTGCAGAAGATTGGGATACAGGTATAAATAACATATTGTTGTTGCTGTCTTAATATATGCTTTGATGTATGCTTCAAATATTGTGCTATTTTTGGCCTGAAAACACAGTTTTATCATTGGATCAAACATGGAAATTGGAGAAGTAAATGCACCTATAAATTTACAGGTGAGTAAATGTAGCAAGGTTGGCACATAGAAGTGATTGCATATATTTGTAAGGTTTTCCTGTAGTGAAATGATTTTTGACATTGTTTAATAAAATTTTATTTACGGCCCAATTCCCTCTCCCTCGAACTCTGTGGTGGGCTAACACTGCAGTAGACGTTCAGATCTGAGCAATGGACTGAATGTTCTATTGAACAAGAAAGCAGACTTCATTGCTAAACAGAACCTAGCAGGACCATTAGACAATACGCATAAACACGAACCCACAGCATTTTGAAACATGGCTCCCAATAGGCACTATTTGGTATAACTGGATATTCTCTCCTCACCCTCCCCAAATACATCCATTGCACACATTTAAGAATCCATCAGACTTCATCAAACCAAACTCACTTTCCACAGCATTTCAGAACAACTTGCATGAAAAATTCAGAGACCTACCGAGAGCCCATTAAAAAAGGCTTGTTTTACTTGTTGTTTCTTAGCCAACAGCCTTTTCTCATTGTGAATACCTGCTGTACTAAACAGAAGTATTTAAGTTACCCTTCAGCTTATGCCTGATCTTCTACTGCAAAACCTCTCAGGCAGGATGTGTGCAGATTTCATGTCCTTTCACAGTGCAATTCACTTGGAGACAAAAGCAAGAGAATTTGTTTCAGCTGAACTGTTTCATTTTAACAGACACTTTCCAGCTGACTAAAGTTATTTTTGAAATTATGGAAGTCAAAAGGGAATTGGGAATTACAGTGATGCTTTTTTTAGATCATGGAAGGCAGAAAACTCACATACATTTCTTACGTTAACTGCTATTTGATGATCAACATGGTTTAGTCTTCAAAAAGTCAAGTTTGAAAATATTTTAATGTGTTGTCATATTTGCTAAGAACACCTTATTAGACACACCAATTATAGGAATAATCAGATCAGACATCCACTATCATTTGCAGATAAAATAACCCTAAAATATATACTGTGTTGATTCTGGTAGACACCATCAAACTTCTTCCGGAAGTCTGTAGGGGTGAGTGTGTGTGAAGACATTTCCAGAAAGCACAATTTTAATGTAAAAACGGGCGGGGGGGGAATGTTGAAGAAAATTTAACAGGATATGCCAAGCAGCACCTTGTTTTGTAATATTCAAATGTTCCACACTTTCCTTAATAAAGTTGCAGGTCAGCAGAAGGACAGACATCGGAACCTCTTTGCCATCCACAGCCTTGGTTGCCATTTACAGTTTCTTTCACTGGGAAGAATCAGAAACACAGCCATGTACCCTAGCAGTGAGGCTTGCAAATGTGCAGCAGATTTGACTTTGCACGGGTAAAATCTAGGGCCGATTTTGTGCACAGTGTGCACATTTTGTGAACATTATTTCCCATGTGCCCCAGCATAAGGGGACCAATTTTTAGAGAACCTTTCAACAGCGAAAATGGAGCCAAGTAGTCACTGCCATATTTTCCCCTGCTTCGTTGATAGCCTTCATTCCTGTAGCTAATGAAAAGAAGAGATTGCATAACTATAGAGAAGAAAGTTTGCTTGGAAAGAAGGACCTCTCTCTCTTTTAATATCAAGCTTGAAAAAGGGGCAGAAGAAACCTATTCCGGGCAGCGATGATTTGCTGGAGTCAGCCAATTATCTCCCTCCTTTCCTTATCTCCAGAGCAATTATGGAAAAGGGGGTTGATGAATCTATAGCAACACACATGGTCTCCAACCGAGCATTGCCATTGTAAGTAATAGGGTAGTCTCACATACAGCCCTGTTCAACTGGAAACTCACAAGTTTAACTTAGTCTGTGGCCCATTCTAGTTAAACTAAGGGATGCTATTTAGTTTGCTGGTTCATATACCAGTTACATAAACTGTGAATCCAGCTCACACAAGATATGGTAAGCCATGAATAATTCACTCTGATTGCTGATGTAACATTACATTTGTCCTCATCCTAAAATGAATGGTTAATAACAGATGATCTCAAAATCACTCAGGAGTTGGGTCTTCTCATACAAAACAACATCTAGAAAATTCTATAAAAAATGAAATAATGGTCAAAATCCTACTGCACAATGGGAAGGTACTCTATGCTTTCTAACCCCTTTCTCACTGTCCAGCTGTTCCCCACCACACAGAAATTTATTGTGGGGTACATGTGAATAGTGTTGTTATACAGTTCAGCCACTATGTGACACCGGACTCAGATGAACTTGTATATGAATGGAGTTAGGAACTTCCTGTTTTTCTCTTGTTTGGGAGAGATAATGAAGTTCTTGTGCAGATTCCTGAGTGGCAAGTCCTCTAAGACTTTCATGACAGCCCTTATATCATGACACGGCAGAAGATAGCCCTGGAAGTATACCAAGCTCCATTGTTGGGTGCAAAATCTATAAAAGAGAACTGGATCGGGATAAATTAAAGCAAGCATGGTTCTTTTTCAGCCTTTCCTCTTCTAGCCTGACAAAGAAGGCACCTGACACCACACAAAGTTAAGCATACGTCGTATTTTTCATGAGCTCTCTGAAGTGGAAGGCAAAGATGGTTGTGGTCTGTCTTCCTTAGCCACACAAGCTTTCTGCTGGATTGGTTTATACCCACACTGCCCCCATTAAGGTTCACTAGCTGTATACAGCAATCACCGGCACTCTGTGTGACCAAATATAAAAGCATCATCTTGGTTATCGGTTGCTATATGAAAATTGAGGACATCAAGAGCAGAACTAGAAAATTACTCCAAGGCTAAACCTCTTTCCCACCCTGCTGTGCCTCTGTCACAGTCTGGCAGGAAAGAATGGCATATGCAACCATCCTGCAAGCACTGAAGGCAGTGAAGCTTTATTTCAAGAAGGAACAACACAGAGAACTCTGTTTTGGGGATATATTAGTGCGGACATGCAGATTTAAAGAGAGAGAGAGAGCACAGCTTTACAAAGTTCCAAGAACAACTTGAACAACTGGTTTCATCTCAAGTTGTAGTGAAGAACGGAAATGGCACAACCTCACTACTTTTACTCAGAATTCAAATGCTGAGTGTGAATAATGCCTATGTGACCAGGAGTGCTAGTTGGAAAGTAAAAATAAAATAAAATGAAGTGACTGGTGGTTGGGACAAAGAAATCTTAATTATCTCTCCGTAGTGTTATCTTACTGCAGGCATAGACAAACTCCTGCCCTCCAGATGTTTGGGACTACAATTCCCATCATTTATTTTAAAATGATATTTATCTTAAAACAATCTAACCTTAAACTTTCCACTTTGGTCCATTAACAATCTATTTTTACTTAATTCTTTATAACATTTCTGCTAAAGCCATATAATTTCGTTCCAGCATCCTTCTAACATTCATTAATTTTGCAATATTTCTGTAAATATACTTTGAATTTTTTCCAATCTTCTTCCACCGACTCTTCTCCCTGGTCTCGGATTCTGCCAGTCATTTCTGCCAATTCCATGTAGTCCATCAGCTTCATCTGCCATTCTTCCCGGGTGGGTAGATCTTGTGTCTTCCAATGCTTTGCGATAAGTATTCTTGCTGCTGTTGTAGCATACATAAAGAAAGTTCTATCCTTCTTTGGCACCAATTGGCCGACCATGCCCAGGAGAAAGGCCTCTGGTTTCTTCAGGAAGGTATATTTGAATACCTTTTTCATTTCATTATAAATCATCTTCCAGAAGTTCTTAATCTTTGGGCATGTCCACCAAAGGTGGAAGAATGTACCTTCAGTCTCATTACATTTCCAGCATTTATTATCGGGCAAATGGTAGATTTTGGTGTTATGTACCACCTGTAAATAATTTTCATTAAATTCTCTTTTAAGGCATTACATGCCGTAAACTTCATACCTGTGGTACAATTCCCATAATCCCTGACCACTGATCCTGTTAGCTAGGGATGATGGGAATTGTAGTCCCAAACACCTGCTAGATGGGCATCACTTCAGGTTATGTAGTAAATATTGTTGCTTCTGCAGTCAAAACGAAATCCCCAGGAGACAATGTGCCTGGGTTTTACAGGGTACTTTTAATATATATTTGTAACCATCTCCTGCCTCTTTGGTGAAAGGGGCAGGCACAGTACCCTAAGAGTGCCAATCTGACCTCTTACTGCAGAGGAAGGCTGGGAAGTCCCTTACTCTCATTTTTGGGAGGAACAGGATTCTTCTCATCCCTGGGTGTCCAGTCATGCACACCACTTATCTCCCTGTGCTCCCTTCTCTTCTCCCTGCTCCCTTGCTCATAGTAGTCCCAGTTCTAGTTGCCCACCAGAGGTTGGCACCTAGGCAGCTGATCAAGCAGGCACACAGTTCACCTGTTCACCGTCTTCCCTGCTATAGTGAGACATATTGTGTTTCTATGTAAAATTATAATCATTATTTCAAAATTGGCAACTATACATATAAATTAGCATATGCAGATTTCATCAGTCCATTTTTGGATGATGCGTTTTTCTCTTCCAATGCCTAAGTGGTGGCCACCCTAATGCAATATGGCCCCAAAGGATGGCACAAGGAAACCAAGAGCTCATGCAGATATTCAGTTCCAGCTCTTCCGATAAGTGTTCCACAAAGCAGTGTTCTCTTAACTATAGAACATGGTATTTACATGTTTTACAACTTTAGTTACCATAACAACAGAGGTCCTCTCTCTTGAATTGCTGCACTCAAGATTTTCTTGAGAAGATGCTTAAAACATGTCATACAGAGCAGCACTAAATGAAGTGCAACACAGAAAGCACAGAGAGAGAGTCATAGGCTTTTTAAAAAACAGAAAATTTTCATTAAATACCTCAAAGCCTTTTAACCATTTGTATTTCAGGTGCAAATTAATTTGTTTAGAATGTATTTGGTGAGCATGGAAAGAATTTAAATTGGAATAGAAATAGCCTTCGCCTACTATGCTGCTATCCAACTCTTGATAAAATCAAATCTTAATCTTTACTAGAATTTTTAAAATGAAGTTTTGGGATATTTTCCCCAAAAACATCCCTAGCAAAACCAAAATTTAACAAACATCACTATAGCCCCTCTCTAAGGAGAATGTACTACTACCTTAGAAATATATCTCCATTACTGTTGACTCTGTTTGGAGAAAAGAGATTATTCCAAGCAACTGAAAAGATAATTTCAAGTCCAGATAATTCTCCTCAAGCCACCCCATTGAGTTTCATGTGTATGTAGAAAGACAGAGTGCAAGATACATCGCAGTTTACTACTCTCAATACTGTTGCACAGCTGAATGTCGCTCATTAAGGGAACGCAGGAGGGCCTGGATTTGCCTACCTTGTTGCAAATCATATACTGTACAGTCTTTTTCAGGGCCATAAAATGGCTCTGTGCACACACATTTACATGCCATGTTTCGCCTATCTACTTCCAGCTATCATCAGCCTCCTTTGGAGTGATTACAGTTTATTGCCTTTAATAATACCAGCATCTGGGAAACTGGTGGCAAGGGGGTGGGGAATATATCGGGCATGCGAACAAATCTAGGTATTTCTTAAAATGGCCATACGCCCCAAAAAAGAAAAAACCCCACACTAACGTACCAATTAATATTGTTTTGCATCCATCACTGGAAAAACAGAAAGCACGGACATAGGTTTTTCCTCCTAGAACTTGGGTCCCATAATCAAATTGGCAGTATGGCCAAGACAGGTGAAAGAAAACACTTCCTACAGAACAGAAGTAGGGGATCTTATGCCTGGGTGCTGTATACACCCTCTGGGCATAAGAACCTAAGAAGAGCCTGCTGCCCAGATTCTAGCTTAGCATCCTGTTTTCACAGTGGTATAACCTGCCACCAGGACCAAAGCAGAAGAGCTTTCCGGCAACTGGTCTTGAGAAGCATTACTGAGCAGAGGCGCCATCTTCCAAAGAACATGGGGGTGGGGGCTGACGCAATGCCGTGACATCGCTCTGAACCCGGCTCCATGTTTGGCCTCAACACCAGGTGATGTGTCCCCTCTGAAGAAAAATGGAAGGGGCCCAAAGAGCCTCGGCCCCCTGGAGCCAGCAGCTATGCTATTGACTCTAACTGTGGATGCAGAACGTAGTCATCAGGAATATACACCATAATCTGATTGGATACCTCCCAAGCCACATCCTTCAATGACCCTGCTTTGTGTCCTCTTCAGATGGTTTTGCCCTTGGATGGAGGATGGAGAAAAATGTGTGTGTGTGTGTGAATTTTGCATGGCTGAATCTAGCTTACTGTACAAAGGGATCAGTCACAGCCATTGCCCCGCCCACCATTGTCATGAACCTCCTGGAAAGTTGTCCTCAAAGGATCGTGGACCTCATAAAGGCCACCTTACCTCTCCCGTTGTGTACAGGCTTACAATTACTTTAGCTGAGAGTTTCCTGCTACATCTGACATGAGGAAACGTGGTTTAACTGTGGACTTCAAACCATGATATGAAACTAGAATTGGGTCCAGATTTCATTTTGCAGATTGGAATCCAGGATCAAATCAGTGTTTCGGATTTTGAACGTTAACAGGAGTCTCTCACTTAAATTAACTCTTGCAGCACCAACTGCTACGTGAGGGAAGGAGGGAGGGGAAAAGCATACTTGCACAATTTTCATCCTCGGCTTAATAAACCATGGTTTACTAAAGGGGATTATTATGCTGAATTCTTCCAGTCTTACATATGCACATTTTCTTTTACATCACACTGAATTGTGGCTTTTTGTAGTCACTTTGCTGTTCTGAAACAAGCATTTTAACCAGTGATGTACCTCATACTGCAATCTTTGGTATGACTACAGGGGATGTTTTAGGAATAGAATACTGCTACAGAATGTTTGTTTTGATGGCACAGAGAAAACAAAGGCACATTTCCTGGATACAGCAAAGAAATTAGGGTTTTTGGCACATCTACGTGCAGTCCCAGAACGCTGCTATGCTTTCACACAAACAAGCTTTGAATCGGCCTTTGAGCAGAGGACAGTGGCAATCCTAATATTAAACAGTTCTTTTCCGTGCTTAATTCTCAAAAAAATGGGAGCTACCAGGCAGAACACAGCCTTGACATCACACCTTCTGACCTGTAGGTTGTGCCCTATTGGTAGGAGGTGTATGTAGACTGTTTTATGTTTGATGATAGAAATAAACTTGATAGTTTCAGATCTTGGCTGTGGAACTGAAAGCTCATTCTAAGGACAAGTGAACCCTGGTTCAAAAAATAAAGCTCTAATTTTTCCCCCAAGTGGAAGCAGGAGCCTGTCCTATAGATACACCTATTCGGATTTATATGTGTGTGTGTGTGTGTGTGTGTGTGTGTGTGTGTGTGTTGGCATGTGCATACAAATAAAAACAAATGCAATTAAGCCAACACCTGCCTTTGATTTGGATTTAATTTATTCCCAGATTTAAAACGCAAGTTGTGGGATCTATTTTTTACCTTATTGCTTTGCCTGCCCGCTTTATTGTTTCATTCTGTGGTTTTCTGTTGAGAACTTTTTATACACGGTATTTTCTTCTTAGCCATATTTTATTGAAATGTCAACTAGCACCAGCATCCTCCTTTCCATGGGTTTTTGAAACTTAAGAGATATCTTGGCTCTAACATGATACTTTAATAATGTTGCCAATCCTCTGATAAGTTGTTCACATCTGATATTTAGCCCCAGTACCTAATGCTTGAGAATCCACATTGATTCTCTTCACGTTCTGCTGCTGCTTTCCAAGATCTATGAATATTAAGTTGTGCTTGCCCCAAAGCAAAAGTATACTCACTAAGATATTTGCTGAGATCATGAGTCTCTGTGCCCCATTTTTAAAACAAAGGCATTAATAAGGAAGCAGTGGAAAAATGTAAGGCATTCAAAAATAAGGAAAATGGAAATTCAGTATTTTTTATTATTAAAGGAAGACGGGGGGGGGGGGGAGTGATGATTCAAAGCACCCTATTCTGAGTTGTCCTGAATAATTGAATGCAAAAAAGAGCAGCATTCATGAGGTTGGCACAGAATTATCTTTGCCTAGAAACACTATTGCATTGGAACAGAAAAGTTAAAACCCCAGCTGTGGAAGCTGGTCAGCTATGTCAAAAGGCTTTGTGATAATTCGATCCTTTGAAATGCTCCGGAACACGTATAGGCCTCTAATATCAATGGGCAATACGCAGCCTTGACATGACAGAATGTTTATCACTCAAGGAGCGCTGTTAAGTTTCAAGGCTTTAGGACATTAAAGGAGGGGAGCAGGGGGACCATCGGGGTGTGTGTGTGAAGGCCACTCCCCAAATTTTCAAGGAGGGAGCCAGGGCCCCTCAATATTCCGCAGTGATGTGTGCACAACATGTGCACAGGTTGCATTATGCACTGACGCCACTCGTGGAAGCCATGCTCACGGCACATCAGCACAGCAAGTGTGACGTCAATGTCGTGCGATGTGGCCCCCTCGATTGCAGGGACAAGCTGGTGTGCCTGGATGAGAGACTGTCAACCCCAGTTGTCGACAGTACATCCATTGCCTTCAAAATGCTTGCATTAGGGCCAAACAATGTGCAATGCTAAATGTGTGAATGGAGATCGTGTACCCATTAAAACGAACAAAAAAATCTAAATCAGCATGATTGTGTGTGTGTCAGGATTAAGAGAGTGGTGCACAGGATGAGGGTTAACCTATTTCTCCCACACCATAGACTTGATTTAAACCTCCCCCCTGCCCCCCAGATGCTGTTTGGGCTCTGGTGGAAAGCATTCATTCGTCCTAATGGAAACTTCTTCTTCACAGTAACATGGACATGAATTTTGGAGTGACAAAATCATGACCATGACAGCAGATCACTGTTTCAAGTGTATCGTGTATTTCAGGTGCACTGCAGCATAAGCCACAATAAATATAAATGTGCTGTAGTTTGAGATGAGCAAGAAATGCAATTCACTTACCGTATTTATGCGAATCTAATCTGCCATCAAATATAATGCACCCCTCAATTTTCAAAACCTTGTAACCAAAAAAGTACTTGCTTTGTCAGTGGTGTTTTTCAAGCTTGCAATCAAATATAATGCTCCCTCAAATCTAATGAGCACCCTGATTTTCACAATGTAATTTGGCTCAAAAAGGTGCCCATTACATTTGAGTAAATACTGTACTTAATTTGCATGTTTCAAAATAATACATGGATTGAAACACACTTGATATTCACGTTTCCCTAATGTTTGCAATGCAGTTGTCCAGCTGTGTCTTTCTTGCCCATCTCTCCTTTGTTTTCTGCCCCACTAACAGATCACTCCTGGCAGCCCAAGCAAGGCCAATTCTGTCTTAAAGGTAAAGGTAAAGGGACCCCTGACCGTTAGGCCCAGTCATGGACAACTCTGGGGTTGTGGCGCTCATCTCGCTTTACTGGCCGAGGGAGCCGGCGTACAGCTTCCAGGTCATGTGGCCAGCATGACTAAGCCGAACCAGAGCAGCGCACAGAAATGCCATTTACCTTCCTGCCGGAGCAGTACCTATTTATCTACTTGCACTTTGACGTGCTTTCGAACTGCTAGGTTGGCAGGAGCAGGGACTGAGCAACAGGAGCTCACCCCGTCGCAGGAATTCGAAGCTCCGACCTTCTGATCGGCAAGCCCTAGGCTCTGTGGTTAAGACCACAGCGCCACCTGTGTCCCAGTTCTGTCTTAATTCAATTCCATCAAAGCCTATATCCTCCTGAATTGTCCTGATTTAGTTTGGGGTTGGGGCTTTGCCCCAATCTGGTGCATGGCCCTATTAGTTTCCTGTCAAATTTGGTTAAAATCAGTGCTGTTTTGAAATAATCAGTCTAGCATATTGATTCAAAATCTTAAGAGTTGTCCATATGCATGCAGTTTGGAACTGTTCATTCTCTATCTTGATTCAAAATGGCATCTGACGATATCCAAACATAGATTCAAATCCAATTCTCAGTCACAGGAACTATTATGCCACTAGGTGGCGTTATCTTCAGTGGTGGCACAGTTTGGAACATTTTGGTCTGCCATCTTGATTTGAAATGGCATCCAAACGTAGACAAAAAATGGTTTCTCCATCTCAGGAACCATCACAACAAATTGGGTGATGATATCTGAACAGATGTCTGAACGCATTGAGAACAGACCACAAACCACACTCCAAAATACAAAGCAGATAGAAGGAGATACAGTGGTGCCTCGCAAGACGAATGCCTCGCAAGACGAAAAACTCGCTAGACAAAAGGGTTTTCCGTTTTTGCGTTGCTTCGCTAGACGAATTTCCATATGGGCTTGCTTTGCAAGATGAAAACATCTTGCGCTTTTTTAAAAAAGCCATTTGAAGAGGCGCAGTTGCGACAGACCGTGCTTCGCAAGACGAAAAACATCGCAAGACGAAAAGACTCGCGGAACGAATTCTTTTCGTCTTGCGAGGCACCACTGTACAGAGGAAAGAGTGAGGAAAAAGAAATAGATAGTACATTGGCTTTTATATGCATGGAATAGACAATGTATTTTTACAACTTAAAATGTTGGTACCTGCACCTAGGGGGGGAAATAAAGAAATCACATTATAATTGTAGCAGACTCCCCAGAATAATGCAAAATGGATTTTTATCGTTTTCAATGTTATCTATGACAATAAAGTAGGTAACTAAAGCTGGTAAATGAAGCTGTAACATCCAGATCATGACACCAAAGGGGTTGCAGGAACACCGAGACTACTCATCATCTTACTTACTGTTAAAATTAGCAATGTTAGCATGATAAGAAAGCAACAGACTAAAACCAATCATAATCATTGATCAAAGTACATGCCACAGAGTGTGCAGGTCAGTAATCACAGTTGAAAGCTGGAACAAAAATACATCTTTACTAGTAAAAACATGATCTCCACAGATTTAGCTGAGTGTCATGCCTAATGAGCACAGCAGCTCATTCCCAGTAGGTGTTTCTCTATGGAATCAGTTGCTGAGATTAAAGGTCCCTGCCTACCCACAGCTGGGATGCGGGTGGCGCTGTGGGTTAAACCACAGAACCTAGGACTTGCTGATCAGAAGGTCGGCGGTCTGAATCCCCGCGGCAGGGTGAGCTCCTGTTGCTTGGTCCCAGCTCCTGCCAACCTAGCAGTTCGAACGCACATCAAAGTGCAAGTAGATAAATAGGTACTGCTCCTGCGGGAAGGTAAACGGCGTTTCCATTCGCTGCTCTGGTTTGCCAGAAGCGGCTTAGTCATGCTAGCCACATGACCCAGAAGCTGTACACTGGCTCCCTCAGCCAGTAAAGCGAGATGAGCGCCACAACCCCAGAGTCGGCCACGACTGGACCTAATGGTCAGGCGTCCCTTTACCTTTACCCACAGCTGTCTATATCTCCTCATCTCCAGGGCTTTTCCCAAGCAATCAGATACTGTGCCTGCAGGCAGCCAATATCTCCTCCGCCCTTTTCATGCCTCACATGCTTCTGGGAGACAGGGGGAGGGGAGCTTGTCGCAGCAGGGTGTCATGTATTGGCTGGGTGCCAGGGAGTGGTGGGAGGCACCAGCTGGGGAACCCCCAAGGGAACTCCCAGGGGAAGAAGGCTCAGAGCCCCCTGGTGGGACAGCAACGAATGGCCAGAGACAGAAGAGGAAGCAGACTGGGAGGTGGTGGTGCTGGAAGCTGAAAAGGTACCAGGGTTTAGTGAGCAGAAAGTGACTGTGGAAGAGGGCAGTCTAGACTCAAAGGCTGGAAAGGAGTGGGACTGAAGAAGCCAGGGAATTTCCCCCTCCTACTGTGACCAGCTCCCCTCCCCCAGCTCACCCAGAACACAAAGAGGAATGAAGAGAGTGGAGCAAAGAGAGACAAGATGAAGGAGCCTCAGCTTGCTGGGGAAGGACCTGGGAGAGGACCACTTTAGAGTAGTGGGAAAGTGGGGACCTTCAGTCCTCTCAACCATCTCATTGGGGGAAGTTTCTGTGATGTCTGACAGCCTGAGCTGCCTTGGTTTTTTTTGAATAGAAACTCAACTTCACTGACACTTGGTGTTTTATTGCTGATCTGCTCCTGACACGGGAGGGGGGAAAGCCCATGACTCTTCATCAGCCTGACTCACCTCTGCCTCTTGGCCTCTCTCCTCCCAACCCTCCTTCTTCAGCCTCTGAGTCCGATTCTTGACCTCTCTGCCATAGACTCTCCCTGCTCACTAAGCACAATTACCTCCTCAGCTTACCTCCAAGAATCTTCTCCCTCTGGCCACTCATTGTCATCCCACCACCAATTCCCAGGCTCTGAGCCTTCTTCCCTTGGTGATTCCCCAGCTGATTCCTTCCACCATTCCTCTGTGTCCAAAAAGTCCATAACAGTAGGAGATACGCCAGCTCTAATTCACAAAGCACACTTGCACAATATTATTCCTCCCTTGTGTTTGTAACTCCATTGCTTATGTGCGTTAAATGGTTCCTATAGCTGCTCTCTAGGAAATAATGCAGTGCTTAATTTTAAGAGAGACCTGTCTGGTTAAGATAATTTAAAAGATGCAGCAGCAGGGCATGATTCATAATTTTTTACTTGGTTTTTTAAATACTAAACTAAGTAGAAAAAGTCCTGCTATGTTTGTTGTTGTAAATACACCAACGGAAAACAGCAGCTCATAAAGAACTCCCAGCAGGTGTGCTGTAAGCCATCACAGAAACATCAGCTTAAATTATGAACGCCACTCTTGAAAACATGCATCTCAACATATTGTTAATCTTTGTATTGTTTAACAATTACACCACATTGTTACTGGACCTTAAAAGAGCAGAGGAAAATTTAGCCACAGTAGCCTACAGAAATTGCGCATCAGTGCACAGAATAAATGTGGGTTTTTTTAATAGTAAAGCCATATTATTATTATTATTTGATGTTGTGTGCAAGAAGTGGGCAGGTAAATCTAAAAGGAAAAGGTGCCCTGATGCACTGGAGGAAGAGAGAAGAGTGGTGAGAGCAGGAACTCAAGGCTCACCACAATTCATCCTCGTAACGCAAAAACATCCAGTGGGTCAGAGTGGTAGAACAAGCTCTGAGCTTGCACAGACTGCTCTTACTGAAATCATATAACCATAGAATTGTAGAGTTAAAGGTGTGTTAGAAACTCAGATATATAGGCTAGGTGCCGGATGGCTCTTAAGGGTTGCAGTCGCCAAACAGAATGCCTAGTTGCCATTTTGGGGGCAGACAGCTCAGAAGTTGTATTTTTCCAATATGACTTTTTGGTTCCTGAAATTCATTTTGATTGTGCAGATAAAATATAATGGATAGAATTTTACAGGATGTGTTGCTAGTGCATGAAAACAGTCAAGATCCAGGGATCTCCAGGCATGCACCTTCAGATGGTGGAGACGCCAAGCACCATCCTGGTCCCTGGGCATCTTCACTTGGTTGCAAGTGGCTGATAGCCAGGTACAAAATGCGCCTGGCAAATTTCAATTGCTGGTTGGTAGCGACCCTGAGGGTCATTTAGTCCAATCCTGTGCAATGCAAGAATCCTTAGCATTACACTTGCCATCATAAAAAGGTAGGGACATTATGGCTGCAACCCTATCAAAAATTTACCCCAGAACAGCCCCACTGAACTCAACCGGACTTCTGTATCAGATTACACTGTTCAGAAATTGTCACAAAAAATATTTTTATACTTTGCTGCTGAAATGTGAGATAAACACCAATAAGAATAAGAGAGATCCCACCACCACCGACATCTCTGCTTTGCCACAGCTGTATCAGAACAAAACGAACTGCTGATGTTTTAGGGTCACTTCAGGAACAGATGGGGTAGGGGGGGAAAGAGATAAAAGAACTTCAAAAATAATAATGGGTTTTATTTTGCAGTATCAAAGAAAAGAAGATATAAAAGAGTGGAGGAAGTGCATTAATTATTGTCCCCAGAGTAGATATATTAATTATCAAGAAAGACTCAGCTAAAACGCGAAAGACAAAGCTGATAGGGTAACAGCAGACAAAACATGTCAAATGATTAAAAAAAAATAGACAGATTAGATTAGGCTGGTACAGTCTTTTTCACTGACACACAGTCTTCTAGCAAAGCAAGTGAACATGTTCCTAGACAAGCAAGTGAGCGTATTACACAAGGACCTAAGCAAACTACAAAACGATCAAAGGCTGCTTCAATATCATAATGTATAACTATAATGGGGAAGTAGACAAGATGATAAAAAGAAGCAGATGGCTTTGAAATGCAAGTCAGGGAAGGGGGAAATGACAGGCTCGTCGAATTTTCAAATAAGGACTTGAGATAATAGTGCTTCTTTTCACAAGAGCAACTTAGAAAGCAAACATGAAATTGTGAGGGGGGTTTTTTGGTGGTTGGTTTTTTTTGGTTTTTTTTTAGCTTTTTGAGAAACCAAGCTACAAGGAGACTTTACAGAAAACCCAGACTGTTTTGTGAAGACAGGTGCAGTAGAACAGAGACAAGCTAGCATTAAATGGAGCACAAGAGGAAGTTGGGCTGTTAAAGGAACTGGGGTAAGATGGCTTTTTCTAGAAACGAGGGAGAAAAGGCAGGTGATGTTGATCTGAGCTGTGGGACAGCCAATGCTGTACTAAATTCTGAGGCTTACTCAGAAAGCAAAATATAGAGCACCTCCAGATGTGTCTGGAATACAACTCCCATTATCCCTAACCAGTGGACATGCCTGCTTGGGGCTGTGGAGAGTTGCAGTCCAACATCTGGAGGGCAACAACTTCCTCACTCCTGAAGTAAAAACTATTGATAATACGGTGACGGCAACAGGAAAAGCGAGTCTTCCTTAACTTGGTGCTTGTTAGCCTGCAATTCTCAACATCCTTGAATTGGCCACACTGCCTAGAACAGATGGGACCTAAGTTCCAAACATCCGGAGGGCACCAAGTTGGGGAAGACTGGGATAAGCATCTTGGGGAAGGTTCTTTTTCAAATTTGCAAGTAAATTAAGCCTGGTGTTTGAGGCATGTTCAGTTCCTGAGAAAATCCTTACAAGAGTACTTAAATGTAATGAAGGCTGTAATCCTATGCATACTTACTACGGAGTAAATCCCATTGAACTCAGTGGGACTTAGTTTCTGAGTAAGTAGGGTGCTTTCAGTTGTGTTTCAGGTATGAAACATCAATGCAAAGTTTATGTTTTCTAAAGCAACTTTTCAATTTCATGGCTATTCAACTGCCCACAGTGCATGGCCCAAGGATGTTGACCTGACCGGGTTACATATTTATTTTCATTTCTCCTTGTCAATAAGTTCCATAAATCTTCATAGCCACTTCAATGAGTACAAACTTTGCACACTGTAATTAGTGATAAAACATAGTGATTGGGTTATTAATTGGGGCCAGTTATACCAAAATAGAAGGGACATGGGTGGCGCTGTGGGTTAAACCACAGAGCCTAGGACTTGCCAATCAGAAGGTCGGCAGTTCAAATCCCCGCGATGGGGTGAGCTCCCATTGCTCAGTCCCAGCTCCTGCCAACCTAGCAGTTCAAAAGCACGTCAAAGTGCAAGTAGTTAAATAGGTACCCCTCCAGTAGGAAGGTAAATGGCGTTTCCGTGCACTGCTCTGGTTCGCCAGAAGCGGCTTAGTCATGCTGGCCACATGACCCAGAAGCTGTACGCCGGCTCCCATGGCCAATAAAGCGAGATGAGTGCCGCAACCCCAGCATCAGTCACGACCAGACCTAATGGTCAGGGGTCCCTTTACCTTTACCTTATACCAAAATATATCTTGCCAGTTCTTAAAATTACAGTGGCTACCAGCTCGTTTCCAGGTCCAACTCAGAGTACCAAATGACTAAATGACACCACCAGCATCTGAAACTGGACAGTTGCGACCAGGGAGAGGATATTTTTCAGGTATGCCTAAAAAGCTCACCTGGTGCCTGCTGTTCTGATGTCCGGCTGCCAGTAGCTGCTAGCCACTGCCCCATGTGGTAAGCCACTTAACTGCAACCTCTCAAGAAAGAACCTTCTGGGTATGGCCAAGCTCCATCTACCTAGGCTGTCCATTGGCTCCTCCTAAAGAGCTGCTGTTTGCTCTTCAGTCCTGATTCCTGCCTTCAATGATGACCTAAGCAGTAAATGTCTGGTTTTAGAAGGTAGATGGAAAGAGATGGAAATAATGAATGGCTCGTTGATGGGCTATTGAAGAACCTCATACATTCAGTAAAATCTGGACAAGTAGTATATTTCTTCTTTCTTTCTTTGATGGAAAGGTGAAGTTCCACCATACCTTCAACTAACTCATGCATGTTCAATTAAAAAAACACAAAAAACCAGTCACTCTCATAGGTCTTTTTCTCTTTGAACTATAACTAATAGACTTTATTTTGTTTAGAAGTGTTTTGGTTTGGAGAGGGGTACGAGGGGATCAAAGAAGTTGTCTTCATTATAACTGGAGGGTTTTGTCCATTTTGCTGCTGGTGGGGCTTCTTTCTGCACAGCTAGGCAGGATAACTTTTTCTTCTATTTTTAGAGCAGGGGTAAGAAAATATGAGAGCCTAGGGAAGACTGCATGGCTCTGAACATTAGAAAGATCAGAGGCAGGCCCAGCAGCAGAACTAGAAAAACCTGTTCACAGCATGAACTACCGTGCCAGAAATTCCCTGAAAACTTAAACAGCAAACCCCTATTGTCATTTTCAAAACAAGAAGCCTAAAAACAGTGACAAAGGGAACCCAAGATCATGTGGACCTGTGAACCACTGGTATAAAATTTCAGAAATATTTATGAAGATGTTTTGACATCAGACAACAAAAAATAATAGATTTCAAGTCCAATCAAGGGAATAATTCTGTCCTTGAATCATGATTTTGTATAATACACCATCTCCATATATGATGAACCAAGCTGCTAAATATGCAGAAGCAATCTGCCACTGTATAAGGAGGTCATTGATTATAAGAAAGCATTTGATTTAAATACAGAGAATTATTCCAATGACTCAAAGTGTATGTCACCGAACAGCCCCTAAAATAAACACGAAATGAGGCTCTTCCATGCATTACAAGTAAAGGGAAAAATTACTAGGATGCAAAATACAAGAGGCTAAGTAAGTGTGTGTGTCTGTGCGCACACATGTATTCCTTAATTTAACACATTTCAAAGTAAAATAGGAAACACCATATCTATCTGAAGGTCAGATCTATTTTTCCAAGACAGCAATGTAAGGATACTGAAAATAAAATATATCTGTGTGCGTTTATATCTTTTATATATACATATATATACATACTATCCATTCTATTTTCAGTATCTTTATGTATTGTATTAGGGAAATAGATGTGGCCTTCAGGTAGATAACATACTTCTTATTTAAACAGGTGTTATGTGTATAATATATATAAATACACAAAATGAACTTAGCAGTATACACCTGAAAATTGGCAGGATCCAGACCTTTTCCTCCACATCTACAGCAAACACATGGAGGATCATAGGAGCCAACTCCTAGGGGCTGAGGGGGCTTGGCCTTCCCATTAAAATATTTGAGCCCCCCCCCCAAAAAAAATTGATGGGCACTGCCATTCAAATGGTGTGTGTGCACTGTGTCATGTGGTTATGTGGGGCAGGGCTTACCTGCCCCCCAAATTTTATTCAAGTTGGCACCCCTTGTGGAGGATGGAGCAGAATTCAAGTCATTCACCCTGCACGTGACATCATTATGTTAACTGGCCACACCCTCTGGGAGCTACTTATTCTGCATTAGTGTGCAGGAGTCCTATGTGCCTGCAGATGGATGCATGAGTTCCTGCTCAGGAAGAGGTGCCCCATGTGTTTAGGAGCCCTTCTCACTAATGCCAAATGCAAGGCTGCCTCCATACAACCGCTGTACACAAAGAGGACACCTCCAGGCTGAGGCTCAATTAGAGGCAGATACAGTAGTGCCAAGTTCTCTTCGGGTTATATTCTCCAGGGTTGAGCATGGCCACAACAACCACCTCAATTAATTAATCTAGTTAGTTCATCGCTTCCTACAAAGGAAAGTCACAAAGCGACTTACAACTCGCCACAAATACATAATTTTAAAACAATATCAACAGACTGAAATTCAGGCACAATAGAGATTGCTCTTTGAGAATCACAGTGTGCGCATAAACATCCAGGGGAGATTATAGTCATTCCCTCCATATCAAGCTGTGTACAGACAATAGCCCAGATGAGTTACTTTGGGCTGAGAAGTGCATATGGTTCACGCTGTATTGTTTCCTTTGCAATTTGCCTGCTGGCCCCTATCCAGCATTTTCAAAGATTTCTCAAGGAGAAGATAATGCAAGCTTTGAGACTGTCTGCATGCTCACTTTGAGCGCCTCTGGACGCATCAGCTCTTCTTCCACCTTCCAACTTCTTAATGTGGAATGGGAATGTGCTGGAAACCTACAGGGCCAACTCTGTTATTTATGTGTTAATTCAACTTGATGCCCTAGTTTTGCAATGCTCTTGAACAGGGTAGAATGGATTTGGAGTAGTTGATTTAACTTGTCAGGTTGAATGGTATGTAACATGTGTATCAGTTCTAATTCAGTTGTTGCAAAGTAGGGTGACTTATTGTGACTTTGTCTATAAGGTTATTCAACTAAGCATTGCTGAATGAAACATGAATGTGAACTTGCAGAGTGCCCTAGGTATTTATTTTAAGTGTTTCTGAGTTTCTGATGCTTGTACCAGTAAGAGGCTTTGCAGTCAACAACCGTCTTTCAATTCCAAACCCTCTAAACAACACAGCACTTCTCTCTACAAAGGATTCCTATGTCCTACCTGTGAAGGAATACTTGACATCTACAGGGAGTATCATGTTTGTGACACACACACATGCACACACACGTTTGCTTTTTTGCTTATTTATTAAATTTATACCCTGCTTTTCCATAGGACTATGCCCAAAGCAGCTAACTGCAAAGAAAAAAAAGAATACAGAGAGACAATGGTGTATCTAAATATAAAAGCGAAGCTGATAAAAAGCTGTCAATAAAACAGCATCCTATTAAAACCAACTTAAAATAGGCAGCAAATATTGTACTTACTGTATGTTGCCTATGTTATGGAGTGACAATGACAACTACTACAAATAACCATAATAACAATACAGATCAAGCTGGACACGCCAAGCACCTAGTTTAAATTAGGACAGGGGACAAATTTGCTTTGGTTTGCATTTTGAATACAAACCTACATAATTCACACTTCCTGAAACAATATATCAAAATGAAGCAATCCTTTGAAATGCACATTTTCTGAAATTTTCTCCAACCGAAAAATGTACATATTGGGAGAAAGTCCATATATTGGTAAAACTATTTATAAAATAAATGTATGCAGTTGGAGGAAACTGCTTGCAAAAACCACATGCAAAAATGTGTATATCGGAAGAAAAGGGTACTAAAATGCTAATGAATTTTCACGAGGGCTCCTTTTTTAAAATTCACAAACTGCAGCAGGAATGGGGTGAATTGGTGAATGGAAGAATGAGAATCTGAGAGAATAGAGTGATTTGTCTATCCCTAGTTTAAATAAAAAGGTATTTATCTGCTGGTAAAAAATGTCATCGGAGAGAGAGTTATATGGGCCTCCCTTGGAAGCGAGTTCGAGTTGAGGAGCAGTCACCGAGAAAGCCCTTTTACAAAAGCCTGGATAAATTCCATGACGCTATTTACATTTTTCTTTTCTTTTATCTGTGCCATTTATAAGAGAAGGGTGAAGGAAATGGCAGAAAAAGACAAACTGTGATCAAATTGTGCCCATGATAGTGTTATTTTCACGTTGTACAAGTTATAACACCATTAGTGATAGCTCAGAAGGTCATTATGTACTTCTGGTGGAAATTCAAAAGCACAGACATATAATGTACGTTTCATATAAATGAAGTAAAAAAAGGATTGTATTATGTTTAGACCCACTTTTATATATCCATAAAAACAACACAAATGCAAGCATGTGTTAAGATTCATGGTGCTACCACTAGGCAGGGTGTGTTTACCTCAGGAGGCAATTTTAAAGGGAGAAACATTATACACTGTTATCTCCTTACCTGTGATCTGAAATGGTATAGTCCTAATTCAGGACATTGTCACCTTGTCCCAGTTCGAACTATCGTATGTGTGGCAAAGCCAAAACGTGAAACTAGGAGATAGGAACGTTGTGCCAAGAGCTTCCAAGATGCTAATTTCTTTTCAAGTTGCGTGAACAAAGCCACAATAGTTCCAGAGGCTGAAATCCCAAAGTTCCTTTATTATGTCAAACCGGAGCTTGTCTTGTAAACTTTCAATAAGCCCCTGTGGGATATTTGAACTTTAATGTTTTATTGCTATACGAGTGGACTATTTATCTTAACAAGCAGTACATTGCTGTTTAACCCCCTCCCCACTTTTTAATAACTTCTCATATTAAGCAAATTCACTTTTTATCTATGATGTTTATTTTTCTAGGAAGTTCATCTATTTAAAAGTATTTTCTCAGGGAGTTCAATTTAGCTTTGCCTTTCGAATTAACACTGAACGTATTTTACCTTTTGCAGGAGAAATTAACTATTATTCAAACAATTAGGCCCGAGCAGATTCTTCACCCCATCACTTTGAAGACATTCCCCCTTTTTTACTTGTTATCCTAGACCACTACTTTACACAATATTCTCATCTCCTCTGCTCCCGGGCTATTCTACATCTACCTGTATAACTTCATTCTTTCATATATAATTTTAAAGTAATAATAATAATAATAATAATAATAATAATAATAATAATAATAATAATTTATTATTTATACCCCGCCCATCTGGCTGGGCCTCCCCAGCCACTCTGGGCGGCTTCCATAAAAACCAAAAATACAGTAAAATCACACGTTAAAAACTTCCCTGAACAGGGCTGCCTTAAGATGTCTTCTGAATGTCAGGTAGTTGTTTATCGCTTTGACATCTGCTGGAAGGGCGTTCCACAGGGCGGGCGCCACTACCGAGAAGGCCCTCTGCCTGGTTCCCTGTAGCTTTGCTTCTCGCAATGAGGGAACCGCCAGAAGGCCCTCGGCGCTGGACCTCAGCGTCCGGGCAGAATGATGGGGGCGGAGACGCTCCTTCAGGTATACTGGACCGAGGCCGTTTAGGGCTTTAAAGGTCAGCACCAACACTTTGAATTGTGCTCGGAAACGTACTGGGAGCCAATGTAGGTCTTTCAAGACCGGTGTTATATGGTCTCGAACAGTAGTCAAATGGTAGTCTAGAACAGTCCCATTAATCGTAGCAGGCCTGCTTAAGGTAAGATAGCAGTCGAGTGTGACCAAAACAACTACCATGAACCTTAGAAATGTGGTGTTACCTGCATCAATAAATAGGTGGGTGCCCACTAAATATTGTCTAATTAGGAATGGGTGGGCTGAAAGCCTGTTGAATGGGGAGACACACAATAATACGTTTGGTTGTGCCAAGGAGGATTTTAAACCTCATTGAGGAATTAGTTTGTGATCAAGACCTGGCCTATACAAGCAGAGGAATGGGGGTGGGTGGGTTTAGAATTCTAAGATATTTGGTGTGCCCACCACTGTTTTTCAATATTCCCCTACATTTTTTAAAAAATCAAGTTTGGTGGAATTTTCAAGGTTGGCGGACCCCCTGTTTTTCAAAAGCCAAGCCATGGACCCCTTACTTTTGAAAATTTTGATAACTCTATGGTAGTTTTTGTTATGTGAATGGTGCCACAAACTCCCTGGGTGGATTACATGGACCCCACCACCAACTGGGAATCACTGCTCTAAGGCATGCCACTGGGAGGGATGAAAGGAAACAAATTTTACAACAGATACATGTAACACTTCTGTATATGCCTAATTTTCTTTATACTTCTGGACATTTGCAAAAACTGGGGTTTTTTTAGAAGCACAAATATTCAATCTCATACTGTATTCCCCTTTTCTGGGTGGTCAAAAGAATGTGTCACCCAAAATACCTAGAATATTAGGCTATTTCCTTGATATATATAAGGTGTGTCTGTGTAGACAGTCTGAATTTGTAGAATTGGGAATTTTGTACTTAATAGGTCCTATACTTACAAAACTAGTAATTCTCAGTTGTCGGGGAATGTCACCAGCTTCTCATAAATTAAACAGTCGTTTTGTATTTGCCTTCAGTTCTATAGGCTTCAAAACAGTGTTGTTATGGCATTTTTCATAGTCAAACACCGTAGGATGGCCTGAAAGGAGACTAAAGAAATGACAATGCGATGTTAAACAAAGCACCCACCCACACAAAATCAAAGACCTCCACCAAGTCTTGCATATGCAAGACACAAAGTCATTTTGATGCATTATGAATCACCTGTTAGAAATAAATAAATAAGTGAAGACAAATCCGGCTTTTTGGTAAATATTTATAGAGCCAAACAATAGAAGGATGTGTAACAATCAAATTCCTGGTGAAAATGTGTGCAAGTGGGTTTATTTTAAAAGGAAAATTCCTACTCCCAGTGTCACACCCAATTAAATTCTCCGGGTAATGACCCCATTTGCATAGAGAACAGAACCCACAAGTGGGAATTTTAATGGGCACACCACCTGAGTACATTAATTGAGAGTGACACTACTTGAACTAGTTTTGTGCTTACCCCACTGAAAATTCTACTCATATTATTTTTAATGTCAAGCTACAAGTCAAATTTCAAGATGATGGACTTGTTCTTTTTTAAGCATTGAATTTGAATAAAAGAATGTTTTAATTCTATTATGCATTTCACAGCTTTGCTTTAAGTAATCGGTACTTCTGATTCTCACCACTGCTTCATTCTTTTGCTAGTGATTGGAATTTAATTTTCTTCATTAATTTGTGAATAATTACATACAAAATAATGCCTTTCAGCAGCTAAATTGCTTTTGGATTGCTCCTTAATATATTTTTAGCAAGAAAGTGCATTACAGTTAAACTGGCATAATAGTTTACCAAAATGTAATTGTGTAAATATAGTTAATTAATATTTCTTTTGTAAGAAAACCGAATATAAATACTCAACTATAGGTGTGCCTCCTTTCACTTATACTCAAGCCCAGTGAAGACAGTCGCCCTCAACCAAACCAGAGATCTCACTTACCAACTATTTGATTTCTTCTGCTACAGACAGCGCTCATGACCTTGAAGGTTATTGTAGATTATGAGCCATCACTTGAAACCTATTATGTAATCAAGGAGTCTTGCTTTCACATCACAGAACAGACATATTGAGAGTTATATTTTATAGGTACACTGGCAAAACCATATTGTTTAATCATAATTCACTTTACATTAAAAAGAGCAATCCTCAAAATGCAGCGCCAATATAATCCTGAAGAAAATTAATGGGCTGTGTGCTAGTGGAGCAGTTTAAGGATTGGAGCTTCATTTTGCCAGTTTCTTCCTAATACACTTCGATGGATGTAACAGACTACATGATTTCCCAACATTAAGAAAAATGTACTGATCTTCCTCTAGGAACAAGATTGTCAACTTACGAGGTTGTATATGGCTTGGCTCAAACTGAAATTTTCTAGCTCCCATCGATTGGAGATTAGTGAAAGTTTATGTCTGGAAAGGACATACAAATTATATGTTCATATATCAGTCATTTTGTGCAAAAGTTAAGCAGTCTAGTTACATATTGTGAATATAATTATATGTTTTATGCTGCAAGTCTATCTTCACTTACTTGGGAATAAGCCCCACTGAACTCAATGGGACTTAGTTCAGAGTAGACATGTATAGCATTGCATTGCTAACATTCCTAAATGTCACCTCTTTAGAAGATGGGTCTTTAATGTGGGCCATTTACTCCAACTGACTTCAACTAAGATAACTGAAAGATGAGAATTCATTCATGAATTGTTGTAGATCACTTTCGAAGTGTTTCGTTTCATGCATTCTGACAACCAGATGATAAACTGGGGTTGCAGTTCAGTGGCTTGACCAAGGCTACATTGATAAATATTGAAGAAACATGGTATATACATGACCAGCTAAGACCAGTATAAAGGGCATAATTCTCTTTATGAAATGCTCCGGAAGACCAAAATGGATATCCAGCCACAATGTTTACCTGGCCACTCCTATGGTCAAACTTCAGATATACCTTCTGGGTGGTAACTTGAGGAGTGATCATCCGTATTAGCCACCTAAAGCAGCCCTAACCAGGCATCCTTCTAATATTTGATTATTTGATTTGATTATTTAATTTGTATACCACTTAATACATTAAACATATCTCTAAGCGGTGTACAAAAAACTGAAGCAACAACGGACAACTTAAACTACTGCAAAATACCCAGCTTTGAGAGTGTCCTGCTATCCTATGTGTCCCCTGAGACATAATCTATGGAATCTTCCAGTGCTTTACTTATGGCAAACTAATGATACATTAATGGATCCCCAAACTTCTTCTTGACTACTTCTAACATGGCAGAGTTTTTTCTGTATAAATACAACAGTTTTTATTAAAAACTGTTTACTAAAGCACAGACTCAAATCTAAAATACTGCATTATAGATGTACATTTTAAAAGCCACTGTGGTTATCTAGCAAAAGTGGGAAGATTGTTAATTGATTTTAAGGCAGTTTTGGGAGAGGGTAGGTACCATGACTTCAGGAAAAGATAAAGGGCTTTTGGACACTTTTTTTTATTTTTTAGAGATTGCTACTAGGCTTCCAAAGCCCTTACAGCGGTTGTTTTACAAGCCGCATTCAACTCCGAAAGATGAGCCAGTAAATAATGGTACGACAGTAAGAAAATACCTAAGCAAAGGGAAGCAATGAGGGTTGAGAGTGTTTATAATGTAAATGTATGCAGCTTTGGACAGCAAATGGAATGTGCACGGTTGACCTCAGAATTATTTTTAAATATAGTTTTAATAAGTAATGAATGATTTTCTAGTAAATATAGCATGAAGCCTATGTTATGCACTTTCAAACACTAAATCAAGGACTTTGTTCTAAGCAGAGCAACCATGACAAGGTTGGCAGAGAGATTTGAAAGCCAGGAGTACACAGCACAAAGCACTGTGTGACCCCATAAACCATTATTTTAAACTGATTTTGCAATAACCTTGGGGGCTTTGAATATACATGGGATGCTGCACAAATCGGGGCTGCTTTACTGCTATGTAAATGAAACCTACCTTCACACAATCAATACACAGCTAGAGCCCACCTTTATTATTAAACTACCAAACCAGGACTCACGAGATACAACCTTTGGATTCTTTAAAAAACATGGAAATGGAAGGTTGCCTCACCCCTCCCCTTAGGGGGAGAAACAGCCATGGGGTTTGGGGTGGGGGAATACATGTGCCAATACATGTAAACTTTAGCAATTCATAACAGAATCGCCGAAGAATTGATGCTTTTGAATTATGGTGCTGGAGTAGACTCTTGAGAGTCCCATGGACTGCAAGAAGATCCAACCTATCCACTCTGAAGGAAATCAGCCCTGAGTGCTCACTGGAAGGACAGATCCTGAAGCTGAGGCTCCAATACTTTGGCCACCTCATGAGAAGAGAAGACTCTTCTCTAAGCGGGAAAGACCCTGGTCAGGGAAAAGAGCCTGATGTTGGGAAAGATGGAGGGCACAAGGAGAAGAGGACGACAGAGGACGAGATTGTTGGACAGTGTTCTTGAAGCTACCAGCATGAGTTTGACCAAACTGCGGGAGGCAGTGGAAGACAGGAGTGCCTGGCGTGCTCTGGTCCATGGGGTCATGAAGAGTCGGACACGACTAAAAAACAACAGAAAGAAAGCACTTACCTCTTTCTTAAAGAGTCACACTAGAAGTGCCAGGATGAGATAGCTCCTTTCCTGGTTTGGAGCACTGGTTACTCTTGCACAACATTGCTAGACTAGTCTCTCTTTTAGAGCATCCAAACTTAGAATAGAATGATTATGTTCTAAAGTTTAAGTCACCCATAGAGTGGTGGATAGGAATTGCTATATAAATAAGTGAATGTTTCCTAATTAAACTCACTGACTGCAAAGCAGAATGCAGTTACTTTGTGTAGCCAAGGATACATAAAAGGTAGAGGCAACACAACACATTATAGTCCACAATATAGAGGACTGGATCCTTGACTGTTTGATGGATAAGAGGTTATTTACCTTTGTTCAGTATTTTATATTGCTGGGATACAGGGAAAAGAGACTATTGCTGTTGGTCTAAGCATGCAAATGAGCAACAAAGATAAGCGGCTCAAGCACATCGCCAACCGCAATCCGTCTTGGCTGCTGAGCAGAATGACGGGTGTTGAAAGTGAAAAGTTAAGTGTTTTGTAAGCACTATGTTAGGGTTTGTTGTTTGACATAAGAGACAAAAGATTGCGCAGGTTGCACTTTCATTGCAGATGTGGATTCAGCAACATCTCCATCAAATACTATCTGTGGATATACAGCATCATCTTCTGGACAGCTTGAATATCAAAATCCACAAGCACATAAAAGATCCCAGAGACCAAAGGCCCATCTAGTCCAACATTCTGTTCAGACAGTGATGTCCATGGGAAGCCCACAAGCAAGCCATGGGTACAACAGTACTCTCCCCATCTGTGCTCCCCAACAAATGGTATTCTGCCTCCAACACTGGATATAATGCACAGCTGTGATGGCTGTGATAGCCTTATCCCTCATGAACTTGCCTAAACCCTTTTCAAGCCATCTACTGAACGCCACTGCACTCTTGGGTAGCAAATCTCATAGTTTAACTATGTAACACATGATATAGTGCTTTGTTTTGTCAGCTTCATTGGGTGACTCTGTGTTCTAGCCACACAAGGGAGAGAAAAACCTTCCTCTATCCACCTTCTCCATACCATGCATAATAGTATATACCTCTATCAAGTATGCCTTACTTGCCTTTTTCCCTAAACTATAAAGCCCCACATGTTGAAACCTCTCCTGATGCAGTTGTTCTAGCCCTGGACAACAAAAGAGGTTTAAAGAAGCTCTCAAGGCCAAAACTTTTTTTTAAAAAAGGGAATCACTGGCCTGCGAGTGCTCCAACTGGAAAACAGCCTTTACCAAAGGCATCATGGACTTTGAAGAAGCAAGAACTCAGAATAAAAGGGAGAAATGAGCTAAGAGGAAGGCACGTTTGGCAAATCCTCACCGTGATCAACTACCACCCAGAAACCTATGTCTCCACTGTGGAAGGATGTGCAGAACCAGAATTGGCCTCCACAGTCACTTACGGACACACTGTTAAGACTGTATTCATGGAAGACAATCTTACTCGGCTATGAGTGATCGCCAAAGAAGAAAGATGATCATGTTGACTGAAACTTTTCTAGCTCTTGTTGTTTAGTCGTTTAGTCATGTACGACTCTTCATGACTCCATGGACCAGAGCATGCCAGGCACTCCTGTCTTCCACTGCCTCCCACAGTTTGGTCAAACTCATGCTGATAGCTTTCTAGCTCTACAGTATTTTTTTTTGAGGTGACGCAACCAGAACTATACAAGTGCAGTATTCAAAGTGCAGTTGCACCATAGATTTGTATTACATCATTAGGGAAGTTTTATTTTCAATCCCAACATCTTTTTTCTCGTCCGTCACTTACTGTACACACCCCATAGATGTACGTGTGTAGTTTTTAATTCACATTCACCCACTTTCAGGAGTTACCTTTGAAGATCTTTGCAATCCTTTTTTCTTTTAACCACTCTGAGCAATTTGTTTTCATCACCAAATTTGACTCTCCCACTGATCAATCCTAACTCTAGGTCATGTATTAACAAGTTTAAAAAACACTGGTCCCAATACTGTTTCTTGGGGCACCTTTTTTAAAAATATCCCTCTATTTATTCCAACTTTCTGCTTCCTCTTATGGATCAGTAACTGGTTAAAGAACTGCTCTCTTATTCCACAACTGCTAAACTTAAGTCAGGAGTGGTTGGAGAGCTACTTCATTGAAAGCTTTTTGAAAATCTTAGTACACAATCTATATGCAACAAACATTCCATGCATATGCAATGTAAACAACACAGTTAAACATTAAGCAAATTCATAAATAGATTACAATGGTTAGGTGTCTTCTATTCTATGCTTTAAACAGATTGTCCCAGAGTGAGCCATGAATAGCTACTGGTGGGGCGGGGACAGGACAACAATGTCCTTTATAGTGTACTGAATAAGCATGTACCATATAGTTTGAAAATAGTCAGTGGCATTTGGTTCCTCCAGATTTTTTGGACTGCAACTTCTCAGCCCCAACCATCACAGCTGTGCTGGCTGAAGCTGATGGGTATTGTGCAGTTTGAAATGTCTTGAAGGTACATGGCTGCAGAAGACTGAAACAGAGGGAGAAAATATGTGGACTACAGCTTTTGGCAACCACAGAATCATGTCAGTACAAAAACTCAAGTGCTTGCGTCGAAAGGACTCAAAACCTTCAGGTACATATAAACCTACAACTGTGGTCACAAGTAGATTGAAGCAAACTAATTCTGTTCCTAGATGGAAAATCAGGGTAGGGATCACCCACAGAGATTAAGGAAATTAGGGCTATTCACACCTTCCTTATTCTAGCTAGCACTTCATGCACAATAAACATGTGTTCATCTATCTTCCTTCAAGGGCATTCCTTCAGATATACACAGGATTCTCTACTGTATATTTAAGCTGACATAAAAAGTTTTAGTAACCTGAAAAGGAACACTTTAGTAAATGTTTCAAATGCAATCATGCAATTTTAGGTACTATTCCACGTAAAAAGAATTACAAAGGGGATTAAATTGGTCATTTAGTGCTCATATTACAGATAATTAGAATGAAATTACTGTGACCAAAATTATTTCTTCAGGAACTCAAAGTTCAGTATGTTATGCAGGGGTAAATTATTCCACTCATAACATCCAAGACTTCCAAAGTGAGCAAACAGGATAGTCAGTAACGGGTGTAACAGGAAGCCACACTGAAAGCACTGTCTGTTTCTTTCTACAACCATCAGCACACTTATGGCAGTAAAACCCAAACTGTAATAAAAAGTACTAGGCAAGGATTCAAAATAAATTTCTTTATTTCAAAATAGTGTTTAATATCAAATGATCCAGTTAACAGAAAGGTCATAGAGCAAGTAACAAGCTTTTTTATAAAAAAAATATATATGGAAGAGTTCACAATTCCGTATTAACTGAGGACCTCTGTCTTCATTAAATGGACAGATTAGATGACAAGAAAATTGTTACTTTAACTGCACTTTTGCACTGCTTAACTTTTAATCATAGATGGCTCCCAAAAGGTTGGCTCCAGAAAGGCTAAGTGATGGAAGAATTTTAAGAAACTAAACATAGAAAAAAGTTTCTTAAAACTATTCACTAATGTGCTCCCCTGTGGAGATAAATATTACACACCATTAATATTTCTATGACACATAGTAGCAGGATATATTTAGCATGTCAAATAATTCACACAATTTTTTATTTTTGGAATAAAAAGTGTTAATAATCATATGATAACTCCCAATCATTTGAAGGCTTTATATGTCCCAAGCTAGAAAACTTCCACTATTGAGTATTTTGCACTTGAAGACTGCATAAAGAAGTGCTATAGTGGAGTAGTTAGAAATTTTAACAACAAAATAGAAGCAACCCTTGCATTTCCTTTAATACTGAAATCACATTCTAGGAGGAGGAGTTCAGTACAGTTCCCATAATTTTCATATTTGATCTAACAGTGTGACACTAGTTCTGCTCATGAAGTGTTCTATAAGGTAAAACGAATTACAAATAGACTATCAAAGGTGATGAAAACACAGTACGAACAGATATGTACAGTAATTCATTTTTGAAGAGCGATACTGGATTCTCCTTAAATATTCTTGGATTAATTAAAGCTTGATACATAATAACTTGGGGGAGGGAGGAGTCAAAGCCATATAATAATGGTTGCAGCATACAAAAAACAAAAGTTCCAAAACAGAAATGCTTGTTTCACTAAATGTGCTCCAATATTGTTTTCGGTTGTTGGTTTGTCTGGCAACACTGAACACCTACGTCAAAGAATGGGGTAACCTTGATCAGGGCAGTGTATATCACTCTCTATTTGCCAATTCTGCAGCAGCAAAAGCTGGCCAGTGTACCACATGTCCATCTTGTTCCCCATGGTATCCTCCTTTCCCAGTTGCCCTCCGGGCACCACCATTCAATCTATGTGCTACTTCTCTCTTTAGGTACGCCCCTTACTTTTAGGAGGCATAACTGAGTCCCCCTCTGCCTTGACCCGGAGCTTACTGGTCTACTCAATTTGTTTGCTCTAAAAATTTCCATGTCTAAAACATCCATGAAATCATGCCGCTATAAAAATAACATTTTACTGACATTTTCTCTCTCTCTCTGAAGTACAATGGAGGAAAGATCAGAATCCAATCCTGCAGTTGCAGCAGCAACAAAAGAGAAAAGGGGAAAGCTACCAGAGGAGGAGAGGAAGGCACTCCTTCTGCATTATCAAGTCAAATGTATTGAGAAGCAAGCAGGTAGCTCCATAGAATACCCAAGTATATTCTTAACATTTTCTTTTCCAGTAACAACTCAGTAGTAAGCATTGGTAAATCAGTGTTGGAAGGTTCAGGCTTAACTTTTCATTTTCCTGGAATTTTTATTTGCCACACACATGGGTCATTTGTTACAATAAAAGGAATGGTTGCCACTGTGTTTGGATCAAGAAAGCATAACCTACAGACAGAGGTCAAACATTACCAAACCAACAGGCCATTGGGAAATTTGGACTTACGAAGAAAAATCAGGTTAACCAGGTAGCTGAATTAAACTGAATTAATGAGTCACATAAAAACTCTTGGAAGTCACAGTAAATTAGCACCAGTGTATGGAAATCTGGAAGTCAGTCAATGCACTGGGTTAGATTTCAATTATGCCATGAGAACTATTTAGGGCAAATTTAATTTCCAAAGTGTGCTGCTCACTCTTAAACGTTTACTACAAAGCTGCTACTTTTAAGATACAATAGTATGATATTCCTTCTTTAAATACCTTCAAATACTTTATCAAACAATCACACAACATTTTAAAACTTAAAAACATCAGCTTTATTAATCAATTCATTGGGAAGCATTTCCTGTGTAGGAAGTCTTACCCAGTTCCCCTTTATTCTTAACATGACTGCTGTGTGAAACATCAACATTTCTGCATTTGCTGTCTTAAATAAAAATACCAAAAAAATTATGCGCAAGGATGGGGCAAAAGGAAACACACGGCACTTCCCTGAATTGTCATCACACTTCCAATTAGTTTTTCTTAAATACAGAGAAGTCACACCTTGCACATCTAACTTGTGCCAGGAAATTTGCACACATTTAACTTGTGCCAAGAAAGCCTGGCGTGAAAAGAACATTTAAGCTCTCAGGCTTGCTTACTGGACTCTGGGAAGCTCTTACGAGATCTTGGATGACCCCACGAGAGCTTCCCAAAGTTTTGTAAGCAAATTTGAGAGCTTAAAAGCTCTCCTCCTTGCATGGGAGGCAAAACACACTCAGTGCACCAGCTTGAGAAATGTAGGGATGCACACAAGTGTGGTTCCGGGGTTGTTTTGACTATGCACCTGATTTCAACTTTATGCCCCTTTCCTGGAATGTAACTTCCATGCAAGTTGTGAGTCAACTTTATAGTATAAATGTAACTTGATGGGGTGAACAGCACTTTAAAGTTGCAATTGTACTTACTGCAAAGTAAGCACCACTGATCTCAACTAGAGTTGTTTTTTTTTTTTTAGTAAACATGTATTGTAAAATATGAATCAGTTTGTTCGTGATGCACTTTAGATAAAACTTAAATTATATAAATCTACAGATGAGAAAATAAAATATTTGTTCACATTGCTGTTAAAACAAAAAACACAGTAAAAAGTATTTGTTTTCTGTTTTTGTTAAAAAAAAAACCTATTGCAAATATTTGCCACCAAGAGATTCACTTAAGTGGAAAGCCCTCATGAAACTGTTGTTACTTTGTTCCAACTCTGCTGTTTTCTATCTCTTCTAGTAACTTGTTTGTTAGTGAAGGGGTGGTAAACTCTGTCAACCCCCTGCCTGCACACAACAGGAAACTACAAAGGGCTAAAACCCTTTTGTCTTTATCCAGGAACAACCAACCAATGGTTGTTTCACCTGCGTGAGCAGGTCTTTGCACAGTCAACCACCCACTACAGAAAATTAGATCATCAAGCATTTGTTCTTATGAGTTTGCTTTTCTTCAACAATTGTTTATAAAATCAAGTTAACAGTGCAGAGAACCAGGTTGCTGCAAGTGTCTAAATGTGTCCTTTGAAAGCGGTTGTTGTTTTATTTCACAGAAACACACAAAAACTTGAACCCTCTCCAGTTACGTTGTTGATGTTTTTTAAGAAAGCAGAAAAAAGTGATAAAAAAGTTATCATGATGGGAAACAAATCCCACAGCATTCCATACAAATTTCCAAACAGTCTGATGATTCACAACAGGCATCCATTATGCCACAGTCCATATCACACGGGCAGTTGCAGTCATCTCCCATTTCTTCTCCACAGCAGCAACAGCAGGCTTCTACCGGGCAGACCCCACATGACGCTTGTCCCAGGACAAGACTACAGAGGGTGACGAATTCGCAGAACAAGCAGGACAAGATACAGTGAACACAGCAATCTTTGGAAATGTGGCACAGCATGTTGAAGGAGAGAGGAAAGATAAAAGGAAATAAAAAGTTAAAATTGCATTCTAAATGCCCCCTTGCGTTGAAAAAACTTTTAAAGAAGAGCAATACAAATTGAAGGTACTTTTTTTTCTTCCCACAATACATAGCACACATTCCTTGATTTCTGCTTCTGTGCTGCACAAAGGTTTCATCAGCTCAGCACTGAGAGGAACAATACATTCACAGTCCATAACTAATTTTAGCATAGACCAACATGTCAACAAGGTGTTGACATTGTTCTTCCATTTGATGAGACTTATTCAGCCAGTAAGCTACAAAATACAACTCCTAAGTGAATTTTATCTAGCAAACAGAGAAAAATGAGAGCTAGGGTGGTTCTTCCAGACCGTGGCATTTACACACTCAGCATACAATCCATCCCTTTCACTCTTTTAAAAGAGAGACTATTATCCCACAAGTGAATTTTTTACGTATATGTTTCTAGTAATTTTTCACACCACTTCCCAAGTCTGTTCTATGCATTTTTTAATTGCACTTAATGCAATGCTCTAAGACACAGCTATGCGCATTTTACTGTCTTAGCCATCCAGAGATTCATCTTGGGTTTAATCTAGTAATTAAATCAGCAGCAGACAACCATTCTGGATATCGGAAGGACTGTCTTCTATCAAAGGCTGCCCAAATTCTCCACTCTGCATTTAGATGGGGAGTGCCCACGGAGAGGGTTTTGTAGGTCACGACATCACCTGCACCAACGTTAATGTCTTTTCTGCATAAAACACTTTCTTTGTCTCAAGACATTCTACAAGTTTTATAGCTGATATCAGACCCACCGAAAAGACAGCCAACAAGTTATAGAACACAGAAGTTTTTGAATTTAAAATCAGTGAGGGGAAATGCAGCTTCTAAATTTCTTGTTTTGCACTGAATTCCACCCTGCCTTTTAGCCACAGGATATCCTGTGGACAGGTTAAGAAGCTAGTGCCTAGGTGGGGAAAGGCAATGGAAATTCCATTCACTTTCAAAATCAAACTATATAGAAAATTCAGAATTTCAGGAATTAGTTATCTAGTTTATTTCACAAACTTAAAAAAAAATGAGGTTGAGGAATCTGAGATGCTTGGGCTTATAAAAGGGTCATAACACTAGTCTAGTGAACACTTTGAGGGTTTTTTCTTTTGAACTGTTGAGCCCTCAGCTGTATCACAAACTGTTTTTGAAACTCCCACCGTTCAAAAAGTGTTTTTTTATGTGATATTGGATGGGTTGGGGCTGATATTTGAGAAAAATAAATCTAAAGCTTCTTGGGCTCATGGAATCAGGTTCACAGTTCTTTGAAACATGTGTGCATGCATGAGAAGGAGAGACCAGCAATCCAGGCATTACTGTACTTGAAAAATAAAATTTGACACAGGCAAGACAGCAGAGTCAAGCCTCTAAACTACATAAAGTGAACAGATCTTTTTGATTTTGGGTAGCCAGACTGTACTAAGATAAAATAGTGTCAAGTTAAACTTACAGTCTTGTAGTGAACAGTTCAGACAACGGAACAAAAACGGGTGGAAATAAGGTTTACATTTTAATTCATTAACACCGCTATCCTGTACTTGTCTACTCAAAAGTAATCCCCACTGAGTTCAATGGGACAGAATCCCATGAGTGTATATAGGAGTGCAGTCCTAATTCTACCAGTCACCCTACAGAATTTACAAAGTCAGCTATATGCAGGTGGTTGTTTTGTCAAATATCTCAGAAAGTAGAACCCAGAAATTGATCTACTACAGATGTTCTTCTACTACTTTCAGGTCAAGTATAGGAGGAAGAAAATGTACACATATCCCCCCCCCCAAGGATATTCTCAACTCTCCCCTCCTCACAGAAAGTAAGCATGAGCCACTCATACTTCCTCTATTGCCACTTTAAACAAACAAACAAGCAAACAATGAAACAAACAACACTTAGCTTGAAAAAAGGGAAATAAGAAAATACAAAACAAAATAAAAATACACCAGAAACTTCCTGTTGCAGCTTCTTTAAAGCATCTGAAGATGGCCTTCAGGGAACATCTATATGAGCCACCGAAGATCTCTGTGAAACCCTTACTGACTTTTCTATTGGCTCCCACCTTTTAGAATTATCCTTCACTTCAGATATGGTATGGTATGGTATATGGGATTTCTCATTTTCCCCTTCTTCTTCTTAAAGAAAAAAATGCACTTTGCTCTGGAAAGCAGACTTTAAACATGTTATATAAAACATGTGGCCTTTCAGATGTCATTGACCTTCAACTTCCATCAGCCTCAACCAAAATGGACAGGGCTAATGGGAGATGGAAGTCAACAACATCTAAAGGGCTAGGTGCTCCCCATCATGCTATGTTTTGGTTGCCTTTTAAATGTGGCACTTTTCGTGTGGATTCTGTTTATTAGTGTATTGAGAGTTACATGCTGCGTGTTTCATTTTAATTGTTCTAGTATTTCACATTAATTTAAGCCTCTTTTGCTGTTTTTGAGAAGTAGGGAAGGAAATCTGATAAATGACTGGGAAGAATTGTGTATTTGGCCTCCCACCCTTGAAATGACGAAAATGTGTTTTTTAATTGAAGAAACTGATGTAGGAATTGTGACAATAGGGTTATTGGGAAGAATAGACAACCGCTAAAAGGCTTGCCCTCGAAATACATAAACATCTTGGTTTAAGTAGCATTACTTGCATTTGTTAGCTCATTCCTACACACAATGGTCAGAAATATGCAAATAGGTTGAATGTAGCATGAAAAGAGGTTATGAGAAACAAAAAAGGGGGAAGAGCTATACTAAATAAGCTAGATGGTAAAATAAGAAGAGTGGTTGTGTGCATTAAATGGGATTCTTTATGTGAAGAATAAATGTACCTGTAAATGACCTTCATCCAAAGCTCAGCAGATATGACATGTGAAGTGAAGCTGGGGAGTACAAGTTCAGTGAAGAGGACCAAAGCCAGATTGATGGGGATTAATTAGCTTGTTGTCATGGAGATTGTACTTGAATAAATCTAATACAATTTCCTCCCTTTTTTTAATGTAAAGGATGGGCAGTGAGGAACAAACAGCTACATTGGCTTCAACACTTAAAAATAAGTGTATCTTATTTTTCCCCTCCATCCGGGCAGTTTGATGCAAATCAAAAAGGGGGTCTTTATTTATTCCATTCAACAGGTTCTCACAGAGGCTTAGAGAGACAAACAGCACAACAAATTCTTTCTTGATTCTTTAAAATCAAGTTTTGTCATATGGCTGACACCCTTCTGTTTCATACAAGCCTTCCCTTACAGAAGACTCCAGCCACAGATGTGATTTATTCTTATGAAATACTCTTATTGTGTTATTGTATATCATCATTTAGTCTGTAAATAGATTAAGGAAATTCTCAATCTATTTAAAGGGCAATAAATATTTTCAAACAGAGAAAGAAAATGTCAACAACATGAAGATAAGGACTGTAGAAGAATGCAGACAAACAGCTACTGTAATGCAATTTTTTTAAAAAAATTGTTGGCTCAGTTTTCAGGCTTTCAAAATGAAATCTAACTTTAAAAAGGCAAAGAACATTGCATACACCTACCCACAATGAACATCATTCTGTTTGTGGGGCTATCCAGAACAACTACTTTTAAAAAACCCTAGTTGATTTCTTGAGGCTGCATTTCAGCTCTGAAAAGAGCCATTGCATTTTATTTATGTAAACAGACATAAGGCACTGGTCTAAATAAAGACACTTAATTCTCAGATAATTAGCAATGGCTAAAGTGGTCTATGCATGCTCAATTACACAGAAAAATGTGAAAATATAATGATTCTGATTGGGTATTAAAGTGAATTGTTTAAAAAAGTTTTCTTTTATGCACATTCTGTTAACATGGGTTAGGCAGCTATATTTTGCTATTCCATTTCAAGATTACATATACAAAACAGCCTTCTTGTCTGTTTACCCACAGCCTTCCCCAACTTGGTGCCCTCCAGATTGTTTTGAACTACAACCTGCAATGACACAGACATACTAGCTGGGACTAGTTAGAGTTATACATACATACATACATACATACATAGGACCAGCATAGTGATGGCTCATCTAGACTATGGTTAATTTTACCCAAAAAGCTAATCTTCAGAACCATTATCCTCAAGAAGTTTCAATCCAGTACATAGTCTGCTCTAGTCCTAGCTTACTTACCAGCTGCCTAAAAAGTCACACAACTAATTTGATTTTATGATCTAGTGCCTCTATTTTCCCAACAATGCAAATGTTGTCACTGCCACTGTTAACAGCAGTATGTGGGGTGTCTTTTAGCAAGAATACAGTGGTGCCCCGCAAGACGAATGCCTCGCAAGACGGAAAACCCGCTAAACGAAAGGGTTTTCCGTTTTTGAGCTGCTTCGCAAGACGATTTTCCCTATGGGCTTGCTTTGCAAGACGAAAACGTCTTGCAAGTGTTCCAAGTTTTTTTCACTCCCCCCCTTTTTCTAAGCCGCTAAGACGCTAATAGCCTTTTTGCCGCTAATCCGCTAATCCTTTAATAGCCGCTAAGCCTTTAATAGCCGCTAAACCGCTAATAGCGCTAATCCGCTAATAGGGTTGCTTCGCTAGACGAAGAGACTCGCGGAACGGATTAATTTCGTCTTGCGAGGCACCACTGTATAAAGGCAGTACCCACATGCACACAATGAAACAAATAGCATCCAGTAGTTCCCTAAAATGATCCAATTCTATGTAAACATTTGGAAATATATTATACTTTGGATTTTTAAAAAGTAATAAGAACCACACATTTATAATAACTGGGTACAACCATTCTATGCTATATAGACTATGAAGATTTCCTTTATTTATAGGCCAGAGGTGGCTAACCTGTGGGTCTCCAGATGCTGATAGAATAAAACTCCCACCACCAAAGATGTCCAATGGCTGGCTGATGGGAGTTAGAGATCCAAACATCTGGAAGGTCACATTAGTCATCCTGAATAAGGGCACCTGTTGTTGAAAATCCATATGTTCACCCTTACATATTTTAAACTGAACTACACCACAGAACCAGTAGTGGCTACAGTGTCAAACTAGGGCCTGGGAGACCAGAGTTCAAATCTCCACCTGGCCATGAAGCTCACTGGGCAATTTTGGGTAAGTCACTACATCTCTCAGCCTAATCTACACCTCACAAGTTGTTGTAAGGATAAAATCGAGGGAGAGAACCATGTATACCACCTTGAACTCATTGGAGAAAGATGGTAAGCTACAAATGCAATCCATCCATACAAGGCATAATGTTCCATTTTATTGTGGAAGATATGGGTAGGGAGGAGAAGAACAATAAACAATTCAAAATGCCAAGTTGACTAAAGATGAACAATACCCAGCTTTAAAAACTAAGTATATACAGCAGTTAAACAACTAGTGTATATATTATCAGCACTATTCATGAAGTTGAGGGAAAGAGGTTGCACTGATGTGCATCTCTTTACATTTTGTGAACATCATTTCTTATTTTGGTTGCTCAGTTTGGAGAGATCGTTCTGAAGCTCTTCACAGTAAACTAGTGTTTTCACCATCCTGAACAATCTGGTGCCATTCCACCAACTTGCTATTTTACTTCTCATACCCAACACCTAATCTTTATTAATAGGAAGTGCTGATCCTGTTACAATCCTGGAGGGAACCCCACTTCTCAATACACTGTGCTGTGAAGTACAAAGTTTATCTGTACCCTCTGCTTCTTGTTCCTTAACCAGATACCAATCCATAAGGCAACTCCACCAATTCCATTGCTGCAAGGTTAACTTAGGAGTCTTTGGTGAGAAACTTTGTGAAAAGCTTTTGGGAAGTTCATTCATATATACCGGTGTGTGTGTGTGTGTGTGTGTGTGTGTGTGTGTGTATCATCATCATCATCATCATACTGGATATTTGGTGAGACCCTCAAAGAATTCTAAAAGATTATTTGTAGGGAAGAACTTCTCTTCACCAGAAGCCATACTAATTTTTCCTCAGCAAGAGCTTGTTCTTCTATATGTTTACTATAAATTCTACTTTCAATAATACTTCCCATCAATTTATCTGGAACAGACATTAGCCCAATCATGGGCCTTTAATTTTTTTTTTTTTGCTTCCTCACAGAAGCAACTTTTAGAACTGGTGTGACATTGGCAACCTTCCTATTCTTTAGGAAAGAGGTCTTAACAACAAACTGCATAATTTTGTTAAACAATAAACAATTCCATGTTTGGAACTGACAGGCCAATTTCTAAACCTTTACAAAAGGCTTTTATGACAAATATGTTCAATTACAAAATGCTGACCTGGGTCAGATTTTTTTCAGCTATATTCAGAGAGAGATCAGGAAATTCAAAGAAAACCTGTAAGCACTCTGTTCTCTCACAGCAAGAATCAAACGGGTAAAACCACTATCAAAGTGGCAGCTGAGGTCCTCAACAAGGCTTTACTCAAGGCCCCGCAGAGAGTGGAACAGAAGTCCCAGCAGGAGATACAAGACTTATATAGACACCAGACATAGGCATGGTGAAGGCCAAGGGCAAACTCTGAATGTCAATTTAAAAAGTCAAGCCACAGCCAAAACAGCCAACAAGAACATCTTAGGATGTTATATACGCTGATTAAATATTCAAAAATTAAAAATAATGACTCAAATATATGTCTTTCTAATTCCCTTTACAAACATATTTAAGAACACAAACATTCTGTTATGCACAGTTAACCCTGATTAACCCCCCCTACATGCTCAAGTGACAGTGTACTAGTCCATAAGTTGGCACCATTAAAAACCACCACCACCAGTTCAGAAACTGATCAATAGCAGGTTGGTAACAAGATTCAGTATTCTTAAAATGTGACCTTTTAAATAAAATTACATTTTTCAGAATTGGGATGCAACTGTAGCAGGACCCAAAGAAAACCGAAGCTCAAATGATACCAAAAAAAAGGGGGGGATCTAATTATTTAAATCCAGATCTGTATACATCACATTGGAATTGGAAGTTACAAGATGCTCAGGCCTTACCATGTTCATGGCTTATCTCTACTGCAGACTCTCATTTTTCTGGTATCAGAAAAAGCAAAGCTACCATACCAAAAGTGAGCCCATATAGGAAAAAGTGGGTGTTTGGGGGGACAACTTGCATGCTGGCCCCCACATTCTGTACCTGTGCAGCCCATTCACCCTTTATTTGGACCTCCTGCTTTATGAGTGATTGGGGTAGATACAGGTTTAAACACATGCTGGTGTAGTTTGTAACTTGTTTTTTTCTGTAGGTCAAACAGAGTTGCACTTTTAAAAAAGAAAAATGCTAGCCGTGTCAGTTTTAATCTGCTGAATTAAGCCACTGCATCATCCACCTATACAAAAGATGACAATACAGCTTGGCCACAAAAATTAAGCTAATTTTAAACAACTAGTGTGGCAAGATAAATGCTCAAGCCAGGAAGGAGTAGCCAAAAACAAAGATACATTAAAAATATGCCCCAACAGAAACATTGTTGACAGGGATCCTAACATCTATTAAAATACAGCAGTCTGTATTTAAAAAAGAAGAAGCACTATACAACCTAAAACAACGTTTTCTAAACAAAATAACTGAAGTAGATGGGATAGTCTGGCATCCAGGGACACAATCCTCCAATGAGTGTGCCATTGGGGATATTGCCAGAGAAGCAAGGAAGAGAAACTTAAAATTGTTCAGCTGAGTGCTGGGGAAGCAGGAAACCCTGCAAGCAAGGATTCAAGAAGGTCAGACTGGCATGGTGCAGGAAGTTAGGCACAGAAGCAAAAGAATTCAGAGAGGCGACAGATACAGGAAATAAGATGGCACAGCTTTCAGAAGCTGAGAATAAATGTCAGGAGCTGAAACCGGGTGTTTCTAAACAAATGAGAGTCCTAGTCATGCATTACTTGTGTGTAGGACACTTGCGTTCTCAAACAAGAGCAGGCTGGCTCTTCATGCCCCTTCAGGGTCACACTTAACATCCTTCTTTGCAGTGTTAGTTTTACCCTCCAATGGTAACATTTAACACCTGTTCAGAGACAAACGACGTTCTTTCCTCCTTCAAAAGGCTACATTAACAGAACACCAAATTTAAAGAGATTTTGATCACAGGCTATACAGCCCAACATTATATTCCATTTAACGTACAGAAATTAGAGCCAATCTACATATTCGGAAATATTGTATGGCACGGAGCTTCCTAAGTTACAACATCTCAGGCTGCAAGTTAGGGACTCCAATGCATAAAAGCTGTCCCAAGAATTTCCAATAATGATGAATATAAGGGCTAGAGCATTCTCCCTGGCAAGCTTTCTACACTTGGGAAAAGGGAATATGCTATGAGGGAACGTTAAATAATGTGGTCTCCAATCTACAAAATGAAATGGTGCTGTTTATGATGGACTGCACCGTTCAGAATTTCTGAATGTATAGAGACGAAAGAATTGATTTATGAAGACTAGTAGTGCTAAGTGAAATCATGGCTTTGACAAAGTAAGCCCCTACAAACTGGTAAAATTTAGAAGACGTGTAACAGCAGTGTAAAAACATCTGTATGTATTAGACGTAAACAGTTATTCATCTATGGAAATCTAGGTTCCAAGAAACTGCCAGGAATTACTTCTTGAAATACATTTTCATGTCTGTATAAGAGACTCTATTTGGCCTCTGTTCCTGATTTTTCATTCCACCAAACAGTGTGCTAATACGGCCAGGGGATACTTCCTAAAACTAAACACAGCTCAGGACTGCAAGGATTACAAGCCCAAGCACGTTAGCCATGGCTGGCTAAGTCAGGAATGACTGGTAAAAGACAAAGCAGCAGCTTGGACCATAATCAGACCATGTAAAATTATAAACTGATATGCAAAAGAAATTGGGGAGAAAAGTCTACAAAGTCCTCATTTAAGCTTGTTAAAATTCACCTGGACACTTTCTAACACAGAGCAGTTGCTGATTGGGTCCAAAATGTATTTCCTGCTTTGCTCTACCCTTCTGTTTCAGCCTCTTATCCTACTTCACAGGAATTAGTCTGTAACAATGCAAACACTTCATATTCTGTATCTCTAAACAGGCGCGTTTGGGCCTTTAAACCTCTCTTAACTGATTCCCTAAAGCACAGTGAGACAGATACCTGACATGAATTGGTGTCTGAATACCAACAAAAAAATAGGAGAATCTACCAGTTTCTGTTTTAACAGATAAAGCAAAGTCTGCTGATCGCAGTGTCATGAATAGGAGAGCAGCAGATTTAAAATAGGCTCAGGAACCATGGGGCCATTAGAGTAATTGTGGTCAGCAACACACACAGAAATGAAATATGTTTACTTAACGGACATGTACTGTACAGTGAGGAGAAATAAGTGAAAACCATTTGTATGTGCAAATTATGTATTGGCTTTATAGCAGTATGGTGGTAATGTAAGCACTGGCCTAGGTTTTGAATACCTTTTGGACAGCACATACAGGCTGCTCAGAAATGTATTATACAATTTTCAATGACAAAATTTCATTGACAAAAAGCCTGCCAAAACACATACTGAAGTATTTGCTAATCTCTTAAGAGAGGGGTGAGGAACCTGGATGCATTCACCCATGGGGTTAATTTGTGTTTTGTTTTATTGTGTGCCTTTTATACTGCAGGACTGGCATACTCCCATGGTGTTCTAAATTTCATTCACACCAGTGGGAACTGCAGTCTGAAATGAAAGTTAAAAACTGGGATCCCACCTCTGAGTTGATAAGCAGAATAATTTATCCTGCGGTGTGTGTAATGCTCCATAAGCCGCTTTCCTAATGGAAAGCTACTTGTGAAACATCACCTACCCAACCTCCAGCCCAGGACTGATCCAACAAGGTGGGGATGATGCTCCACAAACAGCTTTCTTTGAGGAAAGCCTTTTGCATAGCCTCACCTAGAACCTGCAGGATCACAGCTGTTATGGGCAGTGGGTGATCCTGGGGGTGTGAGGTTCCACAACTAGCTTTCCTTAAGGAAATCCAGTTGTGGAGCCTCTCCTGGACCCCACAGGATCACTTGTTAAGGGCAGCGGCAGGGGGGAATTACCTGGACCCTGCAGGACCACAGTTGTTATGGGGAGTAGGCAATTGGGGGTGGGGGTGGTGCTGAAGCTCCACAGTGGCGCTTTTTTTTTTTTAAGGAAAGCAACTGGTTGCATCACACACACCAGGATCCACCCATCTGCTCATCAGCTCTTGAGTAGAGGGGTGATTCTGTAGTATGAGCCTCTACTGGACCCTGCAAGATCGCTTGTTGAGGGGTAAGGCCAATGGCATGGGGTGTGAGGCTCTGCAACAGGTGACTAAACTGCATTGAACTACATTAATAAACTGCATTGTGAATGAAGCCTCTGTGAGCCGCCATATGTTGTTGGTAGTGCTATTTTTATAAAAGAGGTGCTGGAACTCACCATGGACGCCTCCCTTGTTCTCTTATAATGGCAATGGCGCTCACCTGAGAGGCGCTGGAACTGAGTTCCAGTGAGTTCCAGCTGGTTGTTGGGTTTCTACTTCCAAGAGCCTCAACCAGCATAGTAAATGGTCAGGGACAACTGGAGTCTATAATACCTGGAGCTCATCAGGTTCCCCTTCCCTGTCCCAAGTCAAATCATTTCCCCTCCGTGTTGTATATGTGATGGCATTGCCAAACAGCAATTCAGAGCTTCTCCATCTACAGATATGATCAACAGTGAGGTGCACAAATGTTGTGAAAGCAGGAAATCTCTCATTTCAATTTCCTTCAAATACTTAATCTTTTCCTTTGGGGAAGTAACTTGTATTTTGTTGTAATGATTTCTATTTGCTTCTGGAGCACGACTCGTGCTCTTCAATTATTTTTAGCTGATTGTGTAATTATTAGCGGGAATGGCTTTTGGTTATTCTGTGTTCAGTTTATTTATAAGGTTTCAGCTTACCTTCGGGTGAAGAGCCTGGCTTGTGAGAGTATGCAGAGCTCTTCTTGCTGCTTCCACTGTTGACAGACAAGCTGGACTGAATTTTTCTGTGCATTTTTTGGGAAACAGGTGCCGAGAACTTTCTGCTATCTGGTGCCCCACACTTGACTCCATTGTGCATCCCACTTGCGTTACTCAGCCCGGTATGGCCATTTTGTATTTGTATTTTGCCTGTTTCTTCCTTACACTTTTCCAGTGGTGAAGCATTTGGTTGTGGCAAACGCTGAGGTTGTGCTTTAAAAAGAACAAGAAAAAGAGACGGTGGTTTAACACATATCTATGGAGAAGAAACTCTTTCCTTTCCTTTTTGAGATCCACACAAACACACACTGAAGGCCTGGGAAGCCTTAGGGCATTATTTTTATGTTGTCTTCAGCTTCAGTGTCATTTCCAACCTGAAAAGGAAGAGGACTGAGCTTGAAAGTCAAGGGCAAATGGAAGATGTATGGACTCAAGGACCAAGCCAGAGGAACTTGGGAGATGCATAAAAAGGACACCCTAAATTTCCCCCTGAAAAAAACCACACACCACAAAAGCAGTAAGCAATGGACCAGGTTAACCCTCTCCTGCAACATTTCCCCAATATACCACTGTTTACCCAAAATGACCATATTTGCATAGATACATAGGTGTGTGTGTGTGTGTGTGTGTGTGTGTGTGTGTGTGTGTGTGTGTGTTCCCCCCTAGTGAAACAAGTATCATGGGGGAACAGGGGGAGGAATTTAGATCAGAAGAAAGGTTTGAAACCGCATGTCCTCCAATGCCACAGCCCTACACCAATTTAGTTTCTCCATCACTATTGCTCCCCAACTCCTTTCTTGAGATAACAGATTGGAATATCCAGATACATATTTCCACATCCCATCTAGTTTGGTCTTAAGTGATAAGTGAGCACAGTATCCAAGACTATTAAGTAATGCCTTTACTGTTTACATGTATGTAAGTTAAGAAAGGATTTTCAGTTCACCATTGCCATGCTTTCTGGAAGATAAGTGAATTTATAAGAACGTCAACTCTTTTCTTAAAATGAAAGATTTGTTTGTTTTAAAGATACTGAGCTGCAAGCCAGGAAGTTCCCAATTTGAATCTCAACCCTGCCCTGAACTCACTATGTGGCCTTTGGCAAGCTACTCTCTCCCAAACTTAGTCTGCAATATAGGAGATAACAATACTGTCTTGTCTTACAGGGCTGTTATAAGGATTACAACTAGATAATGCGTGTGAAGTGCTTTGAGCACTTGACAGCTGTACACAAATGTTAAGTATTTATTAAGTACTGCTTGCTATAATAAAATAGAGGACATGTAATGTTTATATTAAAAAAACAAAATACTTTGAGGATTCCCATGTTAAACAATATAAATCTTAAGAGCTGTGAAGCCAAGCAGAGAAAATGTAATATCTTGAGTCAAAGCAGGATTCTCTAAACTGGACTGAAAATTAACCCACATTATTTATTGCATTTCTGGGTTGCATTTTAGCCAGCAAGTTCCCATGGCCGTTTAGATAAAATTGGAACCACTGGTGAATATTAAAACAATGATGCTAAAACCCACAATGAGTAAAACAAAAACAGCTGGTCGACAAAGGCAGAGAAGAAAAACATGATGGAAAAAACACCAACTTCTGCTAACAGCAAATCGAACCCTGGATGATTCTCCAGAAGCCCGCCTTAAACAGAAGCATGCAGCTACCATCTAAAGTCTGCTCTTTATTTTGTATAAAATCAATGTCAGAATATGCATTTTTAGATCAGGGCATTATCATTTTTTACGCTTGTGGTGCTCTGGGGGGTGGGGGGGTGGGGAGACGCTCCTTAAGATATTCAGGCCCCAGATCCTTTTGAGGTTTAAATACCTAAAAATGGCCAGAAACAAACTGGTAACTAATGAATATTTTTAAAAATAGATTTAATATATAGCCGCTTATACTCATCAATATGTGAACTAAAGCTATTACTAGACTGGCATCAATACTCTGGAACACCGTTCCTGTTGAACTAAAGAGAGGCACCCACAGCTATGGTGTTCTGTCACCTGCTGAAAACATTTCTGTTTCACCAAGTGCTTTCCAGATAATTAATTTGATTCAGTGTTGGTCATCTGTTGTGTATTTTATGTTTTTATATGTGCTGAAAGCTGCCCAGAGTGACTGATGAGTGGGGTATAAATAATAAAATAACAATACCAATAACTTAATTTTATGTTTTGATTATTTTATATACCCTATCATATTTACATGACTTGTTAGTTTGTACTTTCATATATAAAAGGGCAGTTATATTTTGGTCAGGTGAAGTCTCTGGCCCAACGAAACTTATTCCCATATTCCCTAAGCAGCCTTGCATCAACATTATATTAAAACTACCATGTATAATAATTAAAAAATCAAAAAGACACAAAGGAATGAGAAGTCCTAATAACACAGATAGCATAAATTTACAGCCCAGATTTAGTAGACAATTTAAAAGTTTCATAAAGCACGAAGACAATGCAACTCTAAATTGTGTTAAGAGGTTATCAATGTAACTGACCGGTTTAAGAAAATATATACCGTACTTTTCTGTGTATGACTGTTGTTGTTTTTTACTCTAAAATAATGTTCAAAATCTGGGCTCGTCTTATACACGGATAGTATCTCCCCCCATTTTCTTAAATTGGAGTCCCCCAAAATAGGAGGTATCTTATACATGGGGGTGTCTTATAGACGGGGAAATTCAGTACATACCAGTAGAAAATATATATACAGTGGTACCTCGGTTTAGGAACTTAACCCGTTCCACAAGTCTGTTCTTAAACTGAAACCGTTCGTAAACCTTACAAGGCCTCCCGCCGCCAGTGCCCTTCCACCGTTCAGATTCCATTCTTAGACCGAGGTAAAGTTCACAAACCGGGACACTACAGTGGTACCTCGGGTTAAGAACTTAATTTGTTCTGGAGGTCCGTTCTTAACCTGAAACTCTTCTTAACCTGAAGCACCACTTTAGCTAATGCGGCCTCCCGCTGCTGCTGCATGATTTCTGTTCTCATCCTGAAGCAAAGTTCTTAACCTGAGGTACTATTTCTGGGTTAGCGAAGTCTGTAACCTGAAGCGCCTGTAACCCGAGGTACCGCTGTACTTCCGGTTTTGCGGAGTTCGTAAACCAAATATTTTGTAAACCAGACTGTTCTTAAACCAAGGTACCACTGTATATCAGTAGTATATAAGAACTTATGTGGAACAATCTCGTGACATATGGAAAAGATACTTGCACTGTCGCTTGCATATTGGTCTCCTTTGTCCCCGACTCCCTTGCAACAGATATGAAGGGGGGCAAAGACACCTCGGCCTCATTGAGTTGGTGCGCTTGACTCAGGCAAGAGAAAGGTCAGATAAGTCACACCACACTGTCCATTGCTGACCCTACCCCTGAGTCAAATGGTGGGATTTTGTAAGGGGTGGAGGGAAATCAATTAAAAAACAATGAATGGTACTTCTGACAGGAAACGGGGATTATAGGAACTCCATGTTGCCCAACATCCTCCTAGTAATAGCAGCCTTTGATTTTTCAAGAGAAGAAGGGTTTTCAACTACCATAAGGACAAAAGCAATAGCTGATCACAGTGACCCTCTGCTTCTAGCGCACAAGCACACACACATATTACTGAAAACATAAAAACCTCATTTATACCACAGTATGTCAAAATGACCTTAGTTAAAACATTGGAAAAGGAAAAAATAATATTTGTCAGAATAACTAGACCTGCAAATAAACATTTGCCTGGTTGCTTATGGGAAACAGGACATGCCTCTAAGCTAAAAAACAGTGAAGCTCTATAGTTCTGTCTTTCTCTCAGGCCTCATGGCTAACTAGATATGTGTGGTCAGGCAGGAAGTTTGTTTCTTTTTTAAAAAAGCAGCACACACTCTCTTGCTCTTATAAGCAAGGCTGATAACTTATTATTTAATTCAAACCTTTTGGGTCGACCCAGCCTTTTAGAATTAAAGACACAACACCAAAGCTCCACTCAATCATAGAAGTATAAATTCATTTCAAGTACCTCCAGTGATCACAAGTACTCTTGCAATTCACTGACAAAAGGAAATCCCCAAAGGTGGTAGTAGGAACTTAAAATGCAATAGCTTTTATATCGAATACTCCCTTTAAGTGCATAGGCAGAGACAACTTATCCGAACCACTGGCATAAAACTCAACATTCCCCATTTCTATGCAAGACTAATTTGATCTTGTTCCATTTTCACCCTATGTAGGTATTGATAAAGAGGTAATCATCTCTGGGATGTGGAAGTATCTTGCCACTTAACAGTCTGGCAAGTAGATGCATTATTTGGAATTCTTAGGTATAAAATGTTATGCTTCACCAATTGTCAGCTGTTGGGAAATATGTTATCCTTTGTCAATAAATAAGAAGAGAGAACATAGGAAGAATTCTGTAAATCTAAATGACAAAGTTATTAGAATTGACAGTTATGACCTTTAGAATCTAGCAGAACTGGAAATGGTTGTTTGCAATTGTTTACATTTCAATATCATATTACAATACATGACACATGATCATCTCCCCTGTCTTAAAACATCAGGCCTATTTTCCCAATTAATGGGCAATACGAAGTCCTGGGGAAGTCTAGCCATGCAAAGTTATTTGTTTTACTTTCATTTTATTATTTTTACTAGGATCAAGAGATAAATTCTGCTCCCAAAGTACTCTTATTTCAGTAACATTAACATACAACTTTTTAGCTGACTGGCTTTAGAGTATTCACATATGATATGTAGGTCAAATCAAAAGTGAATAAAACCCCCAAATGTATTAGTTATACCAATTTAAATTTATTTTAACTTTATTGATAATTTTTCACTAGGGAGACTTGAATCTTATGGTTAAAATACACTTGAAACCAATTAGGAACCATATGACTGCATTCTAGTATAAAGAATAAAAAGCATTTGACAGTTTTAAGATTAAGCCACAACCATTCAGTTTAAAACAGCAATGTTTTTACCTTATTTTTAAAGGTTGTGTATATCTTAAAGAAAAGAAAAGCGTAATGCGGGGAATGACACAATGCTTTCTTAAAACACAGTGATACCCAGGGACTTTCACTCTCCCTTTAATGATCCGCTGCTCTCATTCAGCTGTCTTTCTTTTTTTTCTTTCAAATCTTTACATATGTGACAGCTCTGAAAAGTAGACCATAGACCATCTGGCATTTTCAGAGGTGTAACTTGTGCAAATTCAGCTCTACTGGGAACACAATGCTATCTCCTGCCTGCGTTATAAAAGATACAATAGAATGTAGAACTTATGAGTTGTTTTGAATTATTCATTTTTTGCCTGTATATTCAAGAAATTTTACAAACTCTGCATTTTGTACTACATAATCACATGCGTTAAAGGTACAAAGAAACTTTTTGACACCTCTTTTCTACAGAAAGATGGCATTTTGTTTGATATGTGAACATTCAGTGTCTGTTATATCATTCTAAACAGACCATGTGCTGCTACAAAAGCCCCCATTTTGCACTATATATGAGCAAAATTTTATTCTTGTTATTCAGTAACTAATTCAATACACATCAATATTTCCAGTACTAGATTTATGAACATTCAGCAGCTTAAATCCAGGATGGCATTGGTCACCAACTCGTGTGTGTGTGTGTGTGTGTATCTCACAACATAGAATGCTACCTTGTTAAATATCCACAATGAATAGTTTTAAACTGTCTTAAGAAATACTGTTCTTCCATGGTTAAAACGTTCTTAGAGTGCAGCAAAACCAGTGGATTTAGGTCAATCTTTTATACAGTGTTAATACTAGAAAATTTTCACCAAGAATGATAAGTATTGGATTAATGATTCAATAGAATGAATCACTTTTGATAGAAAACTAGCAGATAATGTAGCCAGTAATAACTATACATGAATCTGCTGCCTGTGGAAAAGCAATAAAAAGGCAATATATTGCTACAGCATATAATCTATTAGCATGTTTCACTGCAGTACTGTCATTGGCCTCTTCATAAAGCACACCTTAATATAATAACTTTTGTGTTACTTAACCAACTTTACACAGTAATTTAATTGTAAGGTTAGTAGATAGCATAAAATAGTTCCAGGAATTTAACATGTATTTATTACTAAAATTTTGGAGACTTGGAACGAAGTGATTACACACGTTCTTATTCTGATTTCAAACTTGCTGCAATTTCCAGCTGACAAAAAAGTATCGCTTGAATATATTTTGTGAACTGTGTTTATATAGACAGACTTCTTTTCATTGCACACAGACACACAATTTTCAAACAAATTAAAACTATTTTCAAACACTAATTAATAAACAGCTATAAGGACTGTGAAATGCACCATGGGCAGAATTCAGTTTTCAATATATGAGGGCACAAGTGCAAAAAAATGAGCAATGCAATGCAATAATCAAACAAGTATGTTCAAACAATGACATACTTAATTTATGTGGGTTATTTTGAGTTTGATTTAAATAATTTATACCTGTGAAGTTGGAAATATGTGCACAATGTTTGTGTTGTTATTTATTTCAGAAAAGCTACTTAAATTTTGAATATGCAAATTAGTTTTTTTACATCTTGAATAAAATTAAAATACTCCATGAAGAATTTGAGATACCTAGATATACAATATAAAAACAATTAACAAGCACTCTATCCATCAGAATAATAACAGAATAATAATAAACATTTACACAGTTATTGTTTTGAGTGTGCCAAGTACTCTTTCTTAAAGGTCCCGGGCCCTAAGGAAGCCAGACTATACTCTACTAGGGCCAGGGCTTTTTCGGTGACGGCTCTGACCTGGTGGAATGCTCTGTCCCATGAGACTAGGGCCCTGCAGGACTTGAGCTCCTTCCTCACGGCCTGTAACACAGAGCTATTCCGCCTGGCCTTCAATTTGAATTAGCCTGATCCTCTATTCCCTTTTCCCCTTTCCTCTTCTATGAAGAAACCCTTTCTGGGACCCCACATTTAAATTCTTCCCTGGTCTCCTTGCTGGCCCTAGTAGGACCAACTTGGCCAGTTAGCCCTAGTGATCATTTGAAGTCTACTGACTGGGTCCCGTCCCCCCCATGATATCTGAATATTTGAATTTTATTGATATTGATGCTGCATTTTATGTTGCATTTTATGCTGTTTTTAAGTCACATTTTAATCAATGTTTTATATTTCCTGTTAGCCACCCTGAGCCCGGTTTTTAAACCGGGAAGGGCGGGGTATAAATAAAAATTACCTTTTTCCTTTCTTTCTTTATCATCATCATCATCACCCTCGTATCACAGGCTTGGGGTCTTGCTGTCTGGGCAGCCCAGGATCTCCAGCCCTAGAGATGTGACTTTGGTGCTGCTAACACAGTGGTTTGACTTCAACCCCAAAGGCACACTCCACTGTCTCTCAAGACAGACGGTGCCCTTAATATATATGTTTTGTGTGTGTGTGTGTGCATGTGCGTGTGCATGAACATGTTAGGGTGGACTATTGGTACGATCATCTATTACAGGAACCTGCTATGAAAAAAACCGTATTGGGATTTGCTCCACACAGCATCCCATAAACAATGTTCAAAATGAAATACAAATTACCATGCTCCTTTCAAAATCAATATAGTATCCACATGCAATTTCGTTTCATGCAAGGGCGAGGGTTGGAAAATGTATTGTTTTTTGATAGCAGAACATGGGGCTCCCTTGGATGAACGTGCAAAGGAAATGGGAGGGAATCTATTAGATTAGTATTAGTCTGAATTTTTCATTTATCCCTTAAAGCATTCATTGGACTTGATACTTAGAACTGTGAAATATTTTGTCAAGCTGGATTTATAATATACTATGGAGGGTAAAAGTTATGTTTGAATCAGGAAGTCATCTCTTTATTTCCTGTGCCATGCTAAAAATCCATCAACACCTTAGACGATATGGACTATATAGTATCAAATACATTCATTGTAGAAGAATTGCCAGCCAAATCTATGCAACCACTAGCTTGAGGAGAGTTTGTCAGGTTTACAAATGTTTCCAGTGTTCTGTAAATTAGCCTAAATTTGTATTATACATATTCTGAAACAGGTCCTCCATTTTGGTTTTTGAAAATGTCTTTATTAAGCCATAAAGATACAGTATCAATAACAATGCAAACTTTTACGAACTCTGACTAGCCTCCTTTCAATTCTTTACTGGGTAGCTATGCACAACCATCTAGAATATTAACATTCAAGTTGCAAGATATACCTCTGAGTCAACCTGTAAAGTGGCTTTTGTCAGCAATTATTTTTGAATATTTCCTAGGAAATAAGTAGCATATACTGCACCTTCTACATCACAGAAGGCATACATTAACTAAACAACAAGAAATGATCAAGGTACAATCCATCTTTTTAAAATCAATTTTTCATGCTGAATTTTTAATACCATGCTGACTTTACAAAGAAACTAAAGTACCAACTATCAGCCATCAACTATTTCTTTGGAACCTCCTCATGTTTTACAAGAAATACATCATTATGAAACAGGATTTCCTTTGTGAAGAAATACTCCAGCAAAATTGCAAGTAGATTTTTTTCCAGAAGGTTTACTGAAAATTCCTCGCTAAGACAGCCCAGAACTCCACTTACAGGATGCAAAAAGGATATTTCATACCATTGTTCTCACTTAAAGCATTTTTGCAAGGCATCCCAAGAACAGACCTTTGTGCTGAGATCCTTAATAATGTGCAGTCTAGGAAACTGGCTTCTGCACCCCAAAATATGTATTTTGATAACATAATTAGTTTCACCAAATCACTTATCTGCAATCAGTTTTGAGAAGAAATGGGTGCTGTGTAATACACTGAAACATAAGATCACCTTATACAGTGGTACCTCTGGTTGCGAACGGGATCTGTTCTGCAGGCCTGTTCGCAACATGAAAAGACCGCAACCTGCAGCGGTGGGTCTGCGCGCGTGTGGGTTGCGATTCACCGCTTCTGCACATGCACGTGGTGTTATTTTGCGTGTCTGCGCATGCGTGAGCGGCGAAAACCTGGAAGTAACTCTTTCCGGTACTTCCGGGTCACCGCGGGATGTAACCTGAAAGAACGTAACATGAGGTATGACTGTATCCCCCTCTTTTCTTACTCTCTGCATTACTCTCTCTCATTTCCCCAGTCTTCCTGTCTTTTTCTTTGTTATTTTACCTCCCTTCCTTCCCATCTGTCTCTTTCCTCCACAACCATTATCATTTTCCCTCCCCCTTGTTCTAGCTCTGAATTTACTGTTTCAAGCATGGGTTGGACTGGGTGATATATAAGGGCTCACCAACTCTATGGTATGCTTACACTTGGCCCGTCTATGGTTTCTACCTACTAGCCAGTTCCAGGAATGATGCACAAGGGCCTAAGAGACATAAGGCCCAGGTGGTCTCCTCCGGCCATTTTATCCCAATCTAGTATAAATGAAATTCTCAACCAGCACACAACCATTTTGCCAGGAACTTTCTGAAAACAGAATGGAAGTTTAGGATTCAGGCCTTGTATTACCAACAGGAAAATAATATCTGAAATGTAATCTTAGTAGCCATTTAGCTTCAAGAAAGAGCGGCCACAATAAGCCCATGTGTGAGTTGGGCGTTCTCTTCGTGGCAAGCTATGAAATGCCAGTAATGAATACTAAAGTTGTGTTACCAGATGATAGGGAAGAAATCACTGTATTTGTACCTCTAGTTTTGTAGATTTTCATAGCACTTAACTGGAACCACTAATTTTATGACCAATTACAACAGTGATCAACATTTTATAACGCTAATTTATAGTCTCCCTAACATTTTATGCATTAGTATTCTTGATCAGCATCTTACACCTTCATTAATCACATTATCAAGGGTGTTTTGTTTTCTGTCACATAAAAATTTATGAGGTCTCAGGGCAAGGCAGGTGGTTATTCCTCTAAGGGTTTTTTCCCATTCAGTTTCCTCTTTACATACCAGAACATGTTCCTTTATTTTTTGTTTTCTCAGTTAATTTGTTTTATGACAGTGCTTTAGGTTTATAATGCCAAAATACTATACCTACTAGACCATTACTCACAAGTACTGCAAACAACACTGGACATGCCAGAAATGCTATCAAAGGTTCCAGCAGCTTGGTGCTTGTTCAGAAGGGACTGCATTATTAACTCGTTATCATTCGTTTTTGCTGTGAGGCTTCCAAGATAGTGATGTGGAGCCACGTCACATATTGTCTGCATTGCCACCTCCTGACACTGACAAAGGGAGACTAACACATGGATGGCCAAAAATGTGCCCTTACAGATGTGGGGGCAGCAGGGGCATCACTTTCACAAACATGTCTGGCATCACTTTCACAAACATGTCTGGGGAGGGTGTAGGCTTTTAATTGTTGCTGGCAAACCACATTAAATACATCAGTCTTCTAAAACTTAAATTATCCATAGGTGATAAGGAAGTCCATGTAGGCAGGTAGAATTTTTTATATATGGTTAGGTGTGCAGGCTAGCAGAGGCGGCGTTGCTTTTCCACCAGACCAATTGGGTCCCATGCTGGCCACAGAGGAGGATACCCCTGCTTGTTCCATGATCAGCAAGATGAAGGATGAAATTAATATTTTTATATATTTACTTGCCATAAGCAGATGCTTCAAATTTAGTAAAGGGTTATATCCAACCTGTTGTGTTCCACTCATACAACAGTGCTCTGTTTTCTCTGTGCACCCCCAAAATCTGCTTCAAATGGTCCTTCTCTACAGCTGATTTTGAGGTTACATAGGGGGCTGGAGATGACAGGAGAGGACAATGGGGTTCCACTGCATGCATGGAAGTCTGCAGTGCCTATGGAACTGCAATGTTGGGTGCACTACTATATTTCTGGCAAAATTATGACTTAGTACTGTATTATTTAATACAAAGAACTTAGCACGCAATATTTACATTTGTGATATGAAAGATATTCTAACAATACTACTGAAATAATTCCTATGAGTACTCTTGACCATGGATTGCAAAGATAAACTTTCCTAAAAACTTATACACTTTCTTACCTAAAAGGAAGTCAAGTGTAGCTTATTTGAAATCAGTGCCAAACACTTTAGGTACAATACTGGTTTTTCAACTCACACACTCTCTCTCTCTCTCAACCCCCCCCCCCCAAAAAAAATGGTTAAAGCATTTTTATTACTAGACTATAGAGTTTCATGTCCCTTATAAGCAGTGACCACAAGGTTCCAAAATTGAGAAAGAAAAGAAAAACACCAGTCATCTTGCACTTGTAAATTTGTAAAAGAACATTCACAAAGGAGATGGCAAAGACAGCCATAATGGGATGAAATTATCCATGCTATTTTCCCCCCCAAGCAAGTTAAAATTCTGATCCTCCTCTCAGTTCACAGAAGAAGATATAAATCTCTATGAAATCATTATGCTCCCATAGTTTCAATATAGCGGAGGCCAGAGGTACTCAGAAGTCCTTATCTTGTGGAATTAACTGAATGGGCACCAAATATCAGCAGAGCTTTTTGCTTTATTTTGAACACTGTAAAGATATGCCATGATAAAATACATGCAGCATTTTTATTTTTACAAAAGAAAACAGAATACTTCAATTAAAAATGCTCCCCTCCCTTTCAGAAACGTATAGAACAAAACAACATTGTCCTGTTAGAGCTTATTTAGCGCACACCACATTTACAAATATTTCCAACATAACCAATGTTTTTGTATGAAATTAGGTTATTTTTCAAAAACACTTTGTACATGGAAAAATGTCTAACACACACAGTTGCTACAACCATGTGTAAATATTTTCCTATTTTTATTCAATAACTTTCCTTTCCTTTCCCCTTCCAAACTTCATGGAGAAGAATCTACTGGTGAAGCCATTAAAAGAATAATAATTCTATTTTATTTTTTTAAATCGAATACAGTCATACCTTGGATCCCAAACGCCTTGGTACTTGGACGTTTCGGCTCCCGAACGCTGCAAACCCGGAAGTGAGTGTTCAGGTTTGCGAATGTTCTTTGGAACCCAAACGACTGGCGGGACTTCTGCGACTTCCGATTGGCTGCAGGAGCTTCCTGCAACCAATGAGAAGCTGTGCTTTGGTTTCCTAACGTTTCGGAAGTCAAACGGACTTCCGGAACGGATTCCGTCTGACTTCAAAGGTACGGCTGTAATTGGAGTGTTCTTAACTGCAGTGCAAATGTATGCAAGTATTTTCACATAGAACATAACTCTACCCCAGTCCCATTGTGTGTGTGTGTGTACATGCGCACGCACGCACACACACACACACGCGCGCACACACACACACACACACAAATCCTCACACTCCATATCAAGCTGTTATGTGTCTTCTACAATTCACATCCAGCCTTGTCTTCTCCCCCTCCATTGAATCACACAAGCTCCCATTCCCCATAGCAATCTTGATGGGATACTGCGGCACTCCGTGTACCACGGCAGAGAAGCATTAGTCCCATTGTTTTCAGGGCTTTATAAGTGAACTGTGGTATATTTATAGCACAGGGACACAGCTCAAGTTGTGAATATTTCTAAGTGAAGTACTCTTCACACATACTGAACTCCCTCTAGCTCAAAAAGGAAAAGGCTTAAAGCCACACATAATATGCAATATATGCCTGCATTTCCAAGTACAAATTATAAGTAGCAGCAGTTCCAACTCTCATGCCCTAAGCAAAATATAATTACTCAGCTCACCACAAAAGTGAAAGAAACCAGGTCTGCTATCCTCCTCCTTACATCCTTAAGAGGCAACTCTTAACCACAATATCGCTACATTTTAAATTTAAACCATAACACAGCTCCAACTGATACTAACTATAAATGTTCTTAAAAACAGTCTCCAGCCCTGAAAGAAGAGCCAGAGAAAAGGCCTCATGGACTAATACCACCTTCTAAAGTCAGAAGTGGACAAAATTACTGGATTCCACTCCAGTATAGTATTAGTACTGAATAACTGAATTCATTGGCAATTCCAGACGTGCATCTCTGGAATCTTTCTCATAGCTGAATTCCACTCACTGAAAATTTGCAGTCTTTAGATACATAACAGGCTGTATATTCATGCACTGGAGCCTCCTGCCCCAACTTGACACAGTGACATCAAGTCCTTTCATGCAAGAGGCCTCCATATCTATTTGGCAAGGTCTACAACATTTCCCAAACCTCCAGATGCATAACAACACAGTCAAATTCTGGTAGATCTCCAGCCAGGTTCAGTGTGCTTCTGAGGCAAGTGAAATGCAAAACCTATATATGTGAGAGTCTGTCACTATCTATATACCACTATGAATTGTAGACTTATATCTGAAAACTGAATTAAATCAGCTATGCAGCCAGTACCCATTCTAGTTAACCCTTGGTACACAGACAGATGTAGGCAAGTGTGCTTTTGTTCATAGTTACATTCAAGGACAACCTGCAGAACACACAAATGCAAATCTATTCCATTCAGATATACACCTTATATATACTCGAAGAGCGCACTATTGTCATATAGATGGTAGTAAAATGTATCTGTGAGTATTTACCATACCATTTTTGTTTAAAATATCTTGTGCTACTGAAGAATTGATTATTTTGGAGATGGCTAACATTTTAAACCATCTTACGCTTTTATAATTTGGCAAAGTATCTTATTTTGTGTTTCAAATGCTAAATATGGTTAATTGAATATATCATTACTCTAGAAAATTGCAGACTATCACAATGCCAGTTCACTTACTCCACAGTATTATTTCAGGAAAGGTGTGGGCAGGTTCTTTTTTTTTTTGTATGCTATACACAGGCAAGCTTCTTTGAAATATACTGGAAACAAATGGAAACATACATCTTAACATAAAATGCAGCTTTATTTCTGGTAGGTTCATAAGGATGCATTACAGCTACGGGGCGGGAAGTGATTTAAGTAATATTCGTTTCAAACAATATATTGCTTTATGTACTTTATTTAGAAAGCATCAAAACTTTAGTTGCTGATTGGAGTTATGGAGAGAGTAACAAGGAAAGGACAGTGACAAATAATTAGGACTTTCCCTTGTTAAGATAATGATCTTCCGACTTGGGGTTCACATTACCTAAAACTTTTTGGATTAATGACTGAACATGCAGCATAATCGTGTGCATGTCTACTAACAGGCAAATCCCACTCTGCTCACTGGACCCTACACCCAGGCAAATGAGCATCAGATTGTTCATACATAATAAAAATAGCAAACATCAGTCTTAGGCAGGAAAGCAAAGTTATTCCCTCAGATAACACACTGCCTGTAGATTTAGTCCTCTTTAGAATCATCACTATTAATATGACCAACACTTTTTGAACAATTAGAAGATAGTAGCCTCGTGTCCTTTTCTTAGATTTAAGTTCAGTATATATGGGTAATTCTTAATACAAAGCTTGATAACACTGACAGTTCTTTCTCATTCAAGCGCTGGTTCCAGTTGTCTGAAAACATTCATTCAGTCAGTCATTCATTCAATTTGTATGCAACTTTTTCACACACACAAAATCACGCTCAAAGAAGCTTACAACAAAGAAAACAGGAATACATTTCAAACCAACACTACAAAAACAATTTCAAAATAACACATCAAAACAATAGCAAATGTAACAGCCATACAAAAAAGCACATTTAAATACTATAAATTTAACAAGATTAATAAAACGTGCAGCATCCAATAGCAAAAATAACAAGGGAGCTTCACGGTTTCACCTTAGTCCTAGAAAGACCCCTCCCATGATGTTGCAGCAGCTTCTTATAAGGGGTGGGGTAGCTGGAAACACCCCATTATATAAAACATCATGTAATTGAGCAATGAAAGTCCTGAACATTATTAAAATCACTCTTTGAAAGCTATCACATCATCTGATTGGATAAATAACTTTGGCACAAAGTAGCTTCCAGTATATTTTCTGTTGGGCCTCAGTGTAAACTAACCCAATAAGGAAACTCCACCTAAGAGCTGAGAATGCAATAGAGATTTCACACAAGCAAGGTATTACCTGATATGACTGATCATGTGAATCAGTCCTAAATGATGAGCCCCTCAGAGAACAATTCTCTAATGCGGACACTGAAAAAACTATCACTTCAGTTTCTCTAGCACTGTGGGGGATTTTAATTTATTTTTATTTTAGTGCATTAGTGCATTACCTTGAAAGGTGCTTGTTTTACATTTCTTATGGCTTGGGTTTACCAAATTTCTCCACTTACTGAATAGTACACAACATATCCCAGAAGTTTATCCTCCAAACTCCCTCCAATATGGATAAAAATACCCCTTTCCAGAAAGAACAAGGTGGATGTTTAGTGAAGAAGAGGATAAATTTGAAGCTGAAATGATGGATGGCAGTGACCTTTCTATCTGTAAAACTTCAGCATATAATAGGCTATTTAATCTTGAGAACTGGATTATTATTAATCAATTATTCATGACAGTTTGAATATATGGGAGATGCTTCTTGTTTTCTTAAATATCACAAAGCTGAAGTCCTGTTTGAGCAACAGGAAGATTAAATCTGAACAAGTCTACAAGACCCATGCCTATTGCTCCTTCAACTTCTATTGCTTATTGCTATTGAATATCGAACAAATTGTGCTGAATTAACTCCTGCTATGATAATTTTGCAGTAATGTGTCATTCAAACAAAGAAAAATAATGGAAAAACAAGTATATTGGTGGAATTTGGCAGAATAGGCTATGTTCATATGCGAATGGTGACAATGGAATCAGACAGCTTCTCTTTTCAAAGAAAATGTCTCATAAGATCCTAAAGGTGCTCAAATTAAAAGCTGAAATGATTGGCTGCATAACATTGCACTTGGAAGGGTGAAAATAGCAAGGCATGATGTGACAAATAGTATGTTTACTTGCATTATGGATACAACTCTAAGTTTACTTCTCATTTTTTAATTTTTAACTTCTCTTAATTTACTAGGAAAATGTAAATTTTAAAGAAAACACAAAGAAGGAATCGTTGAACGAATTAAATACATGAAGCCTGGAGAAGAGACAACTAAGAGGAGATGTCCTAACAGTCATCTTCAAATATCTGAAGGACTGTCACATACATGATGGGCCCTATTTATTTTCTACTGCTCTATGGAAAGGGTGAGGAATCTCAGGCCACAAGGTCAAAAGCAGCTCTTCAGGTCTCTGGCCCTCAATCAGGGTTCTCCTTAGGTCATGTACCCTCTCCCAGGCCTCTGTGTCCATCTTAAGTGCTTTTGCCTAGATGGAATATGCTCATGAACATTGATGATGCCTCTTCATGCTAATACCTGGAAGGAGAAGTGGGACAGAATCATGGACCTTTGTGAGGCTGGAATGTATCCTACTGTGGAAGGCAAGTGTCATATCCACTTTTACTTCTCACTATGCCTGTCAGTGGTATGCAGCCCCTGGAAAGCTGCTTATGAAAGAATGCAGCTCTCAGGCTGAACAAAACTCCCCAGGCCTGATCCACAGGGTAGAAGCTGATCAAGGTGCCCAAATGACAAGAACAAGGATTAAGACTGAACATTAAGTAGAATTTCCTGACAGTCTTAAGCTGTTTAACTGCCCAAAAGTTATTATCTTGCTGTATTTTTTTTTACAATAATAAGAAAAACGAAACATCTGGAAACATTTATAATGGGAAAGCTAAGAAGACTTATAACAAACAGAGCAATATTTGAAACTGCGTAGGTGGATAAACAATCCATTTGGAAAGAGAAAAAAATATTGAGTCATTAAAGCAGCAGTAAACAGAAAGCAAGGCTCTTGTTAAAATTATGATGCGTATTATGTTCAATGCAACACAGAAAAGCAAGTTCCTTGGCAAATCAGTCTTACTTACCAATTCTTAATTTTTTTCAAATAATCGCTTTGTATGTCCTCAATCCAAAATGTTTACTTTTGACTGATTCCATTTTCTACACAATGGAACACTCATATCTTTTAATTCCAATGCAGTTTTACCATACCATTAGGGAAGACCCATCAAGAACACATGCTGCACGAAACATGCAAACAATCACCCCACTCTTCTAAAGCCACTGATGCAGAAGTGAAGATTTTACACATAAGACAACTTCCTACATACACTGCACTTTTCTGCACACCCCCATTTATTGTTGTGAACATCCCTGTTCACTGCAGACCTGGAAATTAGGAACATAAGAATCTGCTGGATCAGGCAAACACCCCTTCTAGGTCCAGCATCCTCTTCTCACAGTGGCCAACCAAATGCCTATGGGAAATCCACAAGCAGGATTCAATAGGACTGGCCCTATATTATCCCATCTGTAAGAGGGGGAGACAGGCTGGAGCAGATAATTGGTGCCATAAAGGCTAGCTACTCACAGAGATCAGGCTGGATGAAATTTGATTTTATAACTTGAAAACCTGAACCACTGCTTTCTGTAGAGAATCTGAAGGCACTCTCCTCTCTCCTTAACACACAACAAGACTGACAAATCTCAAGATTGTTCAAAGGGCATTTGCTTTCCTTGGAATTAATGGGAAACAGCATTATGGGATCTTAAAATAATAATTGCACAGATGCGCTGCCTGACATGGTATAATGCATGTTTGCTCAAGTCACAAAAACAGCTTGTTTATCTCTAGGTAGTCTTTGATGATGAAGACGGACAGAAATCATCCCTGAGAAGAAATTCTGTTGACACACATTACAGTTCTACACAAATGCATTTGACACAGATTTAGCTACATCAACAGTCAGTACAAGATTACACTAAAAAGGCAAGTCTAAACAGCAGCAATTAGTTCTGGAAATACTTACTTCTGATGAGGTCACCACCAGTGCAATTCCCCCAGACAGGCTGGTCCTCCGTATCTACTTGTATATTTGGGTTATTTGAAGGTTCTCTGATCTCTCTCTCTCCTAGCGCTGTTCTTCCTCTATCACATTTTTCTAAACAACAACAAAGGATTACACTATAAGCAATTTAAGAAGATTTACCCCTTCCTTTCCAAGCTGCTTTATCAACAAGAATATACCAAACCGTTCTCTTATAAATTGTTCATGGCTAAACTGCAAGAGTTAAGTATTGGCAAAGAGATTAAGGATAATTAAAATTATATAATGATTGTTCTCCCAATTTATTACTCAGTTGCATCAAGTTAAGAAAACTACTTCTCCTTCTGTCCTAACCATTCCCACACTGAAACATACTAAGGGGTAAAGAGACTTCACGCTTGTGGGATCTGCTTTGGTGGTGGTGGTTATTACTTGATCTCGGAGTTCTGCAAGCTGGAGCCAAATGTTTGCATAGTGGCTCAGAGGTCCAGACATACTGTTATAGTTAATGAAGGGTAAATAGTATCTTAGAACATATGATTAGCACAGGAATTTACTTTGAGAACCAAAACCGAACTCTCAGTCTCAACCTTTTCATACAAAAATCCACTCCAGGTTGTCCCCTTGGTTTTCTTTTCTTTTGTAGTCTAACTGAGAGGGTGAGTTTTATGTGGAATCTACACACATATAAAAAAATGTTCTGAAAACGCTTTTTTAAAAAGCGTTTTTAAAAATACATTGAATTTTCCATAAGGCTCACCATCGCCATCTAGTGTCACATTGTATATTGCACTTAAAACACACTTAAAATGTTTTATTTGCAGCTGTATAGCTGAGTCCTTAGTTGTTGCTATTGTTAAACAGCTGGAAACCTTTGCCACCTACTGTAAAAATGATATCATTTTCAAGTATTATTTTATATACTTAATTAAGGATTTCTGTACCAGCATTTACAAAATGGTCACAGGGTGTGCCACAATTTTTAAAAAAATGCATAAATACCTAATATAAAACATTTAAATAACAAAATAAATTATCAGCAATAGTATCAGCAGGCCAGCAGAAGTTCCAGCTATACTGTAATTCTGTAATACCTATAGTTTCACATCTGTGTACTAAATTAAATCAATGATGGTGCAAGGCACACCGCCATAAAGAGGTCATTCCAAAGTGTTGAAGCTGATACTGAGAAGGCCTTATTAAATACCCTCCCATTTCTTACATCCTCAGTTGAGAGAAACACCAAAAGGCCAACCTGCTGGTCTTATAAAGTGTTGGTCACATGGGCAAGACATGTTAGTATGGCAAGCAACCCCACTGTTTGGTTCTCCTGTGAGATCTCCCTCATTCCAACATCACTGATCACATGGGATGAAACCTCAAAACCCCTCTGTAACACAGGACTGGCTCTGTGTTATTGGAAAGCACTGGAGTTATGTACAATTAAAAACTTTGAACCTCCAAAGTTCTTCACAGTCCATTTGAAAACTTAAACTCCAAAGTACTTTGGCCAGAATCACAAGAAAGGGCAAATCATGCTGCACAGATACACTGTGTGTGCGTGTATGTATGTTGCTGTTTAGTCGTGTCATATATGTATGTATATACAGAGTGAGTCCTTTAAAAGAGGCCCCATGGATACACAGTACACATGTTCCACGGGGCCTCTTTTAAAAGACTAACACACACACACTCTCTCTCTACACACACACACACACACACACACACACACACACATGCATAGAAGCTGAAGATTTCTGATACACCAAAAAATAATGTTACATTCATATATCTAAATTTTAAAAAAGCACCAGTCATATGAACAAAATCCTATTTAATAAAGCAATTCCAGATATCTTTGTGTGGCCAACTTTTGAAGTACTTTCCAGCCTACATACTTCAGCGATTACACAAATACCCCCAATCTGCACTATTTTAGAATTGGCAAACATAATTAAAGGGAAAGCAAATTTTGCATAAACATTTTGAATTTAGGAAGTGCATTTTAGATACTTTCATGGCCAACCTTTAGATATGTGTATTGTAGTTCAATTAAACAATGTACCGGTACATGTGCACGGAAGAGCTGTGATTGATGACAGATCTTTCTTTAAAGGTTCCATGGCAGGTGGTCTCTGTGGTGCAATGGATCAGTGCATCTGGCTGTTAACCAGAAGGCTGGTGGTTCGAGCCCACCTAGGAACGGCTGCGGGCAAGATTCCTGCATTGCAGGGGGCTGGACTAGATGACTCTTGGGGTCCCTTCCAACTCTACAATTCTATGATAAAGAGCCATGTCATATTTCAAAGTAAAAAGCTGTTTGCCTTTTTAGCATTGCAATGACTGCAGCAGAAACTTCAAAGGAAATGTAAACTCTGTTGCGTTTGCCCATACCGCATCACTCGGTTCAAAGTTCTGACTGGAAAAGAATCCGAGATCGGAAACTGCTGTACTAGGCAGACCAAGATAGTATGAGGTAAAAGCCAATGTCACTAAAGTCGTTTAGGCTTTGACTTCAGAAGAATATGCATGTGTCACCGCCACATGGGCATTAATCATCTTAACTGAAATTATGCACAAGAAACTGAATGCAGAAGTATGTCCTTGCGACATTTACACTTAAGCTTGTCGAGAAATCTTGCATTTTCTTGGATGATACTAATAAATTCATAGTTGTGTTAGAAGCAAGAAGAACAATGTAACATAAGACGATAATACAAGCCACTATTGTCTCAAAGGGTATTACTCACCACTCAAAACTGTAGCATTTAATAAATACGAAAAATCTTAGCAACTTTTTCAACCGTTAAGAGGGGCAGGAGGGGGAATCCAATTACTCATAACATTAAAACCAGTTACCAGTAAAAGGTGGCACAAAATCTGGAAAAATTAGAGTAATTGTGAAACTCGATATTTTAGAAGTATTGATTTACTGTTATTTCTATTAGAGCACAATAGCAAAAATGTCATAGCGTTCTCTCATAAAAAGTACCTCTTTCCAAAGCATATCTGCCCATCTAAGAAACTGTGTGACGGCTATATTCATTTCACACTTACCAACCTCAAGTTACAACCCAATTTGGAGTTGGTATGCAGCAAAACGTCCTTAGAAAATCACTTTGTTCACTTATCTATCATTCTCTGTATAGTATTATTAAACAATAAATAATAACCTAGAATCATAGAGTTGGAAGAGACCACAAGGGCCATCGAGTCCAACCCCCTGCCAAGCAGGAAACACCATCAGAGCACTCCTGACATATGGTTGTCAAGCCTCTGCTTAAAGACCTCCAAAGGAGGAGACTCCACCACACTCCTTGGCAGCAAATTCCACTGTCAAACAGCTCTTACTGTCAGGAAGTTCTTCCTAATGTTTAGGTGGAATCTTCTTTCTTGTAGTTTGGATCCATTGCTCCGTGTCCGCTTCTCTGGAGCAGCAGAAAACAACCTTTCTCCCTCCTCTATGTGACATCCTTTTATATATTTGAACATGGCTATCATATCACCCCTTAACCTCCTCTTCTCCAGGCTAAACATGCCCAGCTCCCTTAGCCGTTCCTCATAAGGCATCGTTTCCAGGCCTTTGACCATTTTGGTTGCCCTCCTCTGGACACGTTCCAGTTTGTCAGTGTCCTTCTTGAACTGTGGTGCCCAGAACTGGACACAGTACTCCAGGTGAGGTCTGACCAGAGCAGAATACAGTGGCACTATTACTTCTCTTGATCTAGATGCTATACTCCTATTGATGCAGCCCAGAACCGCATTGGCTTTTTTAGCTGCCGCGTCACACTGTTGGCTCATGTCAAGTTTGTGGTCAACCAAGACTCCTAGATCCTTTTCACATGTACTGCTCTCAAGCCAGGTGTCACCCATCTTGTATTTGTGCCTCTCATTTTTTTTGCCCAAGTGCAATACTTTACATTTCTCCCTGTTAAAATTCATCTTGTTTGTTTTTGCCCAGTTCTCTAATCTGTCAAGGTCGTTTTGAAGTGTGATCCTGGGTTAGCCACCCCTCCCAGTTTGGTGTCATCTGCAAATTTGATCAGGATTCCCTTGAGTCCATCATCCAAGTCGTTGATAAAGATGTTGAATAAGACCGGGCCCAAGACAGAACCCTGTGGCACCCCACTAGTCACCTCACCAAGTTTGAAATCCTAAACACACTTATTAGGGGGGAAAGCACCACTGAACACAACAGGGCTTCCTACTGAGTAAACATGCATAAGATTGTGCTATAAATGTACCTTCTAGGACAGTGGTCCCCAGTTAGCTAAGTACTGTGGACCCACTGTTTTATAAAATCCAAGCCATGGATCCCCTGCTTTTGAATTTTTTGATACCTTTATGGTAGTTTTTGTTATGTGAACGGTGCCACAGACACCTTGAGTGGGTTACGTGGATGCCCTGGGATCCGTGGACCATCAGTTGGGAACCACTGTTCTAGAATACTTTTAATTCACAACAGGTTACAGATCTATGAGCCCTGAGTGGCACTTTTAGGCAACTGCAACACAAGTGGGAAGCCTCTCTAACCAAAGGGGAATGGGGGTGAGCAGGAGAAATAAAAGACAGCTGCATCACTTTACTTGTTGCAGTTCTCCAAACTCAAAAAAGCTCCAACTCAAATCAGAACTCAGAAACATTTACAGTAAGTTACATGATGACTCAATTGTGCGTATTATGGGCTGCTGTCTCTCAAGCTTTGCAGATATTACTGACTCCTGTTAGCATTATCATACAAAGGCAAATGCAGCTAGTGACTGAAGAGTACATAATCTACTCAGTGGAGGGCCATTCCATTGGCTGAATTTCAATGACAGACAAAGCCCCCACATTTTCATATTAGAGTTTGGCTCCATTTGGCTCAGATCTTGCACCCACTCCCTTGTCCTGTGCTTCAGATCTGAGCAGCCAAGGCTCAGCTCTCATCCAGAATAAGATTTTCCTCCTAATTATAAACATACCAATGTTTCAATTAATCAGTCTTTGTTTCAGGTGTTTCAGGAAGTATCTCCTTGCACTGCTTTATTTTTTGTAATGGTGAGGTCCATTAACCATTCAGAATGATAGCGTAAATGCAAGGAAGAGTGTGAAGGAGAAAGTACCAACAAATCGTTGCAAGTCTGGTTGCAGTTCCTCAATTATGGCAAGGAAGGCAGGAACTTCACAATTTGGTTTGTTATAAGTATATTTATGCCACCTTTCAATTATATTCCCAGGGCAGTTTACAAAATAACATGAAAATACAAAAAAACCCCCAGCAAACTAAAAGCCACAAAATATTAAAATAGTTTGCAAAATTAAAACTGCATCTAAAACGTTTGGGAACATAAAAATGTATATGCCTGGCAGCAACAGGATAGTAAAGCACCTGTAGGGCAAAAATCTCTGGAAATTTCTAGGGGGAAAAAATCTCTGGTGCACCACAACTAAGTAATAATATATGACCATGTGCTGAATACTTCTCACCACTGACTACCACCCAAACATCTGGAATTACAGAAGGTGAGTAGGTGAGGGAAATAGGATGGCAGCTTGATATCCAGAAAACACCTAATTTCATTGGCAGGCAAAAAGTTCTGCCTCCTCTCTCCACAATCACACACCATTATGACCTTTTAAATTACATCCTCATTTTCCACTTTATACATTACTGGTGTTCATCTGCTTTTAAAGGATGTGGGTCTGCTGCACAGGATAGTTTGGGCCTAAGAAAATGGCAAAATCTTGAGGCTGATCTTTCAACTGTAGCACTAAACAGCATAAATAGATCATCTCTCTTTATACTAGTATCAAAAATGGCACTGAGATTACACATAAAATCTGGGATACAAATAACAATACATAGCTGGAAATGTAGTTTTTCTCAATGTTGAATCATTTATGCTTGTCCTCAACATGCTTTTAATCTTGATTGATTCTAGAGTAAGCCATCCAGGGTCAAGTCACCTGATGTGTGCTTTAAAACTCTTTCTGTGATTAGACTATCCATGCCTTTTTCTCCCTGCATATGGCCAAGGTAAAGGAAGAAAGAATTGGTGATTGCAATCCTGGTGTATGCCACCTTCAAATCCATTTTCCTTCATATTGGTGTCCGTTTCTGTTAAAGAAACTCAGCACCAGCCAGACTAGCCCATATCAGCGCCACTCACCCCTAACTTGCTGGAGGAGGTGCATGTCAACAGCGTCACACCAGCACATGTGGTGGACCTGTGAAAAGTGGTCACATTGTGGGAATCAATATTTGGGGGGGTTTTGTGCCATAACTGGACAAAACATCATTAAATCCCTGAATCCGGCTTAACTTGCTTGGGAGATAATATGAACCTGCATTTCAAACATCTTACTGGTCTGTTCTTGTTGGCAGCTAGGCCAGTAGTAGCAAGGTATTGGAAGGAGCATTTCTGGGACCGCCTACATCTGTTTTCAAATGGACACACTACACTGCAGACCAATGCAGGGTCAATCAGCAACAAACTTTTGTTTTCTGAATGAAACCAGTTTATCAAGAAGTGTTTTTCAGGGGCTAAAAATATGCAATAGATCTAGACTGTATGTGAACTTTATCAGGAAAAAACAAATACCTTAGTCTCCATTGATTCTAGAATAAAATGTTGTATGCATGAACCAACTATAACCACAGTTAACAGTTTGTTGTTGTTTAGTCGTGTCCCAACTCTTCGTGACCCCATGGACCAGAGCACGCCACGCACTCCTGTCTTCCACTGCCTCCTGCAGTTTGGTCAAAAGTTAACAGTTTACCATGCAGCAAACCACAACCCCGGCTTAGTGTTACATACAACCAGGGATTGTGGTTTGTTTCACGCAAACAAACTATGAATGGGAAGCTTCACATCATGGTTTCTTTGATGACAACACAGCCATACAAAGAAGAATGGTTCTAATACAGATTCTATGGAAAGGAATCTTGCTTTTTTTAAAGACCTGAGATACATTTAAGGCATCTCAAGAAGCAAGTAAGTTTATTCTTGTTTGCATCTCCATGCATGTTAAGTAAACGAGATACCCATACACTGCAACAGACCATAGACAGGTTTCAAAGCTGAGAAATGCTCATGGAAGTGGCCTAAGTATGTCCATACATTATATATTGTTCCTTAATAGCTCAAAAAATGTTCCATAAAACAGCTCTGATGTTTGCAGGCATACACCCAACTCCAGATAATAAACTGGCAGCATTTTATCATAGCTGAATTTTCTGAAAACGCTAAGCAATCCTATTTAGAATGCATTACAGAAGTCCAACCTGGAGGTCACTAGGGCATGAATGACCATGACTTTGTCCAACTTTGCCAGGGAGCGGTGTAACTCGTGCACTGGACAACACTGGTAAAAGATACCCTTAGTCACTGCCATTGTGTAAGTGGAAAAGTTACCTTAGTAACCTCTGCAGCAACTCTGTGCTATACAGTTCAATCTTATGCGTGTTTTATTCAGTAAGTACCACCATGTTAAATGGAATTTACCTTCAACTTATTAAAAGGCTGCAATCAAATGTTCTTTATGAGGGTGAAAATCCCACTGATCACAGTGAGATTTACTTTAAAGTAAACCTTCCTTGGATTGGGCTGTTATTGATTTTCCCTATGAATTCTTTAGAAGTTTACTTCTGACGAAAGTTACATGGCAAGGATAGTTAAGCACTTCTACAAGAAGAAAGGTTTGTTATTATTAACACATATTTCTAGTGTGTCAAATTCATCCCTCAGTTTAGATTGCTGCTGCAACAATATTGCCACTATACAGTTGTGGACTAGTGTAAGTATTTATTTTGGTCTTCAAATATTATTGTGCATAGTTGAGTATCATTTAAAGACAAAGTGTCAGTTCTAAATGAATAAAAACAATGAAGTGGTTAAAATACTACATATTGCCTGTAAAAGAAAAAAATAACTTAAATGCCTCCCATTTTATTTATAGAAAAAGGTATTCCAAAATCTAAAACACTTTAAATGTTGTTAAAACATGGAAACCTTTACAATAAACAGTGTCACATGACCATCCTCCTACTTGAATGTGTTCACTATAAACTTGTCGCCTAGAGAATCTGGAAGGCAAATTTTAAAACAAAATTGAAAGTAAACAGCCAGCTACACATAGGAGGCTGCCTTACACTGACCAACCAGTAGTCCATCAAGCTCAAGTATTGCCTACACGGAATGGCAACCGCTCTCCTGGGTTTCAGATAGTGGTCCCTCCCTGTCCTACCTGGAGATGCTGGGACCTTCTACATGCAAAGCAGATGTTCTACCATTGAGCTACAGTCATTGAGCTACAAACATTTTGTTGCATATATAAGCATTTTAAAGCCTATCTACTCTGGAGCAGCTGCTCAAGAGCACACTTTCAGGCAGCTTGGTAGGGAGAAGATAAAGGCCTAGCCTGAGAGCACCTGCCCCCCTCCCCTCCAGTTTCAAAACTACTACTCTACAAGGCGAGAAATAAGGGTTTTGTACATATTTAGTCCGGCATTCCTCGGCCTGCTTCGGAATTTGGGAGGTGTGGCAAAAATGGCAACAAACAAAAAAAATGCCAGGAGTGAAGAACAGCCAATGCATCTAGAGGAAAGCTCTGGAGAAGGTAGTGACACAGGGACACAAAACCCCTCATTTTGTGCCTGTATTGCAGAATAATTCCACACACCCCCGCCACACACTTTCCTAACAGGATGTAGGGAAGGTAAGCAAGCTGTAAGCGGCCTGGAAAAGGCAACACACCCACCCCTCCCCTTCCCAATGAACACAGCCTAATCTCAGCTGCATCATTTCAGCTGTTCAGCCGTCGCGGCTCTTCCCCCCCCCCCCCCAGAAGAAAAACTTTCGAGCAACTTACCTCGAGGGAGCGAGATCAAAAAGCTGTTTTCAGCCGGAGCTGCGCGCTCTGGCCCTTCAGGCCCTGAAGGAAGAGGTTCTCTCGCTTGGGACATCTGCCAAGCTCTCTTCCTCCGAGTAATAAAGAGCTTAAACGCCCCTCTCCTCCTCCTCCTCCTCCCGACAAGGCTAATGCAAGACCCTGAAGGAAGAAACAAATGAAGAAGTCTTTCAGATGGGCTTCGAGGCGCGCATTCTCTCACACACATATATATACGTATTATCTGACTCGCTTGCAGGCAAAGGACGGGAGATGCGCCGCCGCCAAAGAGAAGCCCGAACTTTTCTCTCTTTTTTTTGCAAAGCAACCGGGTGCGCCGGTTTCTGCTAAAATGTAACATGCGCACAAACACATATACACACTCTCTCACTCTGTTGTTTATTTTTTAAGCCAAAACACCGCGCGCGAAGAAGAGGAGCCAGCCCAAAGCTTCGGGCCGAAACAAAACAAAAGCAACCTCCTTCAGCGCCTTTACCTTGGCATTTCCTCTCAAGAAGTCCTGCTCTCTTCCTTCCCGGGGTTGGGAGGGAAAGAAGGAAGGAAGGAAATAGAGGAGGGGGGGGAGAGAGAAATAACTTTAGCAGGAGCTCTTCTCCCAGGCCAGCCGCTTCCCTAACATCTCCCCTCCCGTTCCCGCCTCTTTCTTCCGCCGCCCCCCTTTCCTTTCCTTTCCTCCGGCTGTTTAGCACCCCGCCCGCCCCCACCCACCCACCGGGGCAGAGGCTTAGCTTGGCCTCAGACGGAGCCTCCCAGCGCGGAAACTGGCGTCAGCTTCGGCCCGAGCGCGGCTCGCGCCCCTCCCGCCAAAACTGGGGCTCTCGCGCTCTCTTTCTCTTTCGCCCTCCCCACCCGCCGTCATCGTTTCCTCACGAAAACCGCCTGGCTCTTCTTTTCAGACTGGCAGCGCGGTACTTACTTAAAAAGACATTATAAAAAAAAACCCCGAGCCTAGCCTGGTCCCAAAGAACAACCAGCCTGAATATAGTTGTTGTTGTTGTCCCTGAATGGCGTGAACATTTTTTACAAGAGGAATGCACTCTGGCGGGACCTGTTGCACCTGATGGCCTTTGGGCCTCTGATATATATCAGAACACCTATATGGCCCAGACGTGAGAAAGGTCCTCTTCAGGGCAAAACAAAAGTCCTTCTGTATACTCTACAAATGCTCTGCTTCAACACGACTCCTCTAGGCCCAGGGAAGTTTATATGGTGTCATAAGGCTCCAGCCAGGGCCAGATTTAGGTTTGATGAGGCCCTCAGCTACTGAAGGTAATGGGGCCCTTTATATGTCCAGCTGTCCTTTGTCAGCAACAAATTGTCGCTGTTTTTTGTGTTGAATATATGCTATATGGTAATTTATGGACCTAATATGTAGGTATCTAAAGCCATTTGCGCATAACAAAATATGTATTTTATCAAAGTAATTGTTGAACTTATATACAATTAAGAAGTATATTAATAGTGAAATACAGTGGTATCTCGGGTTACATATGCTTGAGGTTACAAACTCCGCTAACCCAGAAATAGTACCTTGGGTTAGGAACTTTGCTTCAAGATGAGAACAGAAATCGTGCAGCGGCGGCAGTGGGAGGCCCCATTAGCTAAAGTGGTGCTTCAGGTTAAGAACAGTTTCAGGTTAAGAACGGACCTCCAGAACGAATTAAGTACTTAACCCAAGGTACCACTGTACAATTAAGAAGAAGTATATTTGGGGCCCCCAAGCTATAGCTTGTTTAGCTTAGATGTAAATCTGGCACTGGCTCCAGTCCTAACTACACTAAATGCCATCGGATTTGATGTTTTTCTGGACTACACTTTAGGAGTACAGGTGTGTGCCCCCCATAGGAATGAACTCCTAGGGGCAGAGGGGTCATTGCCTCTCCCCCAATAAAATATCTGAAGGGGGCCACCCCCAAAAAGTTGATGGGCATTGCCATTCAAATTATGTGTGTGCACCATGTCATGTGATCAATTAGGCAAGGTGAGGCTTACCTGCACCCCCCACCCAATTTTTTATTCAAGTTGGCACCCCTTACCCCCCCCATAGAATCATAGAAGTGTAGAGTTGGAAGGGGTCACAAGGGTCATCTAGTCCAACACCCTGTGATGCAAGGATCATTTACCCAACGTGGGACATTCTACTTGCACACAACCATGTATATGTGTAGTACAGGGAAACAAATAATTTGATTTAAATTGCAAAAAATGGCCCCAAAGGGGCAAAAACGGCCCAAAAAAAGAGCAGGAAAACTGCAAAAATGGAATGGTACAAAAAGAGCAGGAAAGGGGCTAGCAATCCCAGCAGCCTTTGAAACTTTGATCCCATGCATCTGAAAGGAGGTTTGGAGGGAGCAATTGTAGTTGAATTTGGTGAATTTTTGGCAGAGTTTTCAGATGAGTTTTCGGAGATGGCACCTAAACACAAGGCATTGTCATCTTCCTCAGGTGCCGAGAAACCCAAGAAGCAGCAAGTGTTGTCTGAAAAGACAACAGCGTCAGCTGCCCATTACCCTGTTTCTCTGCAGAACACCTGTAGCAGTACCATCAGCAGCAAGTGAATCTGAGCCATGGCCAAGGACTTTGGGGTACCGGTCTACCCACCCCCTTGTCATTTCCACATCATCCAGTGATGAGGAAGACTAAGAGCCACCAGTGCCACCATTCATTCCAGTCTGGTAAGTGCTGCTGGTTTTTTTTAAGAGTTCCCAGAGGTTTACTGGGTGTTTACAGGCTTTTTAGATGGTGTTCCCCACTGTAGTTCATTTCACGTATACACGTGGTACCTGGCAACATAACCCCTGCGTAACTGGGGAGACGCCTGTACTTGTAGTAACAGACTTCACATGCAAAGTACCCCAACAGTATCCTCTGTCTTTCCTAGAAGCCTAGAATACATCACACAAATTCAAAGGTGAGGGAAATGTATTTTATTCATTATTATTGCTACCAACCTGTAGGCCTCCAGAGTTGAACCTCAGCAGTAAAATCAAATGAAGCTGCGGAAGCCTCGTCGGATATTTGGGTTCCAAAGAACGTTCGCAAACCGGAACACTCACTTCCGGGTTTGCAGCATTCAGAAGCAAAACATCTGAGTACCAAGGTGTTCAGGATCCAAGTTACGACTGTATTGCTTTGGGTCCTATTTTGTTCCCCCTCCCAGACTGTGGGGGGGACGGACGTGCACAAAAGGATTAACAGCAAATGCACCAACAGTCTCTTACCCTATGGGTTAAGCCAGGGGTTGCCAACCATCACAACTCAGCACCTGAGTATGCTATTGATATACTGCAATATGATTAAATACCTCATAGAGCAAGGCTATTTTATTATTTATTTCATATGTTTATATACAGTATACCGCTTAATACAACAGTTTCTGAAATGGTTCACAAAAAGATAGCAAATGCTGTAAACAATGAAACTAAAAAGACTACAGTACCAGATGGGGAATCACAGAAAAGCAAAGGCAATTCATAGCAGCACACTTTTTAAAAAATCCTAAGATTTGGTGGAATGACTCAGTAGTCAGACCACCAAGTAAGGTACCTGTAAGGTGGTTGTAAAATTGCAAAGGTATGACCTCCAGACCTCAGCTACCTCTCCACCCATTATTTGGGGGTCGGAAATCAACACCTGAGCTAGGAGCAGGACTATGACAGCTAGTCCTGACTGCCCAATGTCACATGACTCACTAGGTTCTCTCCTATGGGTTAATCTTGGATATCTTTTTTAAAAGCCTATGTTAATACAGGATATACAGAAGCTCAGTTTTTTCATGTCTTATCTACTAAAAACATACTCAGCGTACTTAGTGACACTGTGATCAACTCCCTCAGGATGGTAAGAGCAGCTTGGTTGGATCAGGCTAAATGCCTATCTAGTCCTGGCAAACTATTTCAGTTCAGGCAGTTTAGTTCAGATACCCTACTTTTTCTGCAGCGAAGCAGGGGAGAATTATTATATTTGATTAGTTTTTTAATGAATTTATGAATCACCTTTCACTTACGTTTCAAGGCGGTTTACAATTGACCATAATAGCAAGCTAAAATTAGAAATAAAGGCAATAGAAACAACTAAAAGGTTTTAAATCAATACAAATAAAACACCCAAGGATATATATTAAAAGTCAAAACAAAACAAAAATGCATTTACTTGTTTCTGCAAAGTAAAATATAGTGGGCACATTTCATATCTCAGTAGGGATGCATGCTGGAAGCCCTGCTCCAAATTGCTGTGGAGTGGGCTTCTGCTATCTTAGGGACTTCAAGGAGACACCCTCCTACAGAATGCAATGACCTACTGGGGATGTAAGACAGTCTCTGCTGCAGTAAACTGGTCCTGAGCCTCACAGGGCTGATTTAAACCTTGTGGCTGCAGCATGTGTGAAGCTATAACAGGAAGATAATTAAGCCAGACTCCTCAAAACACAAGTATCTGTCATGACCTGCGTGAGATTTAGACACTTATAACTGTGACTAGAGGTGAACCCTATCTTAAGAAATCACCAGAAAATGATTTTGTGGTAAGGTTTCTCACAATATGTCCCAAATACAACTTGTTCTGTTTTTCTTATTTCATGCAACTGTATTTTCAAATGTGAGGGGGGAAGTGGTATGGCAAGGCATAATTTGCATATATTTATTTATTTTCCTTACATTTATATCTCCACTTTTGGCCCCTGGTGGAAGGTAAGGCAGGCATACATGTGTTTCTGAAGTGATCTCCCAACCAGGCATTAACCAGATCCAGACTTGATTAGTAGTAGCGGCAGAGTGGAAGCCTCATGTGCCTTCAGATCATGGCCTGCTCCATAATTTCCCCATAAATTTGACAAATTATGAGAAAATTGAGAAAAACCTTGTCTTAAGTGTGTGTGGTTTTTTTAAAAAAAATAATCTATAATTGAAGGAAGGGCTACATAATCATTTATATAATCACTTAAAACAAAAATAAATCTCTAACATTATAATCAGGGATGTTCCTATACTTTGCTTACTATGCATTTGAGTCCACTGCAAAGTGCAGTACTGGTGAGACCACCCCAGCCATCTGCCATCTTAATCTGCCCAGAGGCGTCTATACATATAAATTAGCACATGCAAATTTGTGTCATGGGCCCATGCCCCGAATCCTTTAAGTACCTAGCAATGCCTCCTGGTTTCTCATCAACACACAATCAGATTTGGTTTCAACTGACTGTACTATTGTGCTCTCAAAACTAATCTCCAGCTTTGCTAATGTACTGATCACAAGGCCTTACTTTCTCTGTTGTCTGTCTTTCAAGAGCTCTGTGAGGTCTAAATTGAGCTAGAGATTCAGACATGTATTCCATTTTGGTTTTTTAATTCCTAAGGGAGCATGTATTTCTCATTTACTGCCTTGTCCCTGCCTTGTCTGTAACTTGAAACCTTGAAAGCAAATTAGGTTTGTAACTTAATTAAGTGCCTATTTGAACTCATTCCTCCATCATGGTATGAAAAAATCTGAATACATGGCTGGATAAAGACCAACCTGGCATTTCTAAATAAATGTTGTAATTTATTGCACCATCTGTATTTCCATGATTTATACAGACAGAAGAAGAGTCTTGAGTTACTTGAGAAGTTGCTCGCTTTAGTTTAAACACTACCTGATTAAATTAGATAAAGGAAAAAAGAGACCAGGAAACTCTGCATCTAACCCCTGGCATTTTCTCGCATCCTGTTTCCTACCTTACCCAGCACTGGTGCCCACCAGCAAACACACTGGTTCATTGGGGACCCCTCCAAACCAGTATGGGTTCTTCTTCTCTCTTCCATTGTGGTACACTGTGTGAGGAAGAGGTTTAAATATCCCCCTTTAGCTGAGGAATAGGCAGGGCCTTTTTTCGTTCCCTTCATGGCACACTGTAGATGAAACTAATCTCCCTGTCAGTTCATTTGCTCTGATAAACTGGAGCGGGGGGGGGGGGAGCAGTCTTCCCTACTGTGGCATATGGAGATTTAAACCTTTCCACACCATAGTGAGGATGCACACTGTGCCCTTCTCACTCCTCAGTTGATGCGCATGAGGAAGTAAGAAAGGTCTGATTTTAATCCGCATCTCATGGTGCTTTAAACCCCACCAAGTGTGTGGTGATAGTGTTGAAAATAACTTGTCTCTGCTGATATGCATGGCCCAGCTGAGGAGAGCAGGCTTAGCAAAAGGGAGAAGAGGCAATTGCATTGTGTCTCTGTGCTAAAGTGTGTGTGATAGAAGGGGTGTATTATTGGTCCTGCTAACATTTTGAATATTGTCTACAAATGGTTTTTCACTGGGGTAATGAGACCCCTGGCTAAAATAGGTAACAAGTTTCATTTTCCTAATTTTGCTCTGTTAAAATAGACCGCTGAGTCCATTGCTATTATTCAGCTCTAGTACAATATATTATTCCTGCCAAGCTAGCAGTTCAAAAGCACGCCAAAGTGCAAGTAGATAAATAGGTACCGCTCCGGCGGGAAGGTAAATGGCTTTTCCATTCGCTGCTCTGGTTCGCCAGAAGCGGCTTAGTCATGCTGGCCACATGACCCGGAAGCTGTACGCCGGCTTCCTCGGCCAATAAAGCGAGATGAGCGCCGCAACCCCAGAGTCGGTCATGACTGGACCTAATGGTCAGGGGTCCCTTTACCTTTACCTTACAATATATTATGGATATGGGCAGTGGAGAAGAACTTAACGTAGCTTTTTAACTGGCCACAACTCAGTTAAAATTAAAAATTCAGATTTAGTCCCATTAGTATAATAGCACTGGTGACTGGAATTATGCCCACAATCCTAAAAATTTTTAACAAAAAGTTGCTGTTGTTGGCATCTGTTTTGAGAGGCAATGGAGTGTGACTGTGGTGGTGTGAAGTCAAACCACGGGACAATCACATTGCCTGCTGTGGCTGCAGAAACTGTCCTGACAGCTGCGGGCATAGGGCGTTATACAAACAACAACAACAACAACAACTCATAACTGCTGCCTCTTGCATTGTTTTGCTGCATTAGCAGCACTGAAGTGATCTTTCCAGGGCACACATCTGGGCACTGTTTATGGAGGTCCCGGGCTGCCCAGGCAACAAGACCCCACCTCTTGGCCTTGCTGGTGTTGTCCAAAGGAAAGCAGAGCAATACATTTGGCAGCAGCTGGGCTGTAGGAGTTGCTGGAATGAGGTGTACAAGACATCATCCAACTGTTTTAGGGACTCCCCACTGGATTTTTATAGGGTTTACTCCTTAGCCTTTTCCTCTCTTGAAGATGCCCCTCAAGGCAGCGAATAATAGGAAGTAAATCCTATTGAATTCACACACATCTGTATCCTGTATAGAAAGGGAAGCGATCACAGTAAAAAGCAGACAAACTGACACAACAAAAATCAGCTAGTACAGTGGTACCTCAGGTTAAGAACTTAATTCATTCTGGAGATCCGTTCTTAATCTGAAACTGTTCTTAACCTGAGGTACCACTTTAGCTAATGGGGTCTTTGGCCGCCGCCGTTCAATTTCTGTTCTCATCCTGAAGCAAAGTTCTTAACCCTAGGTACTGTTTCTTGGTTAGCGGAGTCTGTAACCTGAAGCATCTGTAACCTGAAGCGTCTGCAACCTGAGGTACCACTGTACTCTAAACAAACATATTTGAAAATTTGAACCGCTGACCTTCTGATCGGCAAGCCCTAGGCTTAGTGGTTTAGACCACAGCGCCACCCGCATCCCATTAAAGAAATTACCTTGTGGCAATTAGAATATTGACACCGTAATATCTTTCCAGAAACAAACTTCAGAAGGCATGGCCTAAATCCGAGGGAGAATTCCAAGTATGAATAATGCTTAGCTATCTAAACAGCACCATCACAGATTACATACTATTTTTTATTTTTTTAAGAAAGCTCTTTAGAAACATGTTCAAAGAATTTCTGAATAACCGTTGTTTATAAGTAGATTTCCAGCAAAGTAGATTGAATAGCAACAGCATGAAATTGCTAGTGGAGGAGGAAGCATATGAGGAAAGTACCAATCACCATCAGCAAACAGTAATATCAGCAGTACAAAAAATGCTATCAGATGCACAGAGTAAACAAACTGAATAAATGGAAACAATTTTATCACACTAGTGTATTTCAATTACAGTAATTTTAGATGTTATTTGTACACATAATAGGTAAAATACAACTGGGAGGAAAAATGAGATTTTCGAGATTATGGTATTTCTTTCATTTTGGTAAGCAAGAGGTGTTTCAGCCCAGTGTCGGTTGAAATCTCTATTTTACATGCATTTGTAGAGAGTTGCAAGCACCCATAAAATTGCATTGAATTTACTCAGTGGTGTTAAGAGTAATAAAAGTGCCAGAGTCAAAGCACAACAATAATTTCTAAACAAAAGAATACCTTTCTAACCTTTCCTAAAACAGTAAATATATCTTTTTAAAAAAATGTTATGCAAATAGTGAATAATATACTAAAAAGGAATACTATGTAGTATATTACCCTGGACAACAGCTAAAGGGAGCCATAAACATTTAGTCAATATTATTCTTAATATGCATTCATAGCATCAATCATAATAGTTCCTTTTGAGGTGTAACAGTGTGCTATGCATTCTGCATTCTAGATTCATAATATAATATAGAATGGTCTTAGTTACATATTGTGTACTGTTCCTAATACATATTCAGAGCATATCTTGTAACAGCTCCTTTGGAGCTATTAACATGTATGCCATGAATGTGTATTAAAAGCAGACTGCGTTTGCATATTATGAGTCTATAATATTGAATCCACAGTAAAAAATACATATTATTTTAAAATGGTTACTATACATACACACAGAACCTGTTCACTCATGCTTTACCATATGCTTCTACCATTTTGAGAGGCTGAGTTTCATGCTGCCTGAGCATTTCAAAATGGGGAAAGGAATTCAATGGGACATGATTTCCTCCCTTAAATATTTGTAAAACATTCTCTGTCTAATTTATACACATTCCCCTAACATACAAGATCTAGAACAATGAGTTTTTAAAGCTGGATTCCGCAATAATATTAATTCAGGAATTTGGTGGGAGAACGTCCAGAACTTCCAAGAATCATCACTCACCACCTTCAAGCAGATTTTATGTTCTTGGATACCGATCTGTTGCCATGTTGTGGCACTCCCTGAAAACCCAATGGTGTCCACCCACTCTTGCCATCAAGCAAGACTGACTTGGCTGGGCAGGGTCAAGCAGGTATACCTGTACCTGACTGGGAACCTCAGAGTATAGGTCCACCTAATATGGATGAATATGGAGAGTTGCCATAAACTTGGTCACTTATTTTCCAGTTGGTTTAGAGAAAAGACAACAGCAGCACTGAAGGGCCAAACAAACCCCAGCACCCACTGCGCAGGGTACTGGCAGGAGTCAGGAACAGAAAGGATTGAAACAACTTTGCCCTGCCTCACACTAGCCAGAATCAGCTTTGGAAGTAACAGTGATGCTCAGCAAAAAAAGGACCAGAAGTACCTTGTTCTGGTCCTTCCACAATTCTGTTGTATGCAAAATAAAACTTGTGCATCTCCCCAACCTGGACAAATCATCTGCCCTCCCTGTTCAGTCCACAACACTATCATGCCACTGTAAAACTTGAAATAAGCAGGGAACAAATGAAAAATTGTGATTGGTGAACAGTGAAAAGTACTTCATCTGAAAGCATTTAATAATCTTGATATCACTTCAGAGGCACTAGATGAAGTGCATTCTAAAATGAACTCATGTAATTAATGGCAACGTGCCAAAATCCCCAGAATCAAACGTTTATAAACCTGTAAGTAAATATGCTTCACTGTCTGGAGAATTAAAAGATTATAATATAGTAACTAGACTCAGAAAGGTGCCTAATGAGAGGTAATCCTACCCAACAGAATCTTCATGTTACTGGCACCACTATTTATCAGTATTACGGGGGAAGAAATCATGAACTTTTAGCATTCTCACTTTATAAAAGAAATTGTTACCATTATAGTTTAGTGGATTGGGTTATTACATTGTACAAATTCCCTCATTTCTTTCCCTTTCTGTTTCCAATATATTTTATACCTACAATTTTAAAGTATTAGTTTAAATGCTCTAAAACTTATAATTTTAAAAGAATAATTTTACTTAACATTATCTGATGTTAGGAAGCCAGAGAAGCAAAATTATGTGATGTTATATAAAATTACTGTTTTGAGGATACACACACACACACACACACACACACACACACAGTACAATCTCTTTTTAAAAGGGTGTGATTTTCTCTTCACTCATTTTGAAATGGTTTAACTGACACCAATTTGTTCTTCCCCATAGTTTCTTGAAGCTTATGTCCACATACAGTGGTGCCTTGCAAGACGAAATTAATTTGTTCCGCGAGTTTTTTCGTCTTGCGTTTTTTTTCGTCTTGCGAAGCACGGTTTCGGAAAAGTTTTGGAAAAGCTTCAAAAATCACCAAAGTCTTCAAAAACCTCAAAAAAGGCTACCACACCGCGTGCTATGAGTTGCTCCTTGAAGTCAAGTCGCAACTGTATTAACGGTTTTAAGAAAAAGGAAACAAACTTGCAAGACGTTTCCGTCTTGTGAAGCAAGCCCATAGGGAAAATCGTCTTGCGAAGCAACTCAAAAAACCAAAAACCCTTTCGTCTTGCGAGTTTTCCGTCTTGTGAGGCATTCGTCTTGCGAGGTACCACTGTACCTGTACAATGCTGGCACCTTAGAAATTAGTTAATAATCCTTAAACAAATTACATTGTTATTACAATTTGGTGCAATCCTCTTAGGCACAGGTCAGAACACCAAAGTCAGTTTACATGAGCTTGTGAGATTGCAACTTTGCTGCATGAGCCTAATCTGAAGCATTGGGCATGGTCAACTGATTTTCTAGTAACCATTTGGTTTGGCATTTGGAGTTCATCATTATTCCAGGATGGAAGTTGTGTCATGTTGGTTATGACAGCCGGAATATATGTGAGAACAAGGTTTTAATAACTTTAGCTCTTAAAGGAAAGTATTATGTAAGTGTATAAAAAACTTCATCTGCCTTTCTTTTTTCCGGCAGTTAGAGATTTCTCTCACGTTTTTTCCATAAGAGCAGCAGCTTCACCTGGAAAGCAACTACTGCTTCTTTAACTGTCTGTCATTTTAACTGAGGCTGTAGAGTGGGGCTGAGGAATCTGCAACATTCCGGATGTTGTTGGACTCCATCAACCCCAGTGAGCATGGTCAATAGCCAGAGATAATGGAAATTGTAGCCGAACAACATCGGGAGGGCGCTACAGGTTCCCTACCCCTGCTGTAAGTATTGCAGATGACTTCATGGGTATTGCCAAGATATGGAGATGATCTGCTTTTTCCTTAGATTTTAACTGTGAACAATTTTACCTGAAGTGCCACCTCTGGTCTTTGATGTCATTTTTTGGTGCAGCTAAAATATTCCACTTTGCAGGCTTCGTATTATTCTTCTGTTTTTATTCATTCACTGTATATTTTCCCTTTTTTCTTCCACCAAAAAGCTCCAGGTGGCATACACTGCTCTTCTCCATTTTTTTGGTATCTCTTCTTTATCTATTCCCCCCCCTTCTCTCTTTTCTTCTGGCCTGCCCTGCTCTCCCCCCCCCCCTTCTCTTGAAACTTAAGGCTAAGTTACATTCTCCTGCTTTGTTTACAAAGCATAAATATGTCCATAAATGAAGAGGAGAAACTTACAAAAAGTGATTGATCATATAAAACATTTATTATCTTCTAACTTATTGTCTTCATTTTGTCTGCCATATTAGGGGAAGCACAAAACAATAAACAAAGTTATTAATATGACAGGCCCTCATATACTTCAGAAAGAAAACAAGGAATATAAGGAAACTCATTAAAAGAAAATGAAAAATGCAATTTGCAATAAGATTTGTACTGAATATAACATTAACTCCTCCCATATATGTAGATAGGTAGATAGATAAATTAGGTCGTGAAAATTGAAACTGAAAGTTTATCTCAAAATATAGCCTTGAAGTAATTTTCACTCTGATTTTTCACCTCCCCACACTGATTAGTAAGAATGAGGGTAATTCAAATTAGAAACTCAGTGCTTATAAGAGATTCCTGACAACTACAGTGGTACCTCGGGTTACATACGCTTCAGCTTACTTACGCTTCAGGTTACAGACTCTGCTAACCCAGAAATATTACCTCAGGTTAAGAACTTTGCTTCAGGATGAGAACAGAAATCGTGCAGCGGCGGTGCAGCGGCAGCATGAGGCCCCATTAGCTAAAGTGGTGCTTCAGGTTAAGTACAGTTTCAGGTTATGAACAGACCTCCGGAACGAATTAAGTACTTAACCTGAGGTACCACTGTATATATACATGTATGTATGTATGTATGTATGTATGTATGTATCAGGATGAAGCCTTTGAAACTTTGAGGGGTGAAAGGTGTGTGTGTGTGTGTGTGTGTGTGTGTCTTTTTTTAATAAAAGAGTTACTTTTAAGACCCTGGTTCAACCATAGCACTAATGTCTTATAAATCCAAAAACATAAAGAACCCAAAGGATTGTGAGAAAAACCTTGCAGCTGTCATAAATGGAAGTCATAATCTCTTTTTCTCTGAAACATTTTATGAGAAGAAACTAGGCAGTGGACTGTTCTGATGATACTAAAAGGACTGGTCATTATTATTAGCATTCTCTGAGGACAAAAGATGATTCTAATCAATATATGTAATATTCTGTAGAAAGGAATAATAGTGGGCAGTAGGCACACACATATAGAGCCAGCATGGTGTGATAGGGAGACCTGGGTTCAAATCTCTTACTCCATGAAATTCACTGGTTGCGAAAATAAAATGGAGGGGAGAGAATATAGCGGGTTTCTTTGGATAAAGGTGTATTACTAATAAGTAGTAATGTATTCAGGTCTCATATGAAAATGTGCCGTCAGTTGAGTAGTCTTTTCTGTTTTGCCTTAATTTTGTGAATACTGTAGAACCTGGGGGTGTGGCTCTTGAACACCGTGGGATTTGCTTTTGAATAGACATGTGTAGAATTGCACTTGGCTATTCACTTTTTCAAGGGTTTAAACTATTTGTTTTATTGGTTTATGATGACATTCTTCTGTAATTTGGGAGCATAAATGATTGTTATGGGGAACACATGGCTGTATATTCTAAAAAGGTCTATATGGACATCCAGTTATAGGTATACTCGCCTTCAAGTACTGCCATATTGATGAAGAAAAGTGTGAATCTGTTATGCATTTTCAAATATAATAGAACATATTTTATCAGTTAGAATAACAAATGAGACTTGTAGCATCAAGACAGTAACTTCAAAAGAAAAACAGCGAGGAAATTGAAGCTCTTGCAGTGCTTGCCTGTTTCTCACAGGCATCTGATCAGCCACTATGAGGCTGTGTTCACATTACCATCTTACAACACAGTTTTTTTTAATTTTCTCAATTCGGATTGAAGCTGGTTTGGGGGAAAACACATGAAAAGGCAGTATTTCATGAGAAACAAGAGGATAGGTACAGGATAGGTATGGATTATGGTTTATGCTATGTGTATACCACTTCCCAAACCAGTGGTGGGAGCGCACCAGTGGGTAGAGTAAAGAGGAATGTGCGCACAGTCTGGGAACAGGATACTGGACTTCCCTCATCTAGAATGCTGTATTGCTTATTGAAGTGAAAGGTTCTGCTATTGTATGTACCTCAAAAGACAATACAGGGAATTCTATTTGGATTCACTTGAAAATTGTGCATTAGTGGGGAGAAAGAAGTTATGAATGACTCATGCTTTCTATTTTATTATGTTTCCAGGCATTGCTGCCTAGTTCCAAATCAGTTCAAATACACATTTCTGTTTTGAAAAATATATCAATCACCATGTCTCCAGAATAAGCTGAGAGTATGCATGTGTGTGATTGTATATACAGTGGTACCTTGGTTCTCGAACTTAATCCATTCTGGGAGTACGTTCAACACCCGAAACTGTTCGAAAACCAAGGCACGGCTTCCAATTGGCTTCAGGAGCTTCCTGCACTCAAGCAGAAGCCACGTCAGATGTTCAGCTTCCAAAAAAACGTTCACAAACTGGAACACTTACTTCCAGGTTTGTGGCGTTTGGGAGCCGATTTGTTTGACAACTAAGCTGTTCGAGAACCAAGGTAGCACTGTATGTATGCGTATGTGTGGGTATGTAAATGTGTGAGTGTACATGTGTGTGTGTGTACGTGTACATACACACACACATTGCCATTGCATCTGGCTCATTTTTCTTATGATCCACCAGAGTTCATATAAAATGTGTAATATCTCTAAAACTTTGATTAAGGGATAATGCTCATGGTGGAGAGAAATATATGAGGCAATTTATGGCGTTCGAGAGTGATTAAATGCTGAAGTAGAGCTCAGGCATTTGGTAATTGCAGAAGCTGTTTATTGCTCAAATATTCCAGCCCCATGAACATTAATGTCTGTGAAACAACAAGGCAGAAGCAGGATTCACAAACAAAATGAAGAATATCTCATTTTCTCAGTATATTTTAAAATGGTTTAAATATACAGCTGTTTGCTGACTTATCCCACTAATTTTTACTCAAAAAAGCTTAGACAAAACCTTTCTCAAAGAGCTTTAGTCCTTCTGGTTTCAAGATGATGCAAAGTTTGTATTATTTGTGTATTATTCAGCATGTATATAGTGATTTCCAAATTATATGTTAATCAACTCTTCCATTTATATGCTGGCTGTTTGCTGTAATAAACATTCATTCATTGATTGATTGATTGACTCTTCCGTTTATCTATTAAGAACAGTTCAAAAATCTCACGGTGGCAAGCGTGGCTTTTGAAAGTTCTCCAAAAATATAAAACAATTAGGCAATAGCTCTAGATTTGTAGGAAGTATCAAACCACAATCCCCCACCATGATAATGCAACAATTGCTTTGAATGTTGAGAGACTTGTGCTTCAGCCAAAAAACCAACAATAGCATGTCCTTCTGAAATGACAATATGTCAAAATATGTGCCTTAATTGTTGCTTCTAAGATGAGAAAAATACTCAAGCAAAGTTTGCAAAGTAGATGACAACCTATCACAGTAAACAGAGGATGGCTCACTCTCCTAGTTGAAATAGTTGAGATTCAGTAGGGCACTTCACAGAAATAAATAGTGAAAGAGAAAACAAAATAGTGAAAGAGAATCCAATCAGGATTCTGCGCAAAAGGGAAGGATACAGACAACTAACAAGTGTCCTGAAGAGAAATACAATACAGTATAAATGGGAATTCCCAGAAGGGATTTCCTTTTTTTACAAGAACAAAAGGTTCAAATTGACAGACATACAAGAAGTGGAAAAGTTTCTGAGAAGATATGAAAAGGATCTTGGTAAAGAAGAAGAAAGACTTAGAGGAGGAGAGATGGGCATAGAAGAGAGGAGGGGAAGAGGGGGAAAGAGGCTGAGGGGACGGAGAGGAGGGGAAGAGAGGCGGAGGAAGAAGCAGAAGAGGTGGAATTGGGGGCAGAGGAGGAGGGGGAAGACGAGAAAACCATTGGAAATAGAAGTACCAGAATTTAAATCAGAAATTAGGATAAAGCGTACGTTAGTTAAATATTGAAATAACTCTTAAGTTTCTGTCTTGGAATGTGAACGGCCTCAATGAAAAGTCTAAGAGGAATAAATTTGAGAAAATTGTAAAGGAAAAAAATATTGATGTGATTTGTTGCCAAGAAACACGTCGCCAAAAAACACAAACATATTTTAATAAATAAAAAGTTGGGAATAGAGTTTATCAATTCAGATTCTAAGAAAAAAAGAGTGGTAGTAATTTATGTGAAGGAGAAATTAGAACGAAAATTAGTATGCAAGGACGAGGAAGGAAGAATCCTAGGAGTACAAATTAACTATCAGGGAGAAAAACTCAATGTGATAACGGTCTATGCGTCAAATACAAACAAAACAGAGTTTTTTAAGAAATTGGAACATGCTTTACTGGATCTAGGAAATAATAAACTGGTTTTACTTGGAGATCTAAATGGAGTGCCAACACCAGAATTAGACAGAAGCTCGAAAAGGAAGAATTTAAATCAAGGGAAACTTCCAAGATCATTTAATGACCTCGAGGAAAATTTAGATTTAATAGACATATGGAGACATAAAAACCCCACGATAAAACAATTCACCCACTTTTCAGAGCCACATCAGAGTTGTAGCAGGCTGGATCAGATTTGGATCTCAAGAGAATTAACAGTAAGAGTGTTGAAATGCGAGATACAACCCAGAACACTATCTGACCATAGTTCAATAATGTTACATCTAAAATGGGAAACCCAGGGTATATATAGATGGAGAATGAACGATTATTTACTTGAAAAAGAGGAAGTGATTGAAAAGGCTAAAACCACCTTGAAAGATTACTTTGATCTAAACAATAAAGAAACAAATATGGATATAGTCTGGGGTGCTAGTAAGGCAGTGCTAAGAGGTTTTTTGATACAACAAAATAGTTATAGAAAAAAGGCGAGAGAACAAAAAAAAAAGAAGAGTTAATTACCCTACTAAGAGAATGTGAAAAGAACCTGATAGAGAAACCGAATGATGAAAGTAATAAGCAATTGTATAAGATGTTACAAACACAATATTCAATAGTAATAAATCAAGAGGTGGAATGGGGAATTAAGTTAATGAAACAAAAAATTTTTGAGTCTGCAAACAAAACTGGAAAATTCCTGGCGTGGCAATTAAGTAAAAGGAAAAAACAAAATGTGATCAATAAAGTAAAAGTAGAAGAACAAGTCCTGGAGGATCCTAATGAAATAAAAAAGAGCTTCCTTAAATTCTATGAAAATTTATATAAAAGAGAAGAAGAAGATGTAATAGAAATAGGAAAACAGAATCAACAGTATATCGGAGGAGGAAAGAAATCTATTAAATAAACCCATAAAAGTAGAGGAAATTCAGGAGGGGATAAAGGAGATGAAACTGGGGAAAGCTCCGGGGCCAGATGGCTTATCGGCCAAGTATTACAAAGTCCTAGAAGAACTTTTAACTTTGTGAAGTAATGAATGAGATTTTAAGAGGAGGAAGATTACCAGCGTCTTGAAAAGAAGCATATATCACGCTAATACCGAAACCTGACTCGGATAAACTTAATATTAAGAACTTCAGACCGATCTCATTATTAAATAATGATTATAAGATCTTTGCAGATGTAATGGCGAGTCGACTTAAAAAGTGCTTAGTCAAGCTCATTCATAATGATCAAGCTGGTTTTCTACCTAATAGGCAAATAAAAGACAACATAAGACATATAATAAACCTTATTGAATATTTAGAATGCAAAAATGAAATTCCTGCGGTATTAATGTTCATTGATGCCGAAAAGGCTTTTGACAATGTATCCTGGCATTTTCTAATAAAATGTTTGGAAATGACAGGGATAGAGGGCACATTCCTGCAAGGAATAAAGGCAATTTATTCATAACAAAGTGCTAAATTAATTATTAATAACAACTTAACAGAATCCTTTGAAATTTTGAAGGGTACAAGACAGGGGTGCCCTCTGTCACCTCTTTTGTTTATTATGGTGTTAGAAATAATCGCAAATAAGATAAGGAAAACTTCAGAGATACGCGGAATAAGAATTGGAGTGAAAGAATATAAATTGAAAGCATATGCCGATGATCTTATGTTGTCGCTGGCAGATCCAAAAAAAAGTGTCGGTAAAGTATTAGATCTGCTAGAAGAATTTGGAAAGTTATCCGGCTTTAAATTAAATAGAACAAAAACTAAAATGATGACTAAAAATATGAAAGAAGAGGTAAAAAACCATATTGAATTACAGACTGGGATCAAAGCAACTAAAAAAGTAAAATACCTTGGAATTTGGCTAACGATGAAGAACATAAATCTAATGGAAGACAATTACACAAACACATGGAAAGAAATAAGGAAGGACCTGGATACCTGGAACAGAATAAAACTCTCCTGGTCGGGAAGAATGGCGGCAATTAAGATGAGTTTATTACCAAAATTGCTGTTCTTATTTCAAAATATACTGATAATTAGGGGAACCTCAGTATTTAAAGATTGGCAGAAAGTACTCTCTAAATTTATTTGGCAAGGAAAACCGCCAAGAATTAGATTCAAATTACTCACAGATCAAAGAGATAGGGGAGGATTTGCGGTTCCAAATTTGAAGCTGTATTATGAAGCCTCGTGCCTTTGCTGGGTTAAAGATTGGATTGTCATCAAAAACACAGATCTGTTAGATTTAGAAGGATTCAATATAAGATTTGGTTGGCACGCTTATCTGTGGCGTAATAAGGAAAAGGTCCACAAAGGATTTTCTAATATTATTAGAGGGCCACTGTTGGAAGTATGGGAGAGAAACAAAAAATTAGTGGAAAAAATACCCCTTGGTGGTTATCACCCATTGATATCTTAACAATAATTAAAAAAAAAATTGAAGGAGAAAGATGGACTTACGAAGATTTGCTAATAAAAACAGAAAATGGATGGAAGATTAGGCCATATGAAGAGATAAAGAATAAACTGACAGGTTGGATCCAATTTCACCAAATTAATGCTATGTGGACTGAAGATAAAAAGAATGGGATGAATGAAAAAAAATCCAGATTCCAGGTAGAAATATTAGAAAATAAATCAAAACTCCTATCAAAAATGTACAGCCAGTTGCTTGAATGGGATACCAAAGATGAAGAAATAAAGGAAGTAATGGTGAAATGGGCGATAGACGTTGGATACAATATAGAGTTTGATAAGTGGAAGAAACTCTGGAATAAAGGTATGAAATTCTCGGCATATACAGCACTTAGAGAGAACATGGATAAAATGATGTACAGGTGGTACATCACACCTGTAAAATTAGAAAAAATGTACAAAACCGGAGACAAATTATGCTGGAAATGTAAGAACAAGGAAGGCAATTTTTATCACATGTGGTGGTCGTGTGAGGTAATTAGAAAGTTTTGGGAATCTATTTACAATGAACTAAAAAAATATATTTAAATATACCTTCACAAAAAACCCCGAGGCTTTCCTTCTGGGGATAATTGGAGAAGAAATTAAAAAGGAAGACCAAACACTTTTCCAATATGCAAGAGTGGCCGCTAGAACACTAATAGCACAAAATTGGAAGACATCAAAAATCCCAACCATAAACGAGTGGCAATCTAAATTATTTGATTATATAGAATTGGCAAAAATGACACAGAAAATAAGAAACCAAAAAGGTACAAAGTTTAATAATGAATGGAATAAATTTATGACATATATTGAAACAGATGTAAAAAAATTAAAAATCACAGTAGGCCCGATATAATGCTTGCGACGTAAAGAGTTTTAAGAAAGCGAAACTGCAGATAGAAAACTTCTTGTAACATATTCTGAAACCGAGTTGAAGGGAAGTCAAGTATGTTGTGTGATTTAGTTATTTAGTTATTGTAAGTTTAAATTGTTGGTGTCTTATGTTATGTAATGTTTTTCTTTTTTTGTTGTTGTTTTTCTGTGTTTGTCTTTTTTTGCTGTTTTAATGTATGGTGTTGTATAATGAATTGAAACTAATAAAAAAGAAAGAAAGAAAACAAAGATTTTTATGTCATGGCAAGGTCTTTTCAAAGTGTTCCACTAGCCCAGATTCAGTGTAAGTTGAACACTACATGCACTCTCTCTTCACCCACCCACAGTACACCATAAACCAGAAAGTCTAAGGCAACAAAACAACGAGCTAGAAATTTGTTGCAGATAGGTTGCAATGTTATATACTTAAGGTGAAGTCTGTCATGTTTCCCCAAGGACATTGCAAATCAGCTTCTTTCTCTTGGGGTGGGTGGGGGTAGCAACACACTTTCACTGATGCACAAGGCTGACAGCTCCTTTTACAGTCATGTGTGCCACATAAAACACGTAGCAATGCTGCTGAGCCTTCTCGATACCTCTTGAAGCAATCAACCTATTAAAGGGAAAGAAAAGGCTTATTGGGCTGCTTCTGCACTGTGCGTTTAGTATCCTCTGTCTGTGTTTAAAGAGGTGGATTTTCTTAATGCTAAAGCCTGAGAAAGTCCAAAAAGGACACCCAATTAGAAAGGTAATGACTTATCCCAACAAAAGCCAAAGAAAAGAGATCAAGGAGCACAACAAAAGATCTATTCATTCATGATGGTTTGCCTCTGGAACTATACCAGCATATATATATATATAGTACATCCCATTAGTTGGGAAGTATTTTCTACACAGTAATTCTCTGGCCATGTTTGACCACAGCAAGCTCTTCTCAAACTACACACAATATGGTTCATGTGATTAAAAGCAGCTGACAACCACATACACAGCCAGTGGAAGAGTGAAGGATAGATGTGTTTTGTGAACAAAGATGTCTGACCTGAAATGGATATTGACAACTGGTCAGTTCCTCCCATGCCATTCCTAAAAGAGAAGAGGGCAAACTACAATTTCCTTCAATAGAGCCTCTGTGTGTGTGTGGTGTGTGTGTGTGTGTGTGTGTGTGTGTGTGTGCGCGCGCAAGATAGAGCGAGGGAGGGGAGAGAGGGGGAATATATACCTATAAAGACTGACAAAGCTATATTGTCTGCATAGCTGAAGGGAGGCATGCTCAGACCTTGCCACTGCCCTGGAGGCTTGGTTCCACTGGGACCAAGATACTCCCTACCTCTAGGGAAGAACATCACAGCAAGGGAGGAAATCAGCGTGGCTCCATCCATCAGCCAGTGGAGAAGCAACTACTCAAATGCTTGCTTGCTTCTCTTCTCTTGCCGTTCCTTTTCCTTTTGTATCATGTCTATTAGAGTATGAGCAGAAACTTTTATCTTAGGGGGGAAATGCTTTCTAAGTGTTTAATAATAATAATAATAATAATAATAATAATAATAATAAGAAGAAGAAGAAGAAGAAGAAGAAGAAGTAGTAGTAGTGGTAATAGCAATCGTTGTTGTTGGCATCTGTCTCACTGATGTGGTCCAAAGGTAAGCAGAGAAATATGTTTGGTACCAGCTTGGCTGCAGGAGTTGCCAGAAGGAGGTGTACAAGGCACCATCCATCTCAGGGACTCCACTCTGGATTTGTGTAGGGTTTACTCCTTAGCCTTCTCTTCTCCCAAAGATATCCCGCAAGGCAGTGGAGCTTTAGGATTAGCATTTTCCTTTTCCCAGGGCAGAGGGCCATCTCGGTAGTGGCGCCCGCCCTCTGGAATGGACATACTCCCATCAGATGTCAAGGAAATAAATAAGTATCTGACTTTTAGATGACATCTGAAGGCAGCCCTGTATGGGGAAATTTTTAATGTCTGATGTGCTACAATTTTTAATATATGCTGTAAGCTGCCAACAGGCACTGGGGAAACCCAGCCAGATGGGTGGTGAATAAATATTATTATTAATTATTATTATTATTATTATTAGGGCTACCACCCCAGGTTGACGAGCCCTTTGCCCCCCTCTTCCCTCTACAACATGTGCAGAAATCGCCTTCTTAACCATTGGACCCACTGTTGGTCTCATCTGCTCAATTCACCAGAGCCTGTCTTCACATGCGGGGGAAGTGTGAGACCTATCAGCTACCTTCCCTTGGTTTAGCCAGCCAGTTGAAGCTGTTCCCAGGGTGTGGCCCCAACTGACAGCATCTAGGGGCCACAGGTGAGAGCTGTGTGCAGGGTGGGGACCAAAGGTGGACAAACTATCCCAGAAGGATCTCAGCATGTCCCCCACCAAAGGTACTACCCCTCCTCTACCACCCCACACACCCCAGTAGCAATAGCAGTAGCAATCATAATTGTAATAATAAAACTGTCATCTTCAGCAGCCTTTCTATCAGTTACAAAAATCGAACTGCAGAGCCTATCTACCAGTCTGTTGAAAGTTCCTGTGTGAGTGCCTGGAGGCGGTTGGAAGATGGATGGCGGCTAACAGTTTGAGGTTGAATCCTGACAAGACAGAAGTACTGTTTTGGGGGGACAGAAGGCGGGCAAGTGTGGAGGACTCCCTGGTTCTGAATGGGGTAACTGTGCCCCTGAAGGACCAGGTGCGCAGCCTGGGAGTCATTTTGAACTCGCAGCTGTCCATGGAGATGCAGGTCAATTCTGTGTCCAGGGCAGCTGTTTACCAGCTCCATTGGTACGCAGGCTGAGACCCTATCTGCCTGCGGACTTGTCTTGCCAGAGTGGTACATGCTCTAGTCTAATCTTGCCAGAGTGGTGCATGCTCTAGTCTAATCTCTCGCTTGGATTACTGCAATGCACTCTATGTGGGGCTACCTTTGAAGGTGACCCGGAAACTATAACTAATCCAGAATGCAGCAGCTAGACTGGTGACTGGGAGTGGCCACCGAGACCACATAACACCAGTCTTAAAAGACCTATATTGGCTCCCAGTACATTTCCGGACACAATTCAAAGTGTTGGTGCTGACCTTTAAAGCCCTAAACAGCCTCGGTCCAGTATACCTGAAGGAGCGTCTCCACCCCCATCATTCTGCCCAGACACTGAGGTTCAGCGCCGAGGGCCTTCTGGCGGTTCCCTCGCCGCGAATAGCCAAGTTACAGGGAACCAGTTAAAGGGCCTTCTTGGTAGTGGCACTGCCCTGTGGAATGCCCTCCCACCAGATGTCAAAGAGAAGAACATCTACCAGACTTTTAGAAGACATCTGAAGGCAGCCCTGTTTAAGGAAGCTTTTAATGTTTGATGCACCATTGTATTTTATTATTTTGTTGCCCAGTCTGAATGTAGAGAAAGTCTTGCTTACATTTGTAAGTTATCATGGGGACCTTTTTCTTCTAAACAGCAGGATAAAATGCCTAATAATCGATGATGATAATGATAAAAAATTAATAATGACAATTTAATCACCTGAAACAGCATTATTGTGCCATTATTTTGCAAAAAATAACACACTGCAAGCTATGTACCATTTTCACAATTTTCATCATTTATACACAACAGCAGGGGCTGTTCAATCGTCTGTGAGAAATTAACAATTTTCATAAAGGCTTAGATGCAATCTCACTTTTGTAACTCTTACCAGTTAATATGTTTTATTTATAATACTGGTATGTCACCCAGAGTCCCTTTTGATACAATAAGCACATTGTTCCCAGGGTCTTCCTGTATAATTAAAAGTGCAGGTCTTATTTTAGGCTTAAATCAGCAGATGCAGTTTCATAGAAATGTTTCATAATTTACCTGAAAATTAAGTGGTGGTTTCATCGCTGGATTCAAAGAAAAATATTTGTTCCTTTTGATATATGCGCAACGCTTTTATGGCAATATGTACTAGACCAAATCGGAATACATAGCAATGGTGCTGTGATATATAACGGAGGTGAATGAATTCAGTTTTGGGCCAGTTCACAATGTGGTGGTTCCATTGAATTCCTCAGACAGGAGTGTTTGCCTTGGCCAGAACAAAGGAAGTTGTGTGTGTGCCAGAAATATGCATGTACCAACTACATACAATTGCTCCAGCTGGAGTGACTCCAAAAAGGACTGCTGCAATAAGTATCAATCATATGAAACTAAATATTTCCAGTCTACTTACTACTTTCTTCATGTGAATGCAAGCAAATCAGATCCCAAGGACACTTATGTGTAGAAAATTTAGCTGCTCTGCTAACCCTTAGTAGACTCAAGTCATTTTGGAGGTTGTGTTGATGCATCACTCTGAAAGACCAGCTGAAGTTCAGATTAACAGAGCTGTACACAGTGGGTACCTCCAGACACTCTTGCAGGAGGCATTTCAGGGCATATCAGAACATTAGGGTTGTGCTGCTCAAGTGGATTAAAGCACAAATCCACTTTTTTAATGAATCAGACTTAGAAAGTGACCAGGAAATGCATTGAAAAGTGTAGAATGAATGAATGACTAACAGGAAAACATGTAAACACCTGTAAGCAAATCAGGATGAATGTGCGATGAGTGCTCATTGTTTTATAATCGCACTGCAAAAACATCAGAATGATTGTTCGGTAAAGACCAGATACAGTGTAACCACTATGTAAGTGTGTTAGCTAATCAGGATGAATGCTCAATAACCAGGTCATGTAGGGCCCTGTGTTTTGTGATGCTGTGCAGTAATGGCATATGGATTTAGCATCATTGTGGCTGTAATTATGCACCCAGTCATGTCTGATTAGACCCACTGAATTCAAAATAAGTGCACAGATGTAAAAGTTGGTGTTTGTGCAGTGCATAGTTAAACTATAGGACAAATCCATAGAGGGGAGGGATATTGATGACTACTAGCCCATGATGTTTATGCTCTGCCTCTACAGTTGGAGGCAGTAAAAGTTCTGAATGCCAGCTGCTGGCATTTCCCACAGATGCTGGTTTCCCACAGGCATCTGGCTGGCCAACGTGAGACCAGAATGCTGAACTAGATGGGGCATTGACTTGATCCAGCAGTCTCTTCTTATTTTATTGTGTTCTTACATATTCAGCCTTCCAAGCCTGTTACCCTGAAACAAGAGCCCCACTCCATCATGGACATCGTGCATAGAATTGTTCTCTAACCCAGCAGAGATGTCCAGTGAAAGGCCTTTACATGTTACAGACATTTAATGGGTTTCAGGGAAGGGAAACAGAGCCAACATTAGGCCCTTGTGTCCAATCCCAGGGTTGTGAATTTGCAGTTCCTAGCATCTGTTCAGACAGTAGGAAAGGAAGTTTGCCATTGTTTGTGCTGTGTGCCCAATAGCCTCTACATTGACCACCCAAGAGCTATAGCAGAGGATAAGATTAGCCTGCCAGGGCAGATATTCTGATCTTGTACAGACAGCTGTTTGAGAAATAGACTGAGGAACACTTACAAGCTGGAAAATAGACGTTTGGATGAAACATGAAAGCTTCAAGCATTCACAGTAGCAAAAGCTCTTCACCGTTAACAAAGACTGCCAGAAGAGTAGTTGAGTATTTTGTCATTCATTTAGAGTGTGTTTAACATTTGGCTTAGAGTCTGAAGGATCCCAGCCAGATCTAGAATAGCACACTATGAATGACTGATCCTTGCTCCTATTACCTGCAGCATCTTCAGCCTGCGTCAACTGCTATTACTCCTTTAACAGGATTACAGATGAATTGCAAATAGTGCAGACTACGCTGTGTAAATGTCACTTAAACCCCTTTAACCATTTCAGATTTCTCTCTGCTGCTGCTGTGTGTGTGCTGCTGTAAACTGCCATGATATAGTATTTGGGGAAAACATTCTGTAATTATTAAAATAATACACATACAAGTATGATGGGGGAGATCAACATTTCCTGATGTCCCTGGTATTCACAGGGTACCAATAGGAAGAGTTTTGCAAAGGGGAAAGATGCTTCTATGATGCAATCCTCATTAGTCATTGGGAGCTGATAGATCAAGGCAAAAGAACTGTAACAGGCATTGTCTGAGACTCAAGGCAGCCAAATTCAGTTTTGGGTTTTGTATTATAACAGGCCCTACAGAATGTCCGCCAAGTCTCTTAAGACAGCTAGGGCAAAGCATCTTCCTTCTCTTATGATAATATGGGGAAAGTAATCTTTTCTTCCACCTGATGTTTGCCTTTTCTATTTCGATGCTAAGCTCTTTAGAACTAGGTCTGCTTTCTCCAATATCCGTGCATGGTAATTAGTGTATCAGTTCTTCCATCTCAGTTGTGGTTGCCACCTCTGATAACTAATTGACAATATGGCTGTTTTTTAAAGAGATTGTGTTGCCCAGTAAAATACTTTCCATCACTCAAATCCACCCAAACCCCAAAGAAACAGAACAAAGCCAGCATTTATTTGTGTAACAATCTGTGTTACAGTTTTCTTTGTGGTTTATGCATCGGCCTATTGGTTGGAGGAGCTAATACCTTAACATTTACTTCAATATTAGGATTTTATTTTATTAGACTATGCAACCTGTCTGGACACCTATCTTAGGCTTTGGGGTGTAAAAGCAAATTCCTCCTGTCCAACAAACCAGCAAATATGAGTGTGAGGGGGGAGTTATAATTTTTTTACACCCCCCCCCAAGTACAGAGGAAGAAGACAGGTAGGTTGCACCTTTTCTAGATATCCATGGCACTTAGGTACATAGAGAAGCTGTGACAGTCCATTCTCAGGCAAGGTTGATCAGTCACATTCACACCATGCACTTAAAACACTATTACACCACTAACAGGCATGGCTGCCCCCCACCACATATTTACGGGAACTGTAGTTCGTTAAGGGTGATGAAAATAGTTAGGAAACACCCACATTTATACATTTCGCAGCACCCTAAACAAACTACATTTGTAGAATCTTTGGTGGAAGCCATGACTGATAAAGTGGTATCAGAGTGCTTTCAATATAGAAAGCTATGGAGTAAAGGAAACCATGTTATTTCTTTTCACAGTCTATTCCTGAAGGTCATGCCTCATTTGATTCTTTGTATAAAACCATGTGCTGTCCCCATTTATCTATAAAATCACAACTGTACCAGGGAAACTGGAAAAGTCTCCCTGAAACAACTACAGGAACAAGCCACCATAGCTATTTTAAGATAGCACTGGAAAGATGAGAAACTGAGAGAAAACAAAATTAACATATTTGCCCAACCCTATCTATACCATTACATGGCTGTAACATGAATTCTGACTGTTATAGCTAAGACTCAGAATGAAAAGAGTTGAATTATTCCTGGATTGTGGAGTGATCTTGGGGAAATTATATTGTTTACCCACCACACTCAAGACAGAAGTATGACTAATGGAATAAAATAGCTGCTGAACACCAAGTTAAATATTTTAAAAATTGCTTCCTGTCCATGAAATGCCTGAATTAAAATGTGAGAATGGTTTTATGCAATATGTAACCCAACTACCATGAAACACCATGTTCTACAACACATTGACAACTTATATTTTCTTATTCTGGCCCATTTTTCCAAAGGTGAAATCAGTATCAGGAGTAATCTTCAATTATAGTCTTGGAGATTTCTGCAGATTTCTTTGAGAGTTTTTTAAGGATCACAGTCCCAGGCATGCAGAAGACTTTAAAAAAAATCAAGAAACTGAGTAAAATACTAGTGATAGTTCTGCTACAACTAGTTACTGGAACAGACAATTTAGGTGAAAACAGCCTGTAGTTGGTAGTCAGCTTCATTTAACGCAATGGAATTTCTGAGTAAAGTTGTTCTGGAATACACTGTTAACCTTCCCCCCCTTTTTTTTTTTGCCTAAGATACAGTAATAATAAATGGCAGGAGTAGGATATCGTAGTCCAACCTTCCCCAATCTTCATATATTTTCAGATTACAACTCCCATCATCCTTGACCACTGGCCATTATGGCTGAGGTAAATAGGACTTAAAGTCCAAAACATCTGGAGGGCTTGAGGTTAAGGAAGGCTGATGCAGTCTCTACCTTTTTTTTTTTTTAAGTAACTCCTGAGCTTTCACACACAATTTTCTATGTATTCAGAACAAACTGTGCATTGGAAAGTTAGATCAGTGTTCAAAGAACTATACCAGTAGTTCTACACATCCTATGCTTTGGAGGTATCTCAAACTACAATCATGCCATATCCCAAAGCACTTTAGAAACTGAGGGGACTTTCAGAAGTAGTTTGTGCAATATCATAATGCAAAGGCCTACTATTAAAAGAAGTCCAAAATCCCACTAGGCACGCCCAAGCTTGAAAGTACACTTAAAATGGCCTTCTGGAGCCCACCTAAAAATTAGCTTTAAAATTGGAGCATATGTTGAAATTAATATGGTCAGGGATAAGCTTGACGCCATAACTGAATTCATTTTAAAATATCACATCTCATATTTTCCCAGATGTTGGTGCTGCAGTGCCATTCTATTCAGCACAGGAGTGTATAATAAATTTTATACTGCACCGTATGTTTGTTTAAGCCTCTGAATATATCAACACAATTGCACTGGTTGGTAAAAATATGTACAGTTTATAACCTTGCAATAAAACAATATTTCCTTGAAATTAGTTATTTTTTTATACTATATATAATGGAACACCTGAAAAAACATAATCTTGATCACTTGCCAAAGCATTTGTAAAGAGTGCAATCATTTTACCAGCAATTAAAGCTATAAAGGAATTTCTTGATATCTTTACAGGTTAATATCCAAAGCTGCAGTCCTGTGTTTACTTGCCTTTTTTTTAAAAAAAATGATATTTATTGAGAATTTAAAATTACAGAGAAAAAAAGAAAAAGGAAAAAAAACAAAAACAAAAAAGGAGTTAAACAGTACAAGTCAATAAAAAGAAAAAAGAGAACAAAACACACAATACATCAAAACCAAAAACAAAAGCAAACAAAAAATTAAAAACAAATCCAATATTCCCAAATCTTTATCTTTCGTTAACTTGTTTCATCGACCTCCTCGCACCTCCCTTTTTGTATTCTAGTTATTAATTATCTCAGCAAATCCTTTCCATCTTTCACTATATTCTGTCATTAAATTGTCTTGATTTATTTTAACCTTATCTTACCATAAAAAGCCCTAAAACATAAAACTTATTTATACATAACTCCTTATAGCATTTCTACTAAAGCCAAATATTTTCATTCCAACATTTTTTTCTAATACTCATTAATTTTACAATAATTCTCTAAATGAATTTTTAAACTTTCTTCCAATCTTCATCCACCGTCTCTTCTTCCTGGTCTCGGGTTCTGTCAGTCCTTTCTATCCATTCCATCTAGTCCATTAACCTGGTGATCTTCTATCCAAGGCTCTTAACTCTTTTCCATGTCCCTTCTGCAGGTCTTCTTCATATTTATACCTGCACTTTACTTTGTCTTCTGCTGGTCTTGTTCTCAATTTCCTTCCTTTATCGCTGAGGAGTAGATCTCGGGGAAACTCCAACCTAACAATGTCTTTATCCCTTCTCGACAGGTCAGCCCATTCTCCATAGTCAGCACTAAAATCCAAAAGGTATTTGAAGGCATGTTTCAAAGTCCCTCCAGAGTTAAAGGCCCCCACACACCAGACTCCCCCTGGCCCCAAACCAGATCCCAGAAGCCAGAACATCCCTGCATAGGGGGGGTCTATCTAACTTCCCATCTCCAAACCAAACGAGACTCCATCTCTCCAAATCTGACTTTCTCCAGATTTAGTCATCAAAGACAACAGCTTATGTTCCTGCTTATGTTCCTGCAAGGTCGCAACTCTTTCCACTTGTATTACTTGAGGTTCAACAACAACCTCCTCCTTTGTCTTCTGCACAACTTGGCCTGTCAAAGCAGATTCCTGGTTCGGTTCCTGGGTGGTTTCTATATAGGTATTCACTGTTTGTCCAAAATTATTAACTGCAACAGTCATCAAATCCATCTTCTCATGTAGCTGTTCCAGTAAAGCGCTTGTCTTGCAAAAAGCAATCACTAAGGCTTCTCCTGCGCACATTCTTGTTCAAGGTCAATGTCTGGTTCTCACGATCTTTAATCTCTGCAGCAGGAGAATTCCCCAGATTGGCTCCAACAACAGTTTCAAAAGCTCCCTCTAGAGGAAAACATTTTCTATTTGTATCCGTCCTTTTGAAAGCCGATCCAGCAACAAAGTTACTTTCGTTTTTCAAATATTTTGTTCCTTTTAAGTGCAAAAGGAAACGGTGCAAAAGACGGTGAAAATTTATCTTTCTTTACTCTCTCTCCTGCAGGCTTAAACAATTTAAGATTTCCCCCCTCTTCTCCTGCTTCCAAGGGGGGTTTAGTAGTTTTAGCCGATGGAGATTTAGTCCTTTACAAAAGATTTTCCAGACTTTAGCTTGCAATGTCTTTGCTTCAATCTATTTACAAAAGCGGAAGGCGGACTTCCTGTTTAGAACCTTCCCGCTTCGGTGCCAAATTAAGATGTTTCAAAGTCCAATTTTCCGTTCTATTCACGGGTAGTTGTTTAAAGTCCAATTGTCCACAGGAAAAAGTCAGCGCTCTCCGGCAACAGCAATGCGGCTTCACTCCGTGAAAAGAGCAGTCGATTTGAAGCACCATGCCGCTCACCCCACGTCGCTCCGGATCCCCGAAACCGGGTTTCCCTGCGAGTAGGGGAGGCGCAAAAGGTGCCAGCCGAATCCCACGTCCACAGGCTTCTCCCGCCTGTGGTTTTTGGTGGGTCTCCGCCTCGCTGTGGCGGTCCAGACCCTATTTTCCATGAAGCGGATTCCTCCCGATCAGAGGAAATCCGCCATTGCCGGAGGCGCTAACCCGGAAGTCCTGTGTTTACTTCCCTGGGAGTAAGCCCTGTTGAACTTAAGGGGGCTTATTTCTGAGTAGAAACAAATCGGAATGTGATGCTAATGTCCTAATTAAAAGTTGTGTGATGTCAAAGATATTTAGCAAAAAGTTCTCTGCAGTGGGCAGATTGTCTAATAAAACCCAAAGAAGAAAGGGGATTCCAGCAAATATTTATTCTTTGAAAGAGATCAGTCATTAAGAAGGGTTAGAATCCCAACAATAGTTACAACAGAACTCAGTCTCACAATGAAGACACAAGGAAACAGTATCTGTTATTGTGACATGTCTGTAACAAGAAAGGCTCGACTCAAGATAAAAGGAATGAGAGAACTGTGAAAACCATCCATGATTATTATGACCATTAAGAGCTGCAAATGAACAGAAACGTATTTGAATACTTTCTGGGAAATCACCAGATCAAAACGAACATGTTGTTTGCTGTTATCTATGAATCTTTGTTGTAAAACTGAATTGTTCAGTGCTATTCCTGTCAAGGTAGCAGAACAGAAGAGACGTAATTGGAACTGCCAAGTGAAAACCAGAGCAGAGGTATTTCCTGACACTCAGACAGTGAGAAAGGTTGGTAGAGATTTGAAATGATGAATATGTGCTACCTACTCATTGATGCTGCAATTCACAACCTATTACTCCAGAATAATCATGGAGCAATCAGGCCAACTTCATCGGGATTTCAGTAGGAGTACTCCAGAGTAAGTGGGTTATAAATTGCAGTCTGAAGGTTTAGATCCATTTTATTTTCTGGAACAAATGACCTAACTTTTCTTTAAAAAAAGGAACAGCAGTATGCAGCCTTTACTGTCTATAGAAAATGTAGCCCCCACCAAACAATACACTGATGCTATAGAAATTGGCATTGTTAATGATTCATGCAAATGATTTTTAATGATTCATGCACGCACACATATATGCTGTGCTTTTTCAATTTTCCTTCTAATTAATTAACTTTGTTTTACTGAACAAGCTCCTTATAGGCAGTGGGATGGGGCAGGCCCATTTTCAGACTTCAAACTTAAAGAGTCTCAACTGAGCTTTGAGTGATCAGAGTCTAACTTAGGGCAGCAGGATTGGTTCCACTGCACTGGGTGCTAAGCCTAGGGGGTGCTGCAAGGCGCCACGATTACGACATCAAAAATTGAGCAAAACAGAAGGCGAGAGGCAGAGGGCACAAAATTTTAGCCTCGCACATGACACTGCTGAAATTTGAAAGATCAAAGTTCGCCCGGCAGGATCTACTTTGCGTGTTTTGGAAGCATCAAATTCAGCAACCAGCACCATGCTCTTAAAATTAAAAGAATTATGAACTCCCCATTTCAGTATGCTTTAGGATGCCATCTACTGGAAACCACAAGAGGGGAGACTGCTTTTGCACTCAGGTCCTGCTTCTGGTTTCCCCACAGGAATCTGGTTGGATGCAAGACTAGATGTGCCATTGCCTGATTCAGCAGATTCTTCCTATGTTTTCAGTACCAGAACTAAGCCTAGCTGACATTCCTTCCACAGAAAAACCCTTCACTTTGTATTTTGCATATATTTCAATTTTGATGAAGCAAAGCCCATCTTCTTCAGTGTGGCTTTTGCTTTTGAGAAATGGGCCTATCTTCCCCTTCCCAGAACAAATAAAAGAACATATGGGTTGCTGTGGAGTTAAGTTTAATATTGGAGGATCATACATTTATATTGGAAGTGTGTATCGGTGTCCACTTCAGACCCCAAAAAGACAGTTCCCACTCTAAGCACTAAAACAATTTTGCTCTGTATTTGATGTGGAAGATCATGGCAAAACATTGTGTGCAGCACACAAAATGAAAGCAATAATCTTCAAAGCTACAGAACACATTCTTTCCTTTCCTGATGCTCGACTGAAATTGCAGGTGAAAATGAATGGAAGTTCTTTCAACATTTTTTTTTTTAAAAGCTTTGTGAAAATTGGAGCTGAAGCTGATATCCCAGATTGTAAATACATGTTTTCAGAAACGATACCAAGTAATGTTCTGCTTAGGTTGATTGCATTTTGTGAAGTTGTTTAAAATAGATTGTTTATACCGATCTTTAAAAATCCACACAACTATACCCTGCAGTTTTTTAAAGCACAGTTGGGACTAGTGGTGCTTTCAGGCCAGGACTTTGGGATAGAAATTAGCATATTATAGGGATGGGGAAACTCTGGCCCTCCAGGAGATGTTGAACTGCCAACAGCCCCAGCCAGCATGGCTAATGGTTTGGGGTGGTGAGAGTTGCAGTTATGCAACATATGGAGGGCCACCAATTCCCCAGCTTTGTTTTACAAAATGAGAGACTGGCTTGCTCCCTGCAGTGTGTTGACACTACCAGAAGGAGGTTGTGCAGCTACCAACTAGGCAGGAATCAGGTGACAGAAGGAGTCAGTGGTGTTCTAGTTACCCCTGCAAATTTCTCATTGTGGCCTGAGTCCTCAGTCATAGCAGAGTGCTAGGGGTGAATTATTTTGTACCTTAACATCCTACCACTGTGCTAGCTCAACTGCTTATCTACTCAGTTCCTACCTGCCTTTCTACAATGTCATTCTGACATCTTTGGATGACAAGCAGAGGTGCGCATGTCGCTTGGAAGAATACTTGCCCTCTCAACATCTTCCAAATGTCTTTCTAATATATTTAAATCAGCACATCTGATTTAATCATAACAACAGCTACGAAGTATAATCATTCAGTCTTGACAGAGGCGTTAATTAAACAGCCACTCAAACTGACCAAAACTAAGCACAGGTTGTTTCAGAGCCCATGTAATCAAAGAAACACCTATAGTTACACAGCCCCTATATAGCAAACTATTAAAGCGACTTTAAACAATTTCACATACATCCTGTGCCATTTTCTCCCGTTTTAAAGATTTTCATGGGGAAAATAAAATATTCACATGATGTGAAGCTTCTCAGGATGGAAATTGGATTTTTCTAGCCAAAGGAAGCAAGCAAAGCAACTCTATAGAATAGTTTTCCTTGCCAGGAATATGGAATAAGCATTACCTGACTTTTAAAAATCACCCTTTTATTTGATTTCTTACCAGACTACAGTGAAATGTGAACTGTAGCTTTAAGGCCTCTCCTAGAATTAACAAGCTCCAGGTGTACAGCAACCAGTTAATTGCTTCTGAAGTGAGCAAAAAAGATCCAGTTCCAATAACCTGTAATTTCTAGGAAACATGCAACACTCAAGAGTTTTGCTACCTCAGTGAGTTCCTGTGGTGAAAGCTATTCACATTCTCCTTTAACCAGCAAGGTTGAAAAAGCATAACTTTTATGAATGACTTTGTTGTATACAAAGATGAACACATTAAGCATTCCTTAAAGGAGTTTGTTTGACTTACATTAATGTTTAAACGAAGAAGTATAGTCTTGTGTGATTTTATGGAGATGAGCCCAGGCTATAAAATTCACATTTCAATTCCCAACTTTCTCAACGGGTTGTGTTGTGTGTTTTTTTAATCATATTTTCCAACTTAGGCCCCATTTTCAGTTTTCAGTGTTTTGAAACTTAAAATGTTCTCTTTGAAAAATGAACTGGAGTCTCCGATGAGGTATCTAGAAAAAAATAAATAAATTCCTTCCTAATGATGATTGCAGATTTGTCACACTGACCTAGCTTGTTTCTTAAGCTCTATATCATTAAAACATGCATCTTATTTATATGATGATGATGATTAATAATAATAATGTCTGAAGAAATAAATTACACAAATGCTATACAATAGCTAACACAATGCAAATTGCTAGGTGCTGATTACTGACAAGCCACTGAATCCAATAACTAACTACTATACAATTCCCCTTAGTGATGATTACCTTCTCAGTCTTTACACACATACTGTTTCTTTTCTTTTTTAAGTGGTGTTGAGTTCAGTGGTAGCTGAGCATTACGGAGCTAAATGTGCTTTTGAACTCCATTCAACCCCCAGTGAAATACACAGATGTGCCATGGGTTATTATTACTTGGAAATAATTCCTCCTGAGTTCAATATGTTGTCCTATCCCAGAGCATATTCTATGGGTTGCTGTGTATTACATAATTTCATTATGGTGAATATACAGAGTTATCATGGTTATGACTGTGGTGTGGTATACCATATAATGTATTAATAGTGCATACATATTATAGCACAGTTGTGGCTGTGGCTTGCTTGATATAAGAATTGCTTTACTGGGCAAAGTTTAAAATATAAGGCCTGATTTCAATGTGATACTGGGTGGGTCAAATAAATATGTCGCTGCTGGGTTCCATATGGCCAGCACTTGATTTAAATTTGGTTACCAGCTCTTATGTTTCCAACCATTAGCCGGCCACAGTGGCTAACCAGTGGCACACTTAGGAACTGGTAACCTGAATTAAACATGGACCTGTCTACATAGATCCTTACATAGGCCAATTATTTTATATACCTGCTTTTTAGCCAAAAGATGTTGCAAGGCAGGCATTTTGGTTTTTATCCTCTCATGTACTTCGTTGCTTGTGTTACAGCGCCTTTGCCAGATCCTTTTGTCCTTTGCTAGAAATAATGTGAAAGCTTCATAATCCAGCAAGCAGGACCACCAATTAACAAACAGCCTGCTTCTCCCATGCTCCCTTAAATATAAATATTCCAATATTGCCCTTAGTTTTCTCCCCATTATTAAATGCAGTTCACTGAAGGGGTTCCTTGAAATTGGACCAAGAACCCACAATCCTCTGAAATAGCCCATGGCATGTGAAAGAGTTCCCTGTATGCAGCCAGAGACCCCACTGGTGGTGTTTTTGGGTCCCGAGTCTTGTACACGCAATTATATGTCCAGGGACTCCGTCAAACCTTAAACTGAACATGTAACTGTTAACTGATTGTTATAGTGATACATTATATCCTTTGGGGGGGTTGAATTTTCTTTTTCTTTTTCTCTTTCTTTACTTTTTTAAATTAAAAAAAAAACACTTCAGAATGTGTGTTACAAAAAATAAATGATAAAAAGGTGAGCATGTGGCTTTGGGGTATGCAGGACTACTCCCCACTCCCGTGCGTCCAAAGAATATCTGAACAGCCCTTGCCAGCTTGGTGCCCTCACTTCATACTGGTGGGGGTTAATGGAAATTGCAGGGGGTTAATGGAAACTGTAGGCATCAGGTTTGCAACGACTAGGCTTTAGAATATATTTATCAAAATAACAATTTGGACCTGGTATGGAAGCTCTAGCAGAATGCAGCGGCCGGACCTCTAATGGGGGCATACTGCTGACATCTGGCACAATCTACTACTGAGGCAGGTTCAAGGTCCTTTATTAATTTACAAAGTCCTGAACAACTTAGGTCCAGGGTACCTTAGGGACCCCCTAAACCCCAATACCCTCAGCTCAGTCACTGAGATCATCTGCAGGAGCATCATTAGCTGTCCACTGAGTTGGTTATGCTGATCTGATAGCAACAAGAAACCGAGCCTCTAGCGTCATTGACCCAGTTCTGTGAATGCTCTGCCAGTAGTGATTCAGCAGACACCTTCTGTTTTAACCTGTAAACACATGCTGAAAAGTTTTCTATGCCACCAAGCTTATGCAGGCAATTAGTTGATAATCTCCAATTTTAAAATTTACATTGGTAAACTGCTTTAATTTATTTTTACAATGTAGAGGTTATGTGTGTATAAACCACCTGTTGAAGAAGGTGGTTTTTGTTAACAGTTTTCAAGATCTTTCAAACAAATATGGCAAACATTTCCACAATATTTTAAATATTACAGTCCATTATTCACTTACACGTCACTGGTCCCAAAGACATTGCATTGACGTAGACCTTGGGGAGACTTCATGAATACTGCGTAGCAGCTGTGAATCCCAGTTCTGTTAATCCATATGGTTTGGAGACACAGACTATGCCCTTGTAGCTGCAGGAACAACCTACTCCTGGCAAGCAGGATGAGATCATCTAGGATTGTTTCCTGCCAGTTAAAATCCCATTGTCTGCTTACTACAAGTAGAATGATATGTAGGATTGCAGCATTCTCAATCTGTCCACTAGGACTGAAAGGCTGCCATGTTCCAATGAGACAGACAGGTGATGGACCCTGTCCCTGTTGTGCTTGAATTCTCTAAGAACGGACCACAACACTTGCAACGAACATTAAACACTTTCATCTGTAAACCTGAAGGTGACTCAAATGTTACAATGCACGTACAGTGGTCTTCAATATTTCTAAACGTTTATCCTGGCAAGACTTGAAGGATTTCAATGAAACTGTAGCTGCTCACCTAACACTTCCTCAGTTTGATCTCTTCACTTGATTTGTCAAGCTGAGCTTAAATGCTGCTGTTCAAATAACGTAGAGGTATTTGGGGGTTATTATGTAGTGTATCTGTCCCCTCTATGCCTTCATTGTCTGCAGCTTTCAACACTCCTTCCATTTCTACTGTGTCAAAGGCCTACTTCGGATTCCAGGAAAGCATGCACAATGGGCCGTTGTTTCTGGCATCCTTTCTCACTAGGCAATTCATGATTTGCAGGTGATTGGTGCCTTAGACATTTTCTTCTAATCCAAAATACTCTCATGCATGATTAAACTGTCATTAAAATACTTTTATTTTTTATTTTCAAATGTTGGCCATAAAACACAGCCATCTGGCTTTCCTATGTTCTGGTGATGTGCAAGATATTAAAGAAATATATTCAACTAACTTCTACTCCTAAATATGAAAAGAAATACAATTTGATTGGTCAAAAGAAGGTATGGGGGGGGAGGAGATATGTACCATTTTACAACTAGGGTAACACTAAAAAGAAAATGATCCAGACGTGCTTTTTCTTAAGTAACTCTGCCAACAAAAACCCATTGGCCCAAAGATCAGGCTGTTGATTATATATAGTTTTTCAACATACTGTATTTGTTCAAGTAATCACCTCTGCACTTATTTTATCAGCCATGCTGATTGGGTGGTGTTAATTTGTGAAGGGCCAATAAATCAAAAGGAGAGTAATAATTGCATTCCATTCTGGTTGTTCTTGCCTCTCATAGAATTGAATGTTTCACCTACGTTCCGCTTTTTCCAGTGTGAGGTGCGTGCATACTCTTCAATGCAAGTTAATAAGCTGAAGTACAGCATTTTTTTCTCTGTGCCCATTGTTTAAACCACTTTGGAATGCTCTGTGGTTTACTGCCTTTTATTAGTTTTGCCACACAGATGAGCATGATCCCTTGATACAAGCCACTTTCTTTCAAAAACTGGCAAAACACATTGCTCTTCTAAATGATACACTGTGCTATAGTGAGAACATAAGAGAAGCCTGCTAGATCAAGCCAATGGTCCATCTAGTTCACCATCCTGTTCTCACAGACCCAAAGCGATATGTTCTAGAACTCTAGGCATATGTGCAGGCTCCATTGAAATTCACAGAAACTGCCCAGCAGCCTAGGGGGTCTTCCTTTTACACTGCTTGCCATCTATTTCTGTAGGGCAGGGGTCTGCAACCTTTAAGACAAAAAGAGCCACTTGGACCCGTTTCCGAAGGAAAAAAAATCTGGGAGCCGCAAAACCATTGCGACATTTAAAACAAATATATCTCCGGAGCCGTGATCTGACAGCGGGCGGGAAGGTGACGTCGGGATGGTGCGTGACTAACGCACGCACCGCCCCCATGCAACGTCACAGCCAGTACAGCGCCCGCCACAGTGGGGAGTGTCGGGGCGCACAATGCACCTCCTCCCCTCGCTAGTATCCACCCCGGAGCCACGGCAAAGGTGTAAAAGAGCCACATGCGGCTCCGGAGCCGCGGGTTGCAGACCCCTGCTGTAGGGCTTGTACAGGAGAAACACCTGAAGGATCATATCCTTTTGGCATATTAGTGAGAACAAATTCTGTTCTCAATATTTAAACTTTCAGACTGTGACTTCAGTTTCTCTAAGAAAAAAAATCTAGTAAATTCTTATTTTACAATTCAAAATCATATATGTGCATATATATATATATATATATACCCAGTGCTTTTGTCTGGGGGGATGCAGGGGTACGCATACCTCTAAACATTTTGTGAATCTTTGTACTTTTGTCCATTTACTGTATTTATTTCCCCCGATTTGAACAATAAAATGATGATTTTATTGAGTCAAAATGAGAGTATCCCTAAACATTTTTTCAAAGAAAAAAAGCTCTAGTTGCTTTTAAGCATAGGAGAATGATTGTGAAGTAATAACTTTCTAGTACCGTTGAATGTACACTACGGATTATTCACACAGAAAGATGACATGATCTACAGATCGAACAACATGGATCCAAATTTGGTTATTGTCCAGTCTACTAATTGCATAGTCTGATGCTGGTGCTGGAGTGATCCAATTAGGTGGAGCCATGAAACACACATCAGACATTCACCACTGTATCTGTATATGACAGACAGATTTTCACGTAGTCAGTGAAGCACATGGAAAGTGGCTGATTAAATCCTTCCATCTGAATTTGTAAGCGCGAAAACCTTGTCTCAAGTTTTTCTCTTCTTTCTAAAACCTGACAGTTCAACACCCACTCCTTAACTTCAACTGATTCTTAATGTGATTTAGAATGACATGAGACTGCATTTTTAACCAATGAAATCTGTACCGCTTCTCCCCCTTTCTCAACAAAAAAAGTTGGCAGATTGGTTAGATTTCTTTTTTAGAACACTTGGACACAGCATATAATTATGGAGGGCTACTTCATAATAACTGTTATAATTAATCCCTTTGCCCAAGTTGAATTAATAGTGATAATTAATATACATGAGTTTTCCTATGTATTACTAGAAACTGTACACCTACATCCTCTTATTGTTTTTTGTTGAAGCAAACTAAAGAATCCTTTTTAAGAGGATTAGTGCTCACAACGTGCTTTTTACTTGATAAAAAAAGCAAACCAATAACATTGCAGAGCAGAAAACACCTACAACAAAATCTATTTGTGACATCCACAGAATATTCAAAAAGTCAATTTGTAAAGCATTTACTTACGTTTTCTGTGTGCAAATCATTTTGTATGGACTGAAAGGATCAGAGAATTAAATGTCAGCAAATAAGTTCCCAAATACAAGATATCCTTGTAGTTAAATATTTCATTTCTGCATGGGTGGTCCTCAACATCTATGGATTTTACCAGCTTTTTGTGTCCTATATAGAAGGATAATACAAGAGCACCTTTTAATTGAATTTTAAGATGTTCAAGTGGTGGGTCAAAAAAGCATTAAATTATGAACAAACTTAAAACACTTGGTGGGCAGAATCCTATATTGGAGCTACAGCAGCTGAGGCATTAGGATTTGGCAGAAGCTCCACTATGCTGGTAGAAAGCCAGATGCACCATAACAATGTCATCTCCCATCCCTGCCATAATGTAAATACTAAGTGTAGGCAGGGCTTTTTTTCAGCCAGAACACACTGGAACTCAGTTCCGGCACCTCTCAGGTTGGTTCAGCACTTCTCAGGTGGGCATCATTGGCATTCAAAGAGAGGTGTTCATGGCACTTCTTTTTCTAGAAAAAAATAGCACTGAGTATAGGACTGCTTTGCCCATCCACTTTTTATACATTCAGTAGGACAAATGTCTCAAATATGATTTCTTTCTTCAATATTTTTTAATCAGAAATAATATTGCTTGTTTAAAAAGCTAATTGCAAAAGTATCTTTCCATAGGGAAATAGAAATAACCTCAGAATTAGCCTGTTCTTTGTTTCAGTGTCATTTATCACTGAAATCAAATGGAACTTATTTTTCATTAAGATTATCACTTTTCTAGTAGCTCCCTATCCCCAAACCAATCTACCTCCTGTTGGCCTGCAGTCAACTGGTGTTCTTTACATTACACAATTTCAGTCCTTCTGCTTGAAAGAAACAGAATGTGTGAAAGGGTTAACTATCTGATTATCAGAAGCTTTTGATTCTTGCAAGTTGCTAAATTTGATGTGCACTTGTTGCCTAAGTTAGGTTCCAGATATCTCTTGGCTAACACTGGGTCTGCTTAAGAGGGATGTCACCACCTACAGAGAAGGATGGATGATTTGATAATACTCTGCACACCTTGTGAGCATTTACTTGGAACAAGTCACACTGTTACCAACTGAAAGATAAACAATTTCCCCTGATTACTCACTAGCAGTGTCATTTCCTTCAAAGAGGTTCATAACTGCATCTGAATCAGAGGAATACAATTAGTCCTGATGCTGTCGATGTTTGCCAAATTTGGTCCCTTTATTTATTTCAGCAATATTCCAATAAAAATGGGATGCTCCAGCATAGTGAATGAGCTGAGACGTCTATGATTCAAATGTCACTTCGGTTATGAACTTACTACCAGAATCTTTGCAATTTGGGGATAATACTGGCAGTACTTTGATCTGATTCCAATAACTATGAGATCCACCAACTAGCCCCAGGTACCAAATAGTGACTCAGTCAGCTGGACAAACATTAAGGGTCCGGCTATAAACATGTAGCCCAGAAATCCACTTCTGGTTCTCCTGTAACACCACACACAAATGTGTTCTTTTTCAGCAACCTTGGTCACATTTACATCATTCAGTTAAAGTATTCTCATGCCATTTTAACAGTCATGGCTTCCCCCAAATAATCCTGCAAACCATCGTTTGTTAAGGATGCTGAAAGCTGTTAGGCGACCTCTCACAGAGCTACAGTTCCCAGCAGTTCCTTAACAAACTTCTTTGGGAGAAGCCTTGGCTGTTAAAGCGGTGTAAGAGTGCTTTAAATGTTTGGCATAAATGTGACCCTAACTTTGGATTAGGAGGAGCTTTTTTAGTTTTTGGTCATAGTTAGATAATTCAAAGTCAGAAATACTTTCAAATCTACCCAAAATCACCTAGAGATCTACTAGTAGTTCCCGATTTAAGATGTTTCATGTGCATAGGCTCTCTCAGTCTGGTTTGGAATACTGCAAGTTCCCCAATTATCATCATTATTAGATTTATTACCTGCCCTTCATCAGCAGGTCCCACGGCAGATCACAACAATTTAAAATTCAGAATTTAAAGCAGTGGAAACAAATTTTAGCCACAGGAATAGGGTGTGTCCTGAAATTGTATTAGAGATTCTAAATAAACACAACTTTTAACATCGGGAAGTTATCTCCAAACATCCTGCCATCAGGGCAAAAAGAATCCCAGTGTCTACTTCAAGTGTTCACTGAACATGGATATCTCATATGAAGAGAATTTCGTATAGAGTGTACACTTGGTAGCAAAACTGGACAAAATGACTTCTAGTATCTTGGGTTTCCCACACATTCATCCCAAATTGTCACATTAATCTACAATTGAATAATGGCCAGTCTCTCTCTGGGTGTGCACTCATATACACATCTGTGCACTTTAACATCCATTGGTGCTGTGTTGGGGAGGAGGCAAAACACCACTGCTTGCATAGCTTATAATACTTCTTTTCTATTACAGCTGTTCATACTCTTTAATGCCTATTATTTAAAATGACTGTGCATTTAAGTCTTGAGAAAAGGTGGAGAGTAGCAAAGGTTAAAGAGGTATTTCTGGCTCTCTTTTTTGACCACAGAATGTGACAATAAGTCAAATTGAGATAGCACTCAGCTTTGCTTTATGATTAATGCAAGGTTATCTCTATTCATAGATAACTAACTGACTTTTAAACCACACAGTCTTGTAACTAATGACAAGGAAAAACTGGGCTGCAAAATGCAATCAGTTGTTTGACCTGTTAAAAGTCATCAGCCTGATTTAACTCCCCTAGAATATATTGTCCTTGCAACAATAACTGACCATGAACTCTTCTAGGCAGACTTCTTGATTGCTATGAATTTCTCCTTTTTAATGGAAAAAATATTCCTGAGGTGTCACATTCTTCGTGCATTTCTTCAGGAAAAGCCTTACCTTGTGCTCACAGATTGAGGTGTGGAATGTCAGCATATTGTATGAATTACACATGAAATGTTTCATTTGCTTTTCTTACAGCAGCAACACAGCTTTCTGCTAGGCAGGGACTTGGTTGGGATGATGACTGGTAAGTTGCCAGGGTCTCAAAGAGAAAGCAAGCACATAACCCTGGGGTTGGCCAAAAGCGAAAACTTCTGCCTGCAGAACAAGATGAGAAATGATTTGGGAAGTAGGAATCAGGGGGAAACAGGTTGTGACAGTGACCTGCTTCACACAACTCTGTCCCAGAAGGGAGCTCACAGCTGCCTTACTTATCCCTGGTCCTTTTCAGTACCACACCATGCCACACTGAATTAAGCTGAGTTGGGGGTTTGCATGTTATTTGAACTGGGATTCATGATTAAGTTCTCTGCTCATTAAAAACTACAAGCTGTATCCATGGTTTATTCCTTGTTGCAGTCCCTTATGGATTGTTCCTGTTAGATGGCCAGCCATGCTCATTTCCAGGTTACTTCATTGTTTCCCCCCTTCCCAGTTTTCCATCTCTCCCTTTCAACAGTCTTTCTGCATTTTATGGTCACTTGGCATGCTCTGTCTTCATTGGGCTGTTTCTGGGGGTCCCCCTTTTATTTTATTTTTATTTCTGCAAGCCTTGGTGTTCCCCAGATTCCACTTATGCCACCATTCCCTCCCCATTTGGTCTACATAAGGATCCACATTCAGAAATGTGCTGGCTAGTAGTATATAGGATTATAGTTCAGTTTCATAAGCTGCACTAACATAACTGGTTTGTTGTCGTTATTTTGCCAAAGAGTCATTAGTATGGTTTATAAGTGAGCCATCTGATGGCCAGCCCCTATCCATCCACTTCATCCTAAATCTTAGACTGTGCCTCATCTGTAGTATCTCTTCATCCATGAAATTGTTTTGTGTGCAGTCACTGAACCACATATACCAGAGAGGATTGTTGTTGGCACAGTCACCTTGTTGTATGTTGCTGTGGCAGCACAAGAGCAGCAGCCATTTGGTGACATTGGCTGTCTATGCCAGATATGACTTCACATTGGCACCACAGTCTTTGCACTTGAGCTTATACATTTATTTGCATACCTTACCACCCACTCCTTACTTGGGAGTTGCCTGGCCAGACTGTTTTATTTCCCATGCCCAAGAAAGCAGATATTCACAAGCAACAGCAAATGCCCAAGTTTAGCAACCCCACTGCCTCCATCCTAATGGCTGATTTTCCTGTAGACTTAGTAAATACTAGACAGAATTTTGTGGTGGTATATTCAGGAGAAACATTCACCTGGAATCAGAGATTCACACATGCAATATTCTGGATCAGGACATTACCAGCACTCCATTCATCAACATTAGTGATCACACACTTCAGGTGGTAGACAATTTTGTCTACCTGGGTTCCACCATCACCAGCAACTGAACTGGACAAGCACATTACAAGGCAGTTATGGAAATGGCTCATCTCTCTGAAAGGGTATGGGAGAGTGTGGTGCTAACGTCCAATACCAAGATGAAGGTCTACCAGGCTTGCGTATTGAGCACGCTGCTTTATGGAAGTGAATCGTGGGCAACTTACAACCATCAGAAGCAATGCCTCAATGCCTTTCGCATGCTCTGTGCCAGGAAGAAATTGGGTATCACATGGCAGGATGGAGTTTCAAAGATGTGCTCTCCCAAACCCACATTCCCAGCATGTTTGCACTCCTGTCTCAGCAGTGTCTATACTGACTTGGTCATGTCTACAGAATGGAAGATGGCAGGATCGCCAAGGATGTGCTCTATGGGGAGCTAGCTTTAGGCATCAGGCCCATTGGCAGACCAACTCTGGATGTCTCCAAACGTGACATGAAGGCAGGCAACATCAACCTTGTAGTGTGGGAATCCCTTGCAGAGGCCTGCAGTGCCTGGAGACAGTCAGGTCATGTATCCATAGCAGTGATCAGAGGAGGAATGACTGCTGGGAAGAGTACAGAGAGAAAAAACTGGATTCCATCCTCTGCCCCAGCTGCAACGAAACATATCTCTCCTGTATCAGTCTCTACAGCCACAGCAGGCGCTGCAACCTTCCAGCGGCTTGACTTCACCCCCAAATGTGCACTCCTCCATTGTCTCCCAAGACAGTCAGATGCCAACCAACAGTAAAGATGGAGAACTGTGGTCACACCTGTCCAGATGTTGTTGGTCTCAAATTCCCATCAGCCCTTGCCAGCATAGCCAGTGCTGGAAAATGTAGTCAGCAACATCTGGAGGACCACAGGTTCCCCATTCCTAGCCTAGAAAGAGTTTCAGCTTTGGATGGCTCACCAATGCATGGGAAATTGTAGGTCTCAGCCTATGGGGGCATTTTCAGAAAAATGCACCTTCTAAAAAGGATAAATAAAAGGCCCCCTTGTGGTGCTTTTGCCACAACAAAAAAAGAAAGAAAGAACTGTCTTGGTCATGATAAAAGCAAAGAAGGTAAGACATTTAGTAATAACATTAGAGCAAATGGCTAAATGCTGGCTTTTGCACTTCCATAGTGCAACATCTGATTTCAGCAGAATTATCAGCAGCGCTAAAACAATGTTTTGGGGGATCTCTCACATGCTAATGCGTTTTTTTAAAGTGTGTGCTGCATATTTCAAGTGCCTGGAAGCAATGCCCAACAAAAGTATGTAACAAGACACAAAGCGCTCCAAAATAGAATGGAACTCTGTGTGAAACAATGCAAGAGGCAGGGGTTGGATTGAATAGGGAATTCTACTTGGCAAGTCAGACACGGAGCGAAATCATTTGTGTGATCTCTCGGAGGAGCAGATAGGCATTGTCAAAGCACTTTGCCATCATTCAATTAGATTGCAGATGCCTTCTGCATCTTTCTATAAGGATCCCAGGATCCCTGCCTTTCTATAAGGATCCCAGGATGACCCAATTTGCATGAAGATGTTTACACATCTTTCAAAGCAGATCAGCTAAATTCCCTTTTTTGCTTTTATATACGTTGATATGTCTGTTCCCTGTTTAGAATTTGTATTCATGTTTGTAGTGTCTATTATCCACATGTGGCTCTGTACAGCTTGGCATAGCATATCATAGAAAGCAAAGCTTTTTTTTTTTTTAAACCGTCTTCAAAACCTGGCGCTGACATTATGGTACCTGGGTTACAGGTATCCAAGTATCCTTTGGCTGGAACTACACAGTATGCTTGATATGAGGATGCTATTTAAAAAATGTAAGGATGTTCACCCCCATGACAGAACATCATTAACACAGCCATTTTCCCACCCCAATTAGTATCATCCAATTGTGCAGCGGGTGGGGGAGGATAGTGTTCAAATAACAGGGGCAGAAGAGGGCAGCCCCCTTATATTTTCTGATGACCCATTAATTGCCATCTACAGGGGAGCACGAGTTGGCTAAAATTGGGGAGGGGAGTCAGGGGAATTGTAGATTTCTTTAAGCCTACATTGATGCAATTTGAGCACCAGGCAAATACTTCTTAAAACATTTCTATACCTTTTTAGATTTGGGGAAAACCTGTGTGCTATAGTGGTTAAGGGTGCCAGACTACGACTGGGAAGACCAAGGTTCAACTCCCCACTCAGCCAAAATGGGACTAGATAACCAGACTCTGCAGCTTATTGCTGAAGGTGCAGTAAAGTTCTACCTGCCAACCTTTCTCCTGATAATTCAAGTGGTGGGAAGAGAAACTCACAATGTCACAAAAAGCATTACTCTTCATACCAGAGGAAGAAGAGAATTTGACATAGAATCACAGATACAATATGTAGAGTTGGAAGGGACCCACAGGTCATCTAGTCCAACCCCCTGCAATGCAGGGATCTCAACTAAATAATCCTTGGCAGATGACTATCCAACTTCTGCTTAGAAACCTCCAAGGAAAGAGAGTCCACAACCTCCCAAGGGAGTCAGTTCCACTGTCAAATGGCTCTTACTGTCAGAAAGTTCTTCCTGGTGTTTAGTCAGAATCTCCTTTCTTGTAACTTGAATCCGTTGGTTCTAGTCCAACCCTCTAGAGCAGGAGAAAACAAGCTGGCTTCATCTTCCACATGACAGCCCTTTAGATATTTGAAGATTGGTATCTTCTCTCAGTCTTTTCTTTTCCAGGCTAAACATTCTCAGCTCCTTCAACCGTTCCTCATAAGTCTTGGTTTCCAGACCCTTGATAATCTCGGTTGCCCTCCTCTGTGCACATTCCAGCCTGTCAATATCCTTCTTAAATTGTGGCACCCAGAACTGGACACAGTCTACTGACACATGAAAGTGTCAGTAGTATTCCTGGGCCATCCGTCACATGTAGTTCCGGCCTCATAATCAACTGAAAAACTAGTGGGAAGATTAGGCCATATAGATGAATGTTCCTGTAGAACAAGTGTTGACTTCATAGTCTTGGCCTCTGTTTGTCCCTGTATATTGCCCATATGCCATAGCTCTGTGGGAGAACACGTTTTGTATGCAAACAATCCTGGGTTGAATCCCTTACATCTCCAGGCAAGGTTAGGAAAGACTCCTGTTTTAAACCCCAGAGAGCCACTGCCAATCAATGTGGGCAATGCTGAACTAGATGGACACAATGCAGCTTTCTATCATTGTAGCACAGATGAATTGCTTCTGTATTCATGCAACTGTTATTTTGTGTTCAGAACAAGCCTTGTACAGGGTGGGAAATATCATCAAGATAGATTCACCATTTTCTTGTGGATGTTGAGCCATATTAGAATATTAAATTGGGGAGTGGTAGATGGTTGGGATGACTTAATTAATCCAGCTTGCTACAGAGAGTAATTGTCTCATTAATGTTCATGTACACTATTCATCCTTCTTTGCTCATTCATTACTAGTAGGGAGTAAGTCCCACCCATTTTGATTGGATCTTTTGACACTGTCTTGTTGGTTCGTGTGTATGCCTCTGAATGCCAGTTGCTAGAGAACATGAGCTGGAGATGACTGTTGGGTCTATATCATGTTTGGAGGCCTATAGACATCTTGGTTGGCCACTGGGGGGATCAACAGTGGTTGGCAGGGAGGGGTAGTGCCACACACCTTGCCTCTAGTCAGCAGTTGTTGCCACTTACCCGGACAGCTGCAGGTAGAGAGGGAGAGAGAACAGAATGCTAGACTGGATGGGCTTTTGGACTGATCTAGCAGCCTCAGCACTTCATACATTTGAGAAAATGGGCTCTGTATGCTGTGGAAAACTGGGCGAGGTAGACAAATCACCTGGCCGGGTATAAGGCAACTTCCTGTGTTTCTAAGAAATAGAAAAAACATAGGTAGATTATTTGAATATGCTTGAGTTTCAACATTCTCTCTTGTGGCTTGCTGAGCTGCTCTGTTGATTTCATTATTTGCTTTGCCATTCACTAATTATGCATTTCAGTCACCAAAAGGAGTTCAAATACTAAACTCCCCTATCCTCCTCCACCCCACCCCCCAAACCACACATTTTCTAACTACAGAGATTGATTCTATGACTTATTCATGAGGTTACAGGGTAATGTTTAGTTTAACAATTGCTCCATAAATAGGGCAATAAAAGCACAAGCCAACACCTTCCACTTTCCCAAGGAAGTTACTTCATGGCCAGGTTTATATGGTATACTAAGCAGAAATACATTTTCTATCACATTATGAAAATATTTGGAAAACCACTAGAGCAAAGACGGTTACAGGAGACCTGGAACTGTAATTGTCCAATTCTATTATTAGAGAAGAAAATATTGGGAAAGAGTTGGAATGTCCTTACTCAATTGATAGAGCATATAGACGGTCTGCCTCATCTGGATAGCTGACCTACTCAAGACCCAAAGAACACTGCTATTCACATTAGTTTCAATTAAACAGACTATTGCTGCAATAAGGTGCCATGGCAGAATCTAGATCACTTTTTGTCTGAAGCTAGCCAATCAATTAGTGTCTAATTATTTAATTATTAGACAATTATCACCTTCCCAGATTGTCTTTTATCATGGTATACCAGGGAAGTGTTTGCTTACATTGATAAATCTATCAGCAGCAGTGGGGGAAATGGAATCTGTATAACTGAAGAAGCAAATGGTCTACACTGGAAGTCTATAAGGCTGTAAAATTAATAGTTAGAGTAGGGAATTTGAATCTTTGTCCTAGAGGCTAAATTGTACAGTCACATCCATCAAGTCTAAATTCGCCTGATGGGAGTAACTCAGGACCTTTCATAATATGTGTGACCAGGGCTGTCTTTACCTGGGGGTGCAAGGGGTACGGGACACCCGGGCGCCAAATTCTGGAGGGCGCCAAATGTATACCTACTATATACTGGTCCCTCTCAATTGACGCCAGTGAAAAGCAATGGAGCAAAAGTCCCCGTCCTCTGTCGCTCTGTTACTCCATAGTGTCAAATATTCCCAAAGAGTCAGGAAACAAAAGCAGGTTTTTCCTGCTGCGTCATCGTTACAGGTGAGCAATTTCCCCCTTTAAAAAATGTGAACAACTTTGACTTCCCCCCTCCCAAAAAAGCTCAATAAAAGTAAATTTGGGGGCGCTGGGTGGATCTTTGCACCTGGGTGGTGCATATGCTAAAGACGGCCCTGTGTGTGACTGCATAAAGGCAAACCATTTCTGAAAAGACCTATGAATTTAATATTAATGATTAAATATGGCAGACTTCTAAGACCTCAATACTATTCCCACCCTACAACTGCTGGGTGGGAAGGGTTGATTTTGACTCTTCTTGCTCTGGCATAGCACAAAACTACTCTGGTGCAAAATATATGCTTAAATATGCCGTACACCAACAGGAGCTACTGCTACAGAAAATGGCAAAAATCAAAAGGGTTGGCATTGGAGGTGAAGAGTAGTGGCTAGTCAGAATCCTACCCTCAGGCCTCATCCCTTTGCCCCATGATTTCGAGGCACAGGTCTGAGAGATTTTTCTTTTGTCCTGATGCTTTCCCCTGGAAAACCTGCAGTTTACTACTGAATCAGAACAAATATCAATCCATAGAAACCCAGATTGACATTTGTTCCACTTCAGTAGCAAACCACAGGTTTTCCTGGGGAAAGTGTTCCTGTGCCTAGCAATCATGGGGCAAATGGAAGTGTGCATGAGCGGTCACTAAGGGTTTGATGAAGTGACATAACAACAACAACAACAACTACTACTACTTTATTATTTATACCCCACCCATATGGCTGGGTTTCCCCAGCCACTCTGGGCAGCTCCCAACAGAATATTAAAAACATGATAAAACATCAAACATTAAAAACCTCCCTATGAACATAAGAAGAGCACTGCTGGATTAGGCCAAAGACCCATCTATTCTACCATGACATCTTGTTCCTACAGTAGTCAACCAGATGTCTATGGGAAAGTGCCCAGAGTTATTTGAGGGGAAGAATAAGTTTCAAATGTGCTTTAAAGGTATAGTGTCTACACAGCTAGAGAAGGCTACTTCACCCATTTTCTGTTTATGACGGAGAACCCATAAGGATGCAGGTAACAGTGGATTCTTGACTACAAAGCCCCACCAGAACTGAGGGTCTGCATCTGGGTTATGGCCTTGCCACTGGAGCACTAACAAGGATGAAGAGAGAAGTCCTAGAAGCACAACGTCCTACTTTCTCCAGATATCTGCAAAGTGGTTGTTCCCCTCAGACAGATGCCAATGAAAAACACATTGTGTGAATCATTAATATTATCTGTGTGGCTGAATGGGCATCCTAGCAGAACCCTTCTCCTGGGAACCCACCTACTAGTACAAGTTGGTAGGGTGGTGTTGCTCACGTGGTTTCACAGTGCAGAGGTCACTGCTGGGACTGAAGTGGGTGGCAAGGTTACAGTATCCACAGTGACCTTCCCATTGCCATCCCCCTCAGTTAATGATTGTGACCTCCACATTGGGAATCCAGGTGAGCAACCTCAGCCCCCGTGTTCCACCCCACCAACTACTACTGCTACTTATAAATCTCTGTCTTGTTCACTGGGCCACAGGATACACTGTCGGGGGTGCACTTATGACATTGTGTGTGAAGGTTGAGTTTCATGGCTAGTGGCTCCACATTGATAGGTTCATTAGGAAGCTGACTGGTAGGTGGTGGGAACTTAGGCCAGGAATTGTCAGAGTGGCTATCATTATTTATTGGTTAAGTTTTTGCTTCTGACAATATTGTTGTCTTTCCAATTTGCTGCTTGTGGTGCATAGGAACACGATTACCTTACTCTGGCACTGATGTTGGTGTAGTGACTGCCCAATGTAGTAGGATGATAGGATTAGACCATAGGCTTCTTTAGGAGAGGCTCACTTCACACTATGAGATCCAGGAAGCAAAAAAATTGGAAGGCTGAATGCCATTCTCATGGAGAAGAATGGTCTTGGTCAGATGTTCTGTTTCATCCAATTTACTGGTGCTGAGAAAACCACGGGTGCTTGGGTTATATTTTTTAAGAAAATACTTTAAAAGCAAGATTTTCTTTCTAATACAAACACAACTAATTCTGCTTTCTAGCCACCAGATTGGTCTGTTGGAAAAACCTTGTCATTCTAATTGTGCACCGCTTTGTATAATTTATGATCACTTGTTTTAGCCGTCTTTGACAAATATGATTATGTAATGCCTTTCCAGTGTGGATAGCCTGCAGCCATAACACCTCAGAATATGATCTCATCCACTGTCTGAAACAGAATGAGACCCCCACCCTTTCACAGCATATTGCTCTGGAAATGGATCCAAGCCCAAGCTTAAGCGTTCAGATGTTTTATGAACTGGTGCTCTCAAGTGCAAACAATTAGGGTATTTTCTTATTGCACTGTAAGGTCAAACTTGGTTCTAGTCTCCAGATTTCTCCATTTAAGTCTGGTTATAAGTTAAGGTCCTTCAGTTTCCCTCTACAACATCTGCCACCATTCAAAGCAAGCCATTGTTGCCCAGCAAAGATCTTGCCATGTAGGCAAGTAGACCAGAAGCACTTTCAAGCCAACTATTGCTTCATTAATCTTAATAAGGCTGTCCCAAAATGGGTGGTACCTAAGAGTTAAATTACAAATGACACTATATCAGAGACGAAGAATCTGTGATCCTTCGGATGTTCTTGGATTCCAGTTCCCATCAACCCCAGCCAGCATGGCAGATGGCCAGGTGATGGGAGTTGGAATCAACATCTGGAGTGCCATAGGTTTCCCATTCATGTTTTAGATTTGTGCTTGGGATTCTCCACCTCTCTCTTTAAGTAACAGCAATTTGATCTGGTTTGGGACTACAGCTCATGGAGGAGGCATACTCCTTTCCCTTTCTGGCAACTACACAAGCTTCTTGGAAGTTGACACATACAGAAAGGGTTAAAATGCCTTCCCCTGTATAACTGTTAGGTGAAAAAGAAAAGCAATCTGTTATCGCCTCATTCAAAGGTAGGCTTAGCACCACTTGCCAGTGTCACTAAACATCAGAGACAGCCTTTTCCATTGGATTAAACCATTGGTTGAAGCACCACCTCACCCACACCAGTCTCTTTATTCAAAGAAACCAAAACAACACAGGCCTAGTGATCCCAGCAACTCTTCCCAGTAGCTCTTGTCCCAGTGAGGCAGTTTAGAGGACTGAAGGTCCCTGCCTTCCCACCACTCTCTAAGGATCCTTCTCTCCAGAGTCTTTCCCAAGGAGTCACAAACTGTGTCTGCACACAACCAATCTGTGTTCTTTTAATTTCCCCTCCCAGAGGTGAGGAGAGCTGGTTACAACAGGAAGGGGAGACTCCCTGGATTCTTCAGCAACCTGTCTCAACTTTGCCTCTTGGCCACCCTCCTCTCCAGCCTCTACTTCAGCTTCAGAGTTTGATCTGCTCTCTGCCACAGCCTCTTCCTGCTCACTAAACCCTGTTACCTCTTCTGCTTCTGACACTTCCTCTTCCCAGTCTGCTCTTTCTTCTCCATCTGACCACTCATTGTCGTCCTACCATTAATCCCCTGGCTCTGAGCCTTCCCCCCCCCCTTGGAGTTCCACAGCTGGTGCCTCCTACCATTCCTCTACATCCAGGCAATCCCTGACAGTCTGGAGCTACTGGCCCTCCAAAAGGGCAAGAATGCTTTCTTCCATTTTTTACAGCTAGTATTTACCACATACAGAAATTGTTTGTTCCCCAGTCTTTCTGCTGATATGGTAGACATACCTATGGTAGACATACATATCTTCATACCTATGTATTGGGAGTACAGTGGTACCTCGGGTTAAGAACTTAATTCGTTCTGGAGGTACGTTCTTAACCTGAAACTGTTCTTAACCTGAGGTACCACTTTAGCTAATGGGGCCTCCCGCTGCTGCTGCGTGATTTCTGTTCTCATCCTGAAGCAAAGTTCTTAATCCGAGATACTATTTCTGGGTTAGTGGAGTCTGTAACCTAAAGCGTCTGTAACCCGTGTGTAACCCGAGGTACCACTGTATATATTTTATTACCGTATTGGTCTGAATATAAGCTGCACTCCCCCCCCCCCCAAATTCTGACTGTGAAAAGTTAAAGTGTGACTTATATTTGCGACCTTATGGGTGGCAAAGTGGTATGGGTCCCCCCCAGGAAGCAGCCTGGGAGTGCAGGGCAACGGCATGCCACTCACCCGCCATTCTCAAGCCTCCCGTGAGCCACCTAAGGAAGGGGGGAAGGCCTCCAGCAAAGTGGCGTGGCTCCCCCTCCCCAGAGTGCAGCCTGGGAGTGCGGGATAAGGGCGTGCAGCCCGCCCGCCACTCCCAAGCCTCCCCTGAGCTGCCTAAGGAAGAGGGAAGAGGGCAAGACCGCCAGCAAAGCGGCGTGGTTCCCCCCTCCAGAGAGCATCCTGGGAGTGTGGGGTAATGGTATGCAGCCCACTCACTGCTTCCAAGCCTCAAGCCGCCTGAGGAAGGGGTGGGCAACTTTTGTTAACCTGAGGGCCACATGTCCTTCTGAGCAACCTTCCATGGGGTCGCATACAGTGGTTGGTGTGGCCAGACGCTAAGGTGGGGGAAGCAATGGCTGTATCACCTTTGTACAATACTCTCGTTTCTATACCCATGCCTCTCTAGCCTCCATCCATGTAAGCAAAATACATTAGCAGAGTTCAGGACTCTGTAGCCAGGCAAAAACATTCAAGGAGGGTGCAAGCAGGGCTGCAGAGGAGGCATGGCTTGGGCACAGTCTGAAGGGTCCAACAAGGAGGTCTGGAAGCCACATTTGGCCCCTGGACCTGAGGTTGTCCAACTCTGATTTATTCTTTTGCTTGCCAACACATTTAAAGGCTTCTGACTGCCATCAGTCCCTTTTCTTCTGAAAGGGTGTAGTAAGATGCTCAAGTGCCACCTCAAACCTGCCATCAATTCCCAGGCAAAGTAGCCACCATATTATATCAGTTATTTCCTGGCTTGCAAAGCTCTTGGCAATTGCTCTTACTTGCCATCCAACTGGTATCTTTCTCCTCGAATTCTTCCTCTGAGAATTACAGAGCTGCCACAAAAATCACATTATTTTTACAGTGTAGAAGGATTGCTAAGCTTTTGCCTTTTTTTTTTTTTTTTGATTAATTTCATGCCTGACTCAGTCAGAGATTAGGCCCTGACACAGGTTATAATTAAATATTGAAATCATGAAGTGCAAGAATGTTTAATTTTTAAAATATGAGTTTTAATTTACCTCATACAGAGAATAGCTCTGGTCACCTGCAGAGATGCATTACACACTACATTGCCTAATGTAGGATGCCTGAATAAGGCTGAGCATACAGTTAAAGTAAACTAATGCAATTTACTGAACAGCAGTCAAATATTTATCCAGTTGATGAAGCAGACTTTATGTGAAACTCAGACAATAATTAAAGAGAAGCCTGGCTTAAAACATGCTTATTCCAGTTTTCACAAATATGTTACATCCAAGGAGCAGCATCCTTTATCAAATACCGAAATTCTGCCATCACACTGTAAACTGAGGTTGTCCTTGGCGTTCTCCTCTCCACTTAGCTATGCATTACTTAACATTTGCTTTGAATGTTGCTGTTTGGAGAGCCAAAACTAATATTCATTGGCCCTTTGAGAGGGAAATATCCCAGCAAGTTGGTAAAAGGATCTTCCTGTATTACACTTACTAACATTGTTCTTAATCAATCATTATTATATAAAAAAAAATCTCACAGAATATATCCATTGCAGCAAAGAAGTTCCAGGATGATAGCTGACAATGGACCACTCTCGTTCCGCTGCCATCTCAATGAAACACAGTTCTGAATGGTGATTGATCAAAGACAAGTGGTGGTTCTGTATTTTACCTTGAATGAAAATAGTTCAAATGTTTCTGAAAGGTCAGCTGGAGGTTAGATTAGGATATGTGTGTCCCCTTAAACACAGCTATTTTCAAAATCCCCTTATTTCAATTTTGTTTCAATTTTGTTCATATGTACCGGAGTCTGCAATCCTATATGCGCTGGTAAGTTCCATTGAACTCAGTGGTACTTAAAATGCTTGGGACTGTGCTATAACCACCCCTCCTATGCCCCTCAAAAATATGCAGACTAAGGCAAGTCCCATTTAATACTGGAAAACCCGAATGTAAAAATAAAGCAGACTGGAGTGAGGATGGTGAACACTAAGAGACATACTCCTAATCTTAAATAGTGAATGGATTGAGCCATGATTATGTATTTATACATAAACCCTATTAGATTTAGAGAACAACTAAATTTAACCTTAAATTGTATTGGATGGGTGGGTGGACTATGTCAGACCATCTGTTCATTTCTGAGTAGGAGAAATGGGGTTTGATGCAGGGGAACAATACCCGTTTGGTTGTTACCTGGAGCAGCATGTTGGAGGCAATCCCTAAAATTGATCCAAAACTGCCACAGAGAGTCTACATCTTTCATCAGCATTGTTTGGGTGGATTGCAGAGTGAAATCCTATACAGTGGTACCTCGGGTTAAGAAATTAATTCGTTCTGGAGGTCTGTTCTTAACCTGAAACTGTTCTTAACCTGAGGTACCACTTTAGCTAATGGGGCCTACCGCTGTTGCCACGCGATTTCTGTTCTCATCCTGAAGCAAAGTTCTTAACCTGAGGTACTATTTCTGGGTTAGTGGAGTCTGTAACCTGAAGCGTCTGTAACCTGAAGCGTCTGTAACCCGAGGTACCACTGTAATGGCAATGACATCAGGCATCCTTAGGATGTCCTTAGGATGTGGAACAGCCTTGTGAGCCATCTTAACAATGGATGTTCTTTTGAGCAGTGTAGGAATAGCCATGGGCTAGGCAGCGATAAGACAATTTTCTAAGCAAGGCCCTTCAACATCTCTTTTCTATAGAACTTCTCAACCCTAGAATTGTTTTGAAATCTTAAAGTGAATATATAATCATTGATCCAATTGTTAATTTTCTAGGATGAAGAAAAAACCCTGGACAGGGCTTCTGACTCTGATATAGGGAACGTTAACTCAATAATGTAATGATTAATAGATGCTGATGTGCTGGGCAACTATTATATTATTTGAGATTTTAATATGCAGTTAAATTAGGAATAAATAAGGTAGGAGGAATGCATGGTAAAACAAGTGGGCATGTTATAATGATGATAAATAGAAGGTGAATATGTTAAATAGGGTGTGGGGACATTTCAAGGCTACAGAGGCTTTAGTTCTTCCTATTTTCAGCTTTCACTAATGATCTGTTTTATTAACATCTTCAAGGCAACATATTGCTCTGTGGTGTGTGTGTGTGTGTTTAAGTGAGAACTTGGTATGCATCATCAGAATAATAATTATTGGGATACTGATGGCTTTCTACATCTTTCTAACACCTTATATGCATTTATGAATCATTGCTCGGAAGAGCAAGAATGTCTTTAAGTTCTTGGCAGAGATTCATCCCTGCATCCACCAAAGTTTTGCAATAGTAGTCTGGTTAGCACAGAATAAAGCTTGTTATGCCACTGTCAGGCCCTCTGTTTCCTACTGTAAATTACTAGAATGTTAGGCCGACTTTCATGCTTGCCCAAGGCCAGAGATCAGGTGGTTGCATGGCTATCAAGAGCAAGGTCAGGCATTAAGCTGGTCAGAGCCAGAGGTCACTTACCATAAGTACAGTCAGGGGAAAACAATGCAGAGCCAATAAGGCAGAAGGCTTTGTGAGATTTAAGGAGTAACAGATTACATTGCCTCTACAAGACAGCTGACCCAGCAGCATCATGATGGTTCTCGTTTGATCTTCTCACTTTCATTACCCTTTCTTGACTGTTCTTCCTTATATTGGGCAGTGGGAGGGTGTCATATTGAGGGACATCAGAATATAAATCATTCTTAGTTGTTGTTATTTATACAGTGACTAGGAATATAACAATGGTGTGGAACAAATCAAAGACATATTTGGGTTATTGAACAGAATATAGAGAAGGGCCATCAGTGGACTAGTTCAGGTGGAACCAGTGGTCAGACGGACCATCCACCATTATCATTACTTTGGTATTAGATTACTGTAATGTGCTGTAAATGGGACTTCCCTTGCTAACTGTCTGGAAACTGCATGTTATAGCCATTGGGCTACTAACTAGGATCAGGCAATAGGAACAACTGCAGCCCTGTTCTGGTCGCAATGCAAAGCGGCAGTGCTTGCCTTTCAAGCCCTATCGGCAGGTTTGTCTTCCCCAACACAAGCTTGTCCATACAACAAGACCATCTTCAGAAGGTCTCCCTGGGAAGCCTCAGCCTTTTGAGGTGAAGCAAGTGGTGAGTGAGGAAAGAAACTATTTGGTGGTAGTGCTGTGCTTGTGCTATTCTCTTACCCGGAAGTCTTGTGGGGTGCCCAGCCTGATGAATTTTTTTTGTTCCAACAAGCTTTCCCAGCTGGATTAATAGGTCTCTGCCATGGATGTCCACTTTGTATTGTTTCTAAATTCTTCTGTTATTTTTGTGCCATTTTTAGCCGCCTTTTTATATTTTGTCCATTGCCTTGGGGCACATATGGAAGTTTTCCAGCGCTAGGCAAACTTTTTCTTTTTTTCTCAGGCTTTTAGCTCCCATTTTTACATGTGCTGTTTTATGCTGCTTTCAGCTGTGCATAATATGCTGGTTTCTTTTCAGATCGTATAAATCTTTCACCTTTTACTATGGGTTGTATCCAGTGCTGTGTGAATGGCATTCCATTTGTGCAACAGGACTTCCCCTTCTGCTCCTCTCTTTGCACCGCTGGCCAAATTGACTTGAGAGGTATTCTCAACCCACTGGAGTGTTTGCTGAAGGTGTGCAGGGAAGAGAAGGGGGAAGTTCCACTGTGCAAGTGGAATTCTGTTGTGTGAATGGAATGGCAGTGTTGGACAGAAACCTGTGCTGGAAATTATGCCTATCACCAATTTTGTTTTTGGTACTAGAGAGTTACAAGAGCATCTCAACAAGACTCCAGGTCTTGGTCCCTGTCAAACATAAGACTGTCCTCTGTAAAGTACAACACATATCCACCCTACAAAAAAAGATCCAGGAACACCAGCGTTTCAAAATTCAGCCCCACCCCAAATCTAAGTTATACAGAGTCTGCAGTGCGGCAACTCTTTGAACGGCATGAGAGATGGATAGGAAGCACTGGCCACTGAAGAGTTTGCTTCGCTCTCTTCCCCCACCCCTGAATGATAGAAGAGTCCACTTTCTTTTATGAGTATTTCACACTCCTCTAGGGATTTTAGCAGTGCATAGAATCTGTAATGGAAGAAAATCTTTCCACAATAAAAATTATTTAAGATGGCCTTTACTTATCCTGTACGCATCAGAGGGCATCAAATTATTTTACATGGTACATAATGACCAGCTTCTGATGTTCTTCATTCAGGCTTGCTAAGTAGGCAGAAAGACTCACGTATCAAAGGAGGTGCTTCCAACACTGAAGAATAGTGCTTTCCCCCTCTTATAACTGCTGGTGAGTTTTAAATAAAATCTGACTACTATTTAGACTAATTCCATTGTAAGAGCTAATCACATGCCTATTTTGTGCTTGTATAGGATCATATACGTTAAATTTAAGTGTGAGTAATGCGAGGTCATTAGCAAGATGTAAATGATGATCATTTTTATATGAACTGTCAGCTTTTCAATGGGACCCTTTTGATAATGAAATGTTTCTCTAGAAGATGTTCCAGAGACTAACCATTTTTAATAAAATAAAATGGGCACTTTCAGATTATGTGATATTTTATTAAATGATAGGATTTGGGTGGGTTTTTTTTAAGGGAGCTGTATTTTTTGAAATACACCATATAGTTGAATCCATTTTAATTACAGTTAATGAAATAATTAGACAACATTGTATTGCACTATGTTCCCAAGGGGGCAATGATTCCCTCCATCCCTTCTCCAACATTACAATTAAATAACTGAAGATGACCAATGATATAAGCTTTGATAACTCATTCCAGCATTTTTCTATGACTGAGGACTACAACTCAAATCACCACTACCTATGCCTCCTCAACTGCCTACTGTAGTCATGAAGCCACCCATTCCCATTTCTTGCTCCTCATCATCCTGAATACATTTTTCCTCACCAGCCACTATCATAATCATTATCTTTATCATTATCTTTTCCTTACCAGCAGTGTAGTGGAAGGGGAATGCGGGGGAATCCAGCTCAGGGACTTTTTTTCAGAACAGGAGCAATGACGCCATCTGCTTGATTCCTAGGGCAACTGATAGACTCTTCTTGCTCTGGCAAGTCGGTGAGATGGTAATGAGGTTTTCAAGTTTTGGGGTGACATATAAGCACAGAGAAAGTAATAGAATGAGGAAAATAGTCAAGCAGAGGCTGGATACATCTTCCCTTTTCTTTGATGGGGTTCCTACTTCACACTAGGACAGTAAAACCTCAGTGCAGTACTGTTTGCATGCCTGAATAAAAGTTAAATGTTATATGTCAGCTTGTCAAAGCTCATTGTGTTTTAGAAGTGGGATTCATTCTATAAACATCTATTCTATGACTTTTATTATGCTATGTACTGCTGCTCTTTGAGAGGATTGTATTGGGTATATATTAGTTCAAAACAGCTGCCTGCAGTTTTGAACACTTCTTGGGGGCGTGGCTATGAGGGCCACAATGATGACCTTCTACACTTCAGAATTTACCTCTACCACAATTGTGCCTTACTGGATGCTGTCACTTTCCTATGGAACACCTCTGCAAACAGGTCCCACAGGCATTCCGCCCTTTCTCTCCATGGTCAGCACACTAATTCCTTAACAGCCCAAATGAACACCCATATTGTTTTCGATATCATTTATTCCCAGGCCTTGTTTCCTTCCTGGTATCAGTCTAAAGGGGAACCTGTGGCACTCCAAATGCTGTTGGGCTCCAACTCCCATCAGCCCCAACCAACCAGCATGGCCAGTACTCAAGGGTAATGGGAGTGGCGAAATCTGGAGGATGACAACACCTCTACCTCTGGCCTAAAGCCTAGAGATCTTTTCCTTATTTGAACCCTTTGATCTTGTTTTCTTCACAATGCCTTTGAAACAGAAACAGCGCATATCTGAATGTCTAGGTAAAATCCTCACATTTGTTATATCAGTGTATTCCATCACTGATGTACACACACACAAATACATAGTCTTACCCCCACCCTCCATTGAGATCTGTAAATGATACCAAATTTCAGTGTGACTATGATTGCTGGTAGAACTATTACCTTACTTATGCAAATCACCAGAGTTCATGGCAAGCCTGACATTTACAGAATTAATGAACTAAATAATTAAGTGACCTGGTAAGCGAATTGGTAAACCAGAACTATTAATCTTCTAATGAATTCCTTACTATCACTTAAATAATAATTTTTTTGCATAATTTTAAAGGATTACAGTAAAGAAACATTAGAATAGAAAATCCATTATATAAGGAACGTTACTTTTATAAATCTGTCATTATCTTTCTTTTTATTGAATTCATTTCTACCCAGCGTTTAGAAAAGTGGCTATTCTTGCACCGGTGACTAACAGTCCCCAACAGATCAGTTGCTTGGCATTTTTTTCTTACTGAGACAGAAAGGTCTAGGATCATTTACTGCTTCAACCAAACCAGGGCCTAAAATGAGTAATTAGAATACAAGTGTAATTTAAGAAATCCATTTTTTGATGGTGTGCATCACATTTCCCCCCCAGGCTTTCCAAGGGCTAGTAAGTTAACTAGGCAAATAAAACTATTCCTGTGTAGCAGTTCCTTTTAGGAATAATTCTTTACTTTGCGTGCCGTTTTGTTTCAGTGTTCTCAGTAGTTTTCCTACACCTCCTTCACCAAATTCTTTTGGATGTTAAAGTAGGTTGAATTCAATATTCCCCATTATCTCTTCAAATGTCCATTGATTTCTGATTATTCCATCTCGATTGGCCGTATTTTTTCAGTCTTTCTGCATCTGAACAATTACCTAAAAATTAACCACCCAGTGTTGGATCAGGCACGGTTGCATTGGCATTTATTAACCATGGCATATGACAAAGAAGAAAAACCATGGCCATGCGCTTAACAAATGCAGGTAGCTTTTGCTATATAGATTGAATCACCACCAATGCTTGAATCAATGGAGAATATAAAGATCTGGATGACAGGCAGCATTCAAACCATTTTCTGCGCTGGCAGGAGGAGACTGACAGGGATCCAGAACTTTCTGCAGTGTCTGTGGCCATATGCTGCTGCATTTATTCTCATGGGTGTGATTTGTTTTGAAGACTAGGAAAGTGCCAAACAAAGTGCCAAATTCTGAGAATGCTATCCCAACTTTTCTGTTTCAGTTGGATTTCAGTACTGAATTCAAACAAGTTGAATTATATTAACTTGAAAGAGAATAAGTATCCCCGTGGGATTATAATCTGCAGTAGTATTTTTTTGTTTGGAATGTGTAATGTGTATTGTATTTCTTATTTTGATTCCTTTTTGTTGGAATTTGTAAATGCTAGAGATATCTGTTGAAATAAGAAGGGGTATATAAAGTAACTAACCAGTGCTAGTCCTACTCAGAGTAGACCCACTGTAATTACTGGACCAGAGGTGCACTTGGCCATAGTGAGGTCCTCCGGTACCCTGTGTGGAGGGGATGGAGCAACCCACCCATGGGGCCGCTGAATATAACAAATTCATGGAGCATAAGTCTATCATTGGCTACAAACCATGATGGCTATGTTCTACCTCCACTGTTGGAGGGATATCAGTGGCTGGGAACCACAGAAGGGGAGAGTCCTATTGAGCTCAGGTCCTACTTGCAGGTTTCCCATGAGCATCTGGGTGGCCACTGTGAGAACAGGGTGCTGGACTAGATGGGCCACAGGTCTGAACCAGGAGAGTTGTTCTCATGTTCTTATGTCTTTGAACTGTGGTAACCCATACACACACATGCCCACACACATACACATGTACAGGATAATGTGACATTCCCTTCACAATGAACATGAGTACAGTGGTACCTCGGGTTAAGTACTTAATTCATTCCGGAGGTCCGTTCTTAACCTGAAACTGTTCTTAACCTGAAGCACAACTTTAGCTAATGGGGCCTCCTGCTGCCACCACGCCGCCGGAGCACGATTTCGGTTCTCATCCTGAAGGAAAGTTCTTAACCCGAGGTACTATTTCTGGGTTAGTGGAGTCTGTAACCTGAAGCGTATGTAACCTGAAGCATATGTGAACCCTAGGTACCACTGTATGTGAATTAGCTCTACAATTAGCTGATATAATGCAGGATGCTTAAGGCAAGTTGGAATGGAGCAGTGGCAGACCTTGGGGTCTCAAATTTCAGCAGCACTATTTGATGCCAAAATTCAGTGCCCCTCTTGCTCTCATGCTCCATTCTAAATTAGTTGTGGCGCCTCCAGCAGTGCCCAATGCTACTGAACTGGTCGCGCTCCCCTAAATCTGTCTCTCAATGGAGAGTTAAATTCCAGGGTTTCTTTTCAGTGTTGTGCTGATCTGAGCCACATTCATGTATTATGATTGGTTGCCATTGATAAGCATAGCTAGTCAAACAGCCATATTTGCATTTAACAATTTTTTTTCTAATTCACATAACATTTCCTTTTTATCCCCTGACCTCTTCAGAGAAATTTCACACTGCTCATTGTAAGAAGTATTCCTAACATTACAAACCTGAAATTGTAAGTAGGAAAAAAATCGGTGACAAGCTATGTCTTGCTTTTGCAACCTGGCATTGCTACAGGACCTAAGTAATAGTTCCATTATCCAGAAGATCTTGTCAAGTACATGAGAAAAGTCTGTCAAAGCCATCCCCAAGGTGGAGAGAGACTTGCTGAGTAACTTAGCTTTCATAGAGAGCAAGTGCTGGGTTGTTGTTGTTGTTTTTATTAAAAGAGGGTTTCTCAAGCAGCCTCTACAGGGTAATCTCTGACACAGCAAATGTGCAGAGAAGGTGCAGCTTTTCAAGGGGCAAATGTGCTGCAGAGGACATGTGCCATGTGAAAAGAACTGAGAAAGTATAAGTGAGCCTAATTTGCTGAGAAGACTCTGAATTAATCTGCTTGAGCTCATTATTTCAAGATTGCAAATAGAGCAGGCTCCAAAATAGCATCAGTTTAATATACACTGACAGTACCCAATCACCAACTATTTGGCTTGCCTGCAAACAGTACATGGAAGGATTCCCTATGCTGCTTGTGCCTTCAAACAGCAGCTCTTCAGCCCAGCAGTGTGGGAATACTGCCTTTGAACAGCTGAGTGATATGCAAAAGATATGAAAACAGATATAAATGCTAATAATTAAACACTAAATGAATAATACCCAATGCAGAATATTTAAGGTGGCTTAGAAGACTGCAAAGAAAATGCCAACCAGTTGTGATAATCCTCTTTTCCAAAATAAAATAAAACCCAAGAAGGCAAGAAGTTGCAGAAACGTCCAGGTTGTGGAAACAAAGCCATAAAGGTGTGTTAAGAGTTACCATGGTGAAAGGAAATGTTTATACAGTTGAGTGTCCCTTGTTGTGAATGAAGAACGTCACATTCATCAGCCAGAAGGGTGGAAACAGATGGTCCTTAATCCCAGCCCTCCCAGAGCAGTAAATGTTAAAATCCTGCAGCCATGTTTGTTAGTTTATGAGCAGATTGAGTGCTAAAAGTATAAACAATTGAGTCTATCATAATTTCATAAAGGAGAAAGTGAGAAGGTGATTTTTCCATCATTTCCCCCTTGCACAATTCTTTAGTCAAAATCTATACCGAAGCTGACTTGAAATGACAGACAAAATACTCAGCGAGATCAGCTTGACTCCTCAAAGAAAAGTGTGAGCTAATCTTGCTGCGCAGTATCAGTGAGGTACTGAGGGTCTGATGTGATTTCGCAACAGAAATGTTTCCAGAATCTCCACCTTGCAACTTTTGTGACAGCTTTCCTCATCCTTAAGATGGAACAAGCTGTTTTTAGCCAGTGTGTGGCCCCAGCCTTACATTGACCAAGAAATGTACAAGGTAGGATCGATCGATGGGAGGGAGAAGTGCTTAAACTACCCTGCATACTCTGATTCACCTTCGCAGTATCCCAGGCCACCACCCCACAGGCCAGGGTGCCTCCTATCATTAGGCAGAGTAAGGTGACTGCCTCAGGCGGCATATGCTGGTAGGCTCCTGAGCTCCCTGAACATTCCCTTCTGTTGGAGAACATATTGGTGTATCATGTGCCTTGCCCTCCATGGCTGCAAGAGGAATGGCACCCAGAACCTGATCATTGGAAATAGAGGGTATGGTTGTTGTTGTTTAAAAAAACAATTACCATTATAGTCTTATAGGATGGGGTCAAACACATGGCTTACCATGATTTTTGGCTAAACGTGTTTGTGAAACCTACCCAAAAAGATGTGTATCATTTAGTTCTGTGCATGTCACATTTCATGGTAACTGCAAAACAAATCAAATTTTGTGAAATCTAAATGGATTGTCCGAATCCAGTCAGCCAAGTCAGGATGATCCATCCATCCATGGATGTACATCAATCATTGTCTGTAACATCAAGTCATAATTTGCATGCATAAAACAACCATCACAGATCAAACATCATGAACAGTCTTCATATCACCTAGTCTCAATTTAGACACCCACAGACATAGAAGGCAGTTCACTCTTTCTGCTGTGTATCACTGAGTAGCAAGTCATCTAGTGATGAAATGTCAAGTGTGCATCAAACTTCAGATACCATATGAAAAACCTTTGACAGCATTATCTGGAATTGGCACCATTTTCTATAGTAGGCACTTTCTGAATCCTAGGGGAGCAGAGGCTGGAAGCAAAGAGATTCACAACCACCCCACAATGTGGACAATTTGAGCCCTCCTGGCAGGACTGAAAGCTGGTGGTGGATGAATGTGTCCATTTCAATTCCTCTCATTTTCTCATTTTTCCAATAGTAAGTCTGGTTTGCCTCATGTCCACATGCAATTGTTATATAGATAGAGATAGAGATAGAGATAGAGATAGAGATAGAGATAGAGATAGAGATAGAGATAGAGATAGAGATAGAGATAGAGATAGAGATAGAGATAGAGATAGAGATAGATAGATATAAATATAGATATAGATATAGATATAAATATAAATATAAATATAAATATAAATATAAATATAAATATAAATATAAATATAAATATAAATATAAATATATGCATTATGTATGTGTGCTTATATACAATTCAGCCTGGTATATTTAATTTTTACATAACAGAATGCAGTTGTGCATGTTCTTTTTACTAATATACACATTTCTGCATGCACTTTTCACTTACACACCGATTTTGTATGCAGTATTTGGCTGGAGACCTGCATCACAAAATATGGAGGAGAGTGCATTTCAGAGGAGTCCCATGTTTTAGTTCATGTGTTATTTTTGGAATGCCAGTTTGATAGAGTTGCATTAAAATGCTAACTAGCTTCCCCTCCATCCCTTCCGAAAGCAGAGTACAGGCAATGCCCTGTTTCTGTGGGAGTTGTGTTCCAGGTCAAAGTGTGCATCGGTGAAGCACGCATAAGCCCGCCCCCATTATGCCCTCAAACCACTGAGCCTCTTGGGCTTGCCAAATGGAAGGTTGGCGGTTCAAATCCATGCAACAGGGTGAGCTCCAGTTGCTCTGTCCCAGCTTCTGCCAACCTAGCAGTTTGAAACCTAGCAGCACATGTAGATAAATGGGTACCACTGTGGTGGGAAGGTAAACAGCATTTCCATGCGCTTTGGCACTTGTCTCTCTGTCCTGTTGTGCCAGAAGCGGTTTAGTCATGCTGACCACATGACCCGGAAAGCTGTCTGTGGACAAACGCCGGCTCCCTTGGCCTAAAGCGAAATGAGCACCACACCCCATAGTTGCCTTTGACTGGACTTAACCATCCAGGGGCCCTTTACATTTTTTACCATTTAGCTTACACCCCATTATGCCCCCTTTCCTCTCTCTTTCGGGTCCAAGACAACATGTACGTTGAGGATGGCATATCAAGTGTCAATTGGATGTGCCTAAAATGGTCACTGTCTGCATGTAGAAACACATAGTATTGTTCCTTGCAAATACAATTCACTTTGCCACTGAATATACTAATAGCATCTCAATCCACAAGCAATGTATATGAAGTATAAGCAAATTTCTCTGCATCTGATGTACAGGAATCCAAACTTTCCCTTCAAACACTATTTCATGTTTCACAGCACATACTTTTTATTGTTTCCTTTTGTATCTGTGTATTTGTTTTAAAGACTGGGAGCTTGTTATAACGTAAAGTGTAGTTCCAACAACAGAAAGACTTTTCCTTTCATATGTAATTCATTTAGGAAATCCGGTATGTCCATAATCTTAGCTATCAGGGCACGCTCTTGTTTCTCCAGGCAAGCTAGGGAATCCTGTGAGCAGGTCTGGAGGAATCAAGGCCCCTGCGGACATTTTATAATTTTGGAAGCCCAAGGCAGAATTTCCTGTGCCATAAGGTGAACGAGGGGGATGTGTTAGCCCACAAGCATGCCTGTGATGACTAATGGAAAGATTGTATGATGAAAAAATAGTGTAATATATAAGGCTAAGATGAAACAGATTCAGAGTTCTCTGGCAGATCTAAATAATTTAAAAGTGCAAAGCTTAGCTAGCCTGTTAGGATCGGCAAAGCACACCCAGCTGTGAATCAAGGGACTTGCAATTGTTTTGGACTGCAAGGAAGACGATGGAAGGAAGGGAATAGCATTTATATTCAATCCATTAGAGCAAGAAGTAACGTATTTGAGAGCACCAGAAATATGACTGCCTATATTACTGTTACTACAACTACCATAATAAAGGATGATGCAATGTAACAAACAAATCCCACAACTGAATCCTTAACAGTTCACAGCAAATTTCCAGTAAATACTGGAAAAGTAATCTCAACTTAACAGATCTTACAAAATAAACACAGAAGACAGCCTCTCTCTGTAAGTCTTGGCTTCCTATAACAGCTATGGATCTAAAGCACATGGTCCTCTGCAGTCCTCCAAGTATCTTGTCAATGATCTTAGAAAGAAATACAGAGGTATAACAGAATCATGTGAGGAAAATGATAGCATTATAATGCTTTTATTTGAAGACTGTGGGGGATGTATTTTGTATGGAACAAGAGTTAATCCTTATAAAAAATGTACATTCAGAAATATTGTTTTTATTGGAATATCAGAATTGTTGAGTATAAAGCTGGCACTGTACTGGGTTGCCCCAATCACTCTGGGCAGCTCTCAACTAAAAATAGTAAACATAGCTGTTTACCTGTTTGACATCTGCTGGGAGGGCTTTCCACAGGGCGGACGCAACTACTGAAAAGGTCCTCTGCCTGGTTCTCTGTAACCTCACTTCTTGCAGTGAGGGAACCACCAGAAGGCCATTGGAGCTAGATCTCAGTGTCCGGGCTAGACGATGTGGGTGGAGATACACATCAGAACTATACACATCACGGCTCTCCTTTTCCATCACCGTTTAATGGTAGCCCCTCTCAGCCACATGCTTTAAAAACAAACCACAAGAAAAGGAACCTAAGCCTGTTATCAAGATGTCCAAAGGCACACCAAGTCTGCTCTGCTCTCCCTGGTAGTCCACGGCTCATTAGTGATCCTATCAACTTTAAAGAAAGCAGAAGGCACCAGAAATACTATCATCATGCACCCTATACCATCTTGTGCCAGTTAATCCACCGCAACTGTCATGCAATACAAACCACCCTCCTCTTAAAACACCCCCCCAATGTTTGCCATGACTTTCTATGGGTCACATGCAGTCTAGAGACCATCTGTGCGACTTTCACTCTTTTTTGCTAAACCTGAAAAAACTAGCTATTAAAAAACAGACACATGTCTCAAGTCCCACCTCACCCCTGAGTGTGGAGATAAGCCTGGAAATGTGTTGTCATATGTGTTAAAAACTAGATGGTCAAGTGAAAGGACATCCACATGCATTATGTTTTCCAAACGTCATAGGCTCTTACCCTTTTTATCATTAATCACTAATGGAATCCAATTCTGACTCCAAATTTTCCACATTTGTGAGTTAGTTATTTGGGACTAACAATTGTAGAATAAATGCCATATGTTCAACAGATGTAACCTGCAACTGATTTATCTAACTGTGCACTGATGCATGCCTATGTTTAAATCCGGACTGATTTAAATCTCATTTATTTCAATGGGTCTACTGTAAGTATGACCAAGTCTGGTTCAAACCCATTAAATTGTTCATTTGAGTTAAATGTGCAAATTAGATTTGCCTTCATAGTTTGAAATGTGTATAACCCTTCTTCTCCCTTCAACTTTGATCCTGGAGGGGAGGGGGAAACCTGGGTGGTGAAGCAAAAGTACTGCAAAAGTACTGCCACTTACTTATCCATTTCACATTTCCCCACAACATGTGAGAAAACCTGCAGGAAAATGATAGACTGTTCAATTCGCTGCTCTGAACCCAAAGACCCTCCTTTAAAGGTTGACCTTTCATAGAAAGAATGCGGGATAAAAGTCAGAGAATTTATTTAACCAAGAAGGACAGAAGTGTATGAGGTGTGTGAAAATAGGCACACCCAAAGTATAGACAGGCACACCAAAAATAAATATCATGACGGGGCTGCACATCCCATTTTGTCCTGCACTGCCAAATGCACCTCAGTGTCGCCGCCGCTGACCGAGAAGCCATAAACCCTGGCCATAGCACATCCCTCTTTACAGCTCAGCCATCCATCATATAGCTTCCACCAAGGAAACACAACGTTGAGTAGAGAGCAATGTACTGCAGGAGTAGTGAGTTTGATCAGTTTCACATAAAAAACGTGTGCAAAAGATATGTTGTAATATTGTGAAGATCTGGTTTTCCCCTTCTGAAAATCTGAATGCCATAAACCTCCTTTCTGTACGTCTGGAGAAGATGGGCCTGTTTCTGTAGTAGGACTCTCCCTTTTCCTGCTCCTCTTCTTAGTAAGCCTTGGGCGTGATAGGAACAATATTTAATCCTCCAACAAGAATCAGTTTACAATAGAAATGTAACAATATTAAATGTTCATGTGCAAGCTGTTTACACCCACCTCTTTCCCAGAATATATTTTGGACTCTACGCCACATTTCCCGGAGCTGGAAAGTCCAGCTCGCTGGTGAAAAAGGATTGAAGAAAGAGGGGGTTTTCCAGCCAACTTGACAACAAAGCTGAAGAGCCATATCATTTCTCTCCAAAAAAGCAGCTTGGGAAGTGTCACATATGGAGATAGAAAATCAGAGAAGAAAGGAACGATCCTCTCCCAGTTCCTCATTAGAGATGTGGGTGAATGCTTGAGTTCAAAAGGGAAAGTTGAAAAGGGAAAACAAGTGCACATGATTAATGTCCTGTGTAGTTTGAGGCTGAGAAAGTTTAACAACAGCTTTGGGAGGAGGAGCATACAAAGTGCATTTCTAGCAAGGTCAGATTTTCTCGCACGTTAGATTTCTGAAGGAAATGAATGGCATATATCATATTAACATCCTATTGAATTTGATGGAGTTACCTTCTAAGTAAGCATGCTTAGGATTGTTAGCCTTGCTTTTTTATTTCCAGTGTTAGAGTTGTAATTGAAATATGAAAAGTGCTTTTCCTTGAAGTAATGACAAAGATACAGGAGTGGAGGCAGAGCTGAAGAGAGAGCCTACTCTTCTGGGGGAGGCTTGCTCATCCTTCTTCTACCACAACCAGCACCACCAACAACATAAATTATTTCTTATACCCTGCCCATCTGACTGGGTTGCCCCTGCCACTCTGGGCAGCTTCCAACAAATATAAAACATTCCTAAGGGACATTGCTTGGCTTAAAAACACACACACAAACACACGGCTAGTGTTGTATGGCAACAGCTGACCAGGGAGCATTCATAAGGGTGCATGCATGGGACACATGCATGCAGATTACTTATCATTATTGATGGCACAGACACTGTCCAATAGGTGCCATCACCACATTCCATAAAGCACTCAAAATAGCAGTGGAAGTGATAGCTGACAGAAACATGGCCTTTGACCAGCAGCAAAATGGGCATTTTCTTGAGAGGTGATATTTAAATCTTACCCCACAAATGACAAGTTAGCATGTGTTTATCATATTAAGAACTGATTATCTGGAATGGCCCCAAAGAAATAATCTCCTGATGTTCTTTAGATTGTGTTCCTAATATATCCCTGAAATGAAGTAGCTGCTTCCTACTCTGTTGAATAACATATGAAAATTATCATTTTTAAATCCAGTTAATTGTTCCACTTAACTGTACTGCTGGGGTTCTTTTTTTATCTTGATGATTAGCTAGAGAATAATCCAAATATATTTTGAATGATAAATCTTTCATGATTTGGGAGATTTTGCAAAATGTACATTTGACAGTGCTAATTTAAAGCAAATATCAAGCTTGATTAAACATTCCCAAGGCAGACGATTGAATTATTTTATAGATTTAACAGCTATTGATAAGATGTTATAAACCGAAAATGTTTTGACGTTATTAATTTTTAAAAACAATTCTTTGGGAAAAGCCAAGGAGGACTGAGAGAAGTAGGTCAGCATGTATGCACAAAACATTTGTACTCTTTACTGTATAAACATTCTTGTATTTATTGAAATAATACACAGTTAATTATTTATTAATGAAATTAGAATTTTGCTGAGCTTCTTCCAGTTTGGTGTGTGTGTGTGTGGGGGGGGGTGTCATTAAAATGTGCTATGACCAAGGCAATAACTAAAGCTATAATTGTTTCACATCTCTGCCTTCCAAGTATTTCTCCACCCAACTATATATATATACCAGAGCTTAATCTGGGTGATGTTGCATTCTCCCACCAATAAGAAGGGTCTTGAAAACGGGGGTGGCAGGTACTACTGTCTCTTCCACAAAGTATTTTTTATTATTATTATAACTCCACCTACCAAATTAAAATGGGAGGAAATGAAAATGAAAACTGCACTCCTATATCCACCTACTTCTAAGAAGACATGTATAGGATTTTGATACAATCCTAAACATGTTTACTTGGTTCAATGGTTCTCAAGTAGATGTGCTTCTAAGCAAAATTAATAGGCTCCAAGTGTTTGTCACCCTGACCCAGAGCTCTTATGCACCCCAGATGTTTCCTAGTTACTTCAGTCAGGAAGGCAGCTCCGCCTACACAAATGCAGGTGTGTAGCAGCTGTGACTTCTGCTGGCTGGAATGTGGAAGCAAGTAGTTCCTAGGAGACACCAGGTGCATATCAGACCTGTCCCACCCACAGAACATTGCCATATATGGGCCAGTAGTTCTAGAGCTATATTGTGGATATTATTCAGAGTAGATTCTCTTCCTCCTCTTCCTCCATATACAGTGATAACCCATTTCTGGTCACCAGATCCTATGGGCAAATAATAGCTGGTGGTTCTTTACATTGGGTTGGATTCACAACATGTGGCCAGAAGGAAAAGACTCCAGTGCTCTTCCACAAATGCAAGGGTGTGCAAGAGTTCCATAGAGCTCTTGTGTGGTAGGACTTGTGCTGCCACATAACACAAGAAGGTGCCCAGCTATTGTCAAAGGGAACGTAGCTCTCCAATGCATGTGGCCTACTCACTGTTGCTGCTCTTGGAATTCTGGTTGCTACCTGTCTCAGCCAGCATGGCAAATGGTCATGGATGATGATAAATACCATCCAGCAACATCAAGAGGGCCATAGGTAACCGACCCTTGGACTACATTTGGGTTTCCCACACTTGAGTCTCCAGCTGTTTTTGGACTACAGTTACCATCATCCCTGACCACTGGTCCTGCTAGCTAGGGATGAAGGGAGTTGTAATCCAAAAACAGCTGGAGACCCAAGTATGGGAAGCCTGGACTACAAGTCTTGTTCAGCACCGCTATTTGCACATCCTTTAAAATTATTATTATTGCTACTACTAGTAGTAGTAAGTTCTGTGAACCACCCTGAGAGCTCTGGATATAGGGTGGTAAATAAATTTAAATAAATAAATAGAAGTCCCAAATATTTATGGTAAATCCTGAGCCAGTTCTATAGTAGCCCAAATACACCCTCTTCCCACCCAGGAAATGCCCAGTTTTTTTGGGGGGGGTGTTACACTAGCTAACACTATCCGTAGCTTCTGCTCACCTGCCCTTTGAGTGGACACATTGGAACATATCTCACTGATGGAGGCCAGCAGAGCTTGGTTGGGCAGAGGGAGACCCTGCCCATTGTGGCAGGTCAGGGGTTTGGATCACTCTAACTCTGTAGGCCATGACAATGCATCCTATTTGTGGTCATCTTTCTTTTAACTCTTTCCCTGCCCCAGCTTCTGATAGAAGAATGTGACATGAACCACACTGAAGGCTTGAACTAAAGACTGATGCACATTATAAGACTGCTAGACCCCAAAAAAGCATTTAAAATTAAAGCTCCATTAAGTGGAATCAGGTTGCTAGCCAATAAATGAAATCATCTTTGAGCAAGCAGCCTGGAAAAACAGGAGCACGAGGCACCTGTTGCTAATAAACAACTGAACACATGTTCCCAGCTGGAGTGTGTGTGGAACTTTGCTCAACAATGTCAAATTATACAGGATCATGTTATTCTCCATGGTGGTGCAGCAAGTAGGGTGATGTCCAGGGATAACATTCCTGCACTAATCAGCTTCTCTGGACATGTCATTGAAAACAAAAGAAATGAAAACTTTCATTATGCCTGGTTAATCTTGGCACAAAGATTGCAGAATATTCCATTGCTGGGTTGGCTCCCATTTCATATAGTCCAGGACTTAAAAAAACAAACACTGATTGTGTCAATATACTCAAATATGAAATGGGAGCTCATATATTACAAAAGCAGCCCAGTAATGCATCTATATCTATCTGTCATTACAGTTGCATCCCACCTTTTCTCTAAGGAGCTCAAGGTTCTCCTCCTTTCTGTTTTAACCTCACAACAACTCTGAGTAATAAAACAATATGAAGTTTTCTATTGTAATTTGCAGGAGACACAGCTGCCATCTTGGGTCAGGTGATTAGGTGGAAAAGGTCAATGTCTTCTCTCCCAGTATTAATCCTGGTCATCTGTGAGAACATATATTCAGTGTGTGACTGGTGTTTTTGTGGTTAGTTGCCTAAACTAGAACACACACTTCTGTTTGTAACTACATGATATTGTCAAACACACATGATGCTGTATATGTGTGATTTCTATCACTACATGTTTGTTACCACAGCTAAACAACCACTGAGGAGACCCTAGATCAAGCATGAGGAATCTCTGAGCTGAAAGCTAGATGTGCCGTTTGCAGCCTCTCTATCTGGCCCTTGGGACACTTCCTCCCCAGGCCACACTTCCCACTAGTCCTTCTCTCCACCCTCCTGGTTGTGTTGTGTTCTTGATCTCTCATCATGCTTCTTGCTTGCTTGGGTGGAGAAAAATAGGCATGTAGAAACCTCCAAGTTATTTTTGTTTGCTTTCGCATGTCTGGAGTGTAACCAACTGTACCTAGATAAGAGTCATACCCTTGGCTCCACCTACTTTCACATCTGACCCTACTCACCACTGGTGTGCAGTCCCCTAAAGGTTACCCATGAAGGGATGAGTCCCTCTGGTTCTCCACCCCTGGCTTACATAATCAACAACATAAGGCACACATTTATAGTGGGTCATTCCAAAGTGAAGCAGGACTCATTTCTGTCACATAGATGTGAAAGTGGAACTACTGAAGATCCACATGGAATGTTGTAAAGATAAATCAACCCACATTTTACCTGTTTTGGGTTGTATAAACCACATTTGACCCACTTTGGTTGTGGGTCAGCAGAGTTGGGATGACTTCTGATCACACTCATTTGTCCTTGAGAGAGTATTTCAGCTTGAAAACACACACATACACACCATATTTTCCCTTTGTTGTTGTTGTTGTTTAGTCATTTAGTCATGCCAGACTCTTCGTGACCCCATGGTCCCTGTCTTCCACTGCCGTCTGCAGTTTGGTCAAACTCATGTTAGTAGCTTCAAGAACACTGTCCAACCATCTCGTCCTGTGTCGTCCCCTCCTTCTTGTGCCCTCAATCTTTCCCAACATCAAGGTCTTTCTCCTTCATGGATCACTGGCTTGTTGTGGCAAAGGGGCTTGAATAACTCAGAGAAGCTATGAGCTATGCTGTGCAGGGCCACCCAAGACAGGTCATAGTGGAAGTTTTGGCTAAGCGTGATCCACCTGGAACAGGAACCGACAAGCCACTCCAGTATCCCTGCCAAGAAAACTCCATGGACAAAAACAACAAGCATATTTCCCCATAGAGCTTACAATTCAATGATTCTATGGGCATGCAGACAGTGCTCCTGGGTCAGGTTCCTGGCATCTCTTGACAGAACTAGAAAAGGCTCCAGTCTGAAACCTCAAAGAGCCACTGCCAGTGAGCATCATCCCCTAGGCCATCCTGAGTCAGATGTGCCAAGGGTCTGACTCAATATAAGGCCACTTTCTATGAAGATGAATGAAGTCAGCTGTGCCCCTGCCCACAAATTTAGGCTTTAGTCCAATGGCTCCTTGATCAGTGGGAAAAGAGATTAGGGGTGAAGCATCTTGCTTTGTATATGGCAAGAAGACATGAATATTTGTTCTGTTATGATACTAGCTGGTATAGCCAAAGATAAAAGTACACAAGGCAAAGCATCTGTCTCGGAGGCACAGTCATGCTGTGGAGAGAGGTAATTTATCCCTGTTGGGCACATCCATCATAATCGAGAGCCTGAATATGTCTGTTATCAAAGTGCAGAAATGCCAGAGCTTAAATCACGTGTGTTTGCTGTTAAGGCTGATTTGTTGCAACGATACTGTCAATTAGCCTCTGACAAACCTCTCTGTTTGTGCCAGTATGGAGCATGCTTATGTGCCTAAGGTTAACAGACGTGTACTACAAACATATGGAGCAGCAGCAAATGATGTTGCTTGTGTTCTACAATTTGAGTTGAAAAGCAGAGGCGCCATGAAGAAATCTAGAGGAGGGTGGGGGTGGGAGAGAGGAAACAATGGCTAGGATCAGTATGAACCTTTTTAATAACCCTGAATAATCTGACATCCCCAAACCATAAAATCTAATTGAAGCCTGGGCAGTGTGTGTTAAGTACAACAGTTCCCCTCATAACATTCTTAAAACAACAACAGCAACCACACAGAATGTTCTCTTTACAATTTATTGTTATTAATTATGTTGTGTCTTCATTCTGTGAAGAAGGCAATGCTTTTTCATTTTATGGTATTTTATGGTAAAACTTGCACATTCTGCAGCAAAGTGTGTATATTTAACAGGCATACTTTGCATTTTCATAGCCGATTATCCAAAAATCCAGGTATAAAGGAAAGGTTCAATGCATAATTTATTTTATTATATTTCAACTCATTATTTACCCATTTAGATTTATAGTTGATCCTACTACAGAGGCTTCTGATAGATTAACAATATGTTATAAAGCAAATGTACATGTTTCAGTCTGTAATTAAAATGAATTGAAAGCCGAACTAAATCTGGGGCTAAGCTCCAGGAACACCCTATCCCTAAATCTTCAAATGTGATAATCAATAACTGTACAGATGGTCACAATGGGGAGATAGGCTTGCATGGATACTGAAATTGGGCCGCTTGGCTCTCCCTCCATTCACTGAACACAAATACTACAAAGAGGCCTATGTCTGCAACTCCAAACCCCATAATGCATGTAGACTCTACATTATATCTATATAAAGCTCAGAGGCTAAGCCAATTGGCATAGACATGAACAAACCTCTATACAGAAGTTACAGTCAACACATAATGGTTGGACACACTGCCAGGAGGTACAATCCTGATTTCCTTCATCACCCACTCCACATGCACTTTACTACCCATTTTGGCAGTCTGTACAGAGCTACTGTGAATGTGAGACTGAAGTGACTAGTCAGTCCTCCGAGGTTGCAGAACCCTGTGTCAATGCCTGACCACAGGTCATTTTTTATTTTTCTGACTTGAAATTAACTCACATCCAATATTCGTTGAGGGCCAGCAAGAGCTGGAGAAGGTAGATATTGCTAACTCACTAGGATTTCATTGAGCATGTGATTCTACGGCTTCATCAATGGGCAGAAGAGTCTACACACATAACAGCTGTTATTCATGTGGAAGCTACCTGAATGCAGCCAACAGACTCACCTCATACCAAAGAAAGTAATGTAATACATATTACCTCATAAACATGGGGGACAGATAGACAACAGCATGACCATTCAGCGCAGAGTTTAAATTTACCCAACTTCACCACTGCTTGTGAATTGTTTTGTAAGAATAATTTTTAGATATGGGATAAAGAAGCAATGAAAGATTTCCAGCCAGCATGGGTCAACCATCAGAACACTCCCTTCTATCTATGTATGTAGATATATATACACAGAGAGAGAATACAGTATTGTGTGTGGCCTAGCCTGTTATATTGACAATACTGTAATTGGAAATACCTTCAAGTGGAGACCCTGGGCGAGTTTGTTATGTAAGAGGCGAAAGGTTAATGTTGCATGCAATAGCTTCTGTCACCAGTTTACTGTCGCTAAAATTAAACAAAATTGGAATCCAATTAATGGTCTGAATTTCAAACTGCCTCTGGTATTTCACTTGTTTTAAAATTAAACATAGCTACAGTCTTGACTATGATGCACATTTGACTTGCAGTTAAAAGTGAAGATTTTGTTCATCATTATTAACTTTACTGGCTGGAAAAATAGACATAATTTGCCATTTTTAAACAGTTTCATGTAAATGAGAAGGTTTTTAAAATGGTAAATAATTAAGATATGAACATATTTAATACTAATCTGTGGTATACAAAAAGCAGTAAAGATGACAATAAAGAATTGATTTACCAGAGAAATGTAAATAGCAATAGCTTTATATTGCTTTATAATAATATTGGTTTATAATAATATAAAAAAGAAGTTGTTTTTTTTAACCCACCAATTTCCTACTGGATGAGTTGAGAAAAGAAATAGATTGTACTGAAATGGCTTCATTCTAGATGGTTTAACGAGATGGCCTTTGGCATACTTATTAACATTATTTTTTTACTATTTCAAAGGATAAGTTGTTGAATTCAATTCTTTTCTGGATCCACTCCATCCTATCCTAAAGGCTTGGGGCAAGACAGAGAAAAATGAAAGCAAAAAACCCAGACATTGTATAAACTAATATTTGTGAAGTTCAGTTGAGAGTTCAGATTCTTATGCAACCAAAATAGTTCCATCCATATATATAAGAGGGAGGTGTCAGCAGGCTTAGGGGAGCTGGGCATAGTGTGGGCTCAGCAGCAGAGCACACCTGATGGGCCAGCCACCACACCTACACCGTGCCAGCTCTCTGCTGCTTTGGCCCTCCCTTTTTGGTAACCATTGGCAATACATGGCACTTGGAAGCCTGGTGAGCAACACTGCTCTGCCTAGGTCACCCCACATACCACAGGGTTTGCAGAATTACAGCAAAGCCTTAGAAAAAACTCTAAAAATCTCAAAAACAGCCCAATGAAGACTGAGCGTGCTCAGAATGCTGAATCAGTAGGCCCTGAGTGCAACAGCGATTCTCCCCAGCTGTGTTTTCCAACAACTGGTATTCAGAAGCATTGCTAACTGTGGAGGCAGAGCATAGTCATCATGGTTAGTAGTCATTCCTTATCCTCCATTAATTTGGCCAATAATCTTTTAAAGCTATCCAAGTTGATGGCCATCACTTCTTACTGTAGGAGTGAGTTCCATAGTTCAGCTATGCATTGCAAAGATTGGCTTACTGATTTTGGTTTGCTTCACCTTGATTTCTTTTAAAGTTAAAAAAACTCAAACTTTAGTTCATTGAAAAAAGAGTGACCATCAACAGCTATCAAGAGCATGTTAGACAGCCTTCCTTGCTTCCTGTGCTTCTAGGAAAGCCACTCTGAAGACACCATATGGTTTTCAAGAAGCTCTGGCAAACCTGCAGAAACCTGCCCACTAGAGAGATGATTTGTAGAATGAAAAAGAGGACACTTACAAAACCCCTCAAAAGGTAAACAGAAGACCCAATACCCTACCCACAAGGATTTTGCCATCATTTCCCCCTCCCTCCCTGATAATTGAATATATAATTTTCTTTTTTTATTCATTGATGGAGAATGACTGGAAAAAATACAGAATAATTCTTCAGCACAGCACTACCAATTAGAAAAGAAAGCCCAAACGTTACAAAGCTAATGTTCCCAATGAGGGCTTTTGCCCACTTAAAATGACCCAAGAAGATGGCGGAGAACAGGTAGAGAAAATTTGCGTTAAGGATGGCTGATTATTATTTCCAAAGCTGCATAAGGTAACAGCAAGGCCATGGCAATTTAGCACAGCTAATGGCATGCAAAACATACCTACAGTTTCACGAAGAAAGACTGGCGTGTCTTCTTTAATTGCGGAGCTGCCACTATGAAATTATTAACAATAATGCTATTTGGTAGCTAAACAGTCACAGGGGATATTTACTTTTTATTTTAAAAATGGATGCTTAGGGCTCAATTAAGTAAAAAAAAAAAAAGGCTCATGCCTCATACCCATATTCAGTAAGTCAATTAACAGAGATTTTGACATGAAAAATTGCTTCTGGACTGAATGCTTTAATCTGCTGTTTGAAAAAGAATGTGTTGGGGAGGGGGAGGGAACAGCATCAGCAGTATCCAAAATGCTTAGATTGGTAGCTTAGTTTGTGAAAATATATGACTTAGAAAAAAATGGTAAATTGGTAAATTCCCTGAAATTTCTACTTGGTATATATTGGTCCCATTTCAGCTAAGGTGCTTAATTTCCATTTGCTTAAGAATCTCATGCTCTTTAGAGAACATAAAAACAAAAGTGGAGCCCTGCTGGATCAAACAAAAGTCTCATCTAGGCCAAGATCCTGTTCCCACAATGGACAATCAGACGTCTTTCAGACACTAGTGCAATAGTGCCTCCTTTGTCTGCCTAGTCATTTAAAGGAGAGAGGCTGATACAGTACATCAGGAAGACTTTTCAGAAACTGTAACCAATCTGGTGCCCTCCATATGTTGCTGGACTACAATTTCCACCATCCTTGACTATTGACTATGCTGGCTGGGGCTGATGGGCGCAGCAGTCCAACAATATCTGGAAGCCCACAGGTTCTCCAACCCTGGTATATAGAGGAAATGGTAAGTAGTAGTAATAGTAATAGTAGTAGTAGTAGTAGTAATAATAATAATAATAATAATAATAATAATAATAATAATAATAATTTATTTATACCCCGCCCATCTGGCTGGGTTTCCCCAGCCACTCTGAGCGGCTTCCACAGAGACCAAAAATACACTAAAATGTCACACATTAAAAACTTCCCTGAACAGAGCTGCCTTAAGATGTCTTCTGAATCTCAGGTAGTTGTTTATCGCTTTGACATCTGATGGGAGGGCGTTCCACAGGGTGGCCGCCACTACCGAGAAGGCCCTCTGCCTGGTTCCCTGTAGCTTTGCTTCTCACAGTGAGGGAACTGCCAGAAGGCCCTCGGCGCTGGACCTCAGCGTCCCGGCAGAATGATGGGGGTGGAGACGCTCCTTCAGGTATACTGGGCCGAGGCCATGCTAAGTCTGCTTAGTTTGTTCTGTGACAAATACTGTAATAGTATTCAAAGGATTACCACCCTCCCTGGTTTAAGCCTTCTAGGCTTGACTTGTTAGCTATGTTTTACTTCAGGGTATATGTGGACATTGTATGAACTTACATCAAAAGGACAAGCAGTTTAAGTTGAAACTTTGATCAGACTGAGCCTGATTCAACAAAACTATTTCAAGAGTTGCTTTCATGTGTAAGAACTGGGAACAACAGATTATTATTTTTTTGTATACATTGTTTAGATATATAACTACATCACAAAATTCACAGAAGTGCAAATTTTGAAGTGTGACTAGGGGACAGTCCTCATTCCTCATTAAAATGCAAGCGAAATCAAATTTCTTCTGTCTCCCTATTCCTGTGTAAATTCCAGCACAAAGATTTCTTCTAAATACCACTTGTCATTTTGGCAGCAGCTGTTGCAGCCTGGCACAGCTATGGAGAGCCAAAATCCTTTCCTGTGTGACTGGCTGACGGAGTCATCAGCCTCAGCTGGTGGCAGGGATTGTTGGCACTCTGCAGCAATTTGAATTAAATGGGCCAATCATGGTCAATAAAAGAAGGCAAGACATGGGGCAGGCATCTACCTCCAATTCATTTAACTGACTGCACTTGAAGTCAGCACCACAGTCAGCAAAACACCCACCCTGCGTGTTCTGTCCCTGTGCATAGAATTGATTGGTCACTATATTCAGGGCCAGGGAGAAATTGCCTACAGACCAATTGGGCCTGTCTGTGGGTTTTGCCTGCCTCATAGCTACTGTCAAAACTTGCTGGTGGAATTCAGCATTGGGCCGGATCCTTAGTCTAAACAAGGGGGATCAGAAGGATCCCTAACCCCCCTTCATGATCCAGTTATCAGGGTACCCCGGTAAAAGGGGTACAGGGGGGAGGTCTCTGTCTGAATGCTCAGCTGAGGGCTAATAGGCCATAGAACTCCCCAAATGGCATCCTGGAGGGATCGCTGTATTTGTTGTGCATCCTGGGGGGATCCTTAACCCAGGATCAACTCTGATGAAGTAATCAACCACAATTAGGTTGGTTGATTCAGGATACATACCCAATGCCTATCGGTAATCGAAAAAGTAGTGGTCATTTCAATCCCATGATGTTATGTCATTTTTACTGCTTCCCTCACCCGGACTTGAGTGGCCTTGAGGTCACTGTACCTGGGCCCGCAGCATGGTTTTCTTATTTGTATCTTTAGCTGCTAAATCACTGGGACAAGTGGTAAGGGCCATTTCATACAAATAACTTCCTGAAAACGTAGACAGATGGACAAACTCTTGTAGAATAGTTACCACTAACTACAGAGAGCTGGGGAAAGCCCTGCTACAGTCTTAGAAGTGAATGGTGACTAACTGTGTACACATGCCAATTCCTATTAACCTTTCTCCAGTCCCATATGCAGAGGGGTTATTTAGCAATGGGTGTTACACTGTTGAAACAGACAAAGCTGCAGTGTTTCTAGTTCCCATTAGTATGGCATTATCATTTGACCCCTAACATGATCAAGGGTCCGGTAACCAAGCTTTATGAAGAATGGTTGAGGGAGTTGGGCATTTATAGCCTAGAAAAGAGGAAACTGGTGGGAGATATCATAGCCATATTCAAATATCTAAAGTACTGTCACATGGAAGATGGAGCAAGCTTGTTTTTTCCTGCTCTGGAGGGTAGGGCCCAAACCAATTGATTCGTGTTACAAGAAAGGAGATTCTGAGCAAACAGCAGGAAGAACTTTCTGACAGTAAGAGCTGTTCAACAGTGGAACAGATGTGCTAGGCTTTTTCCTTGGAGGTTTTTAAGCAGAGGTTGGGTGGCTATCTGTCATGGATGTTTTAGTTGAGATTCATGCCTTGTAAGGGGGTTGGATTAAAAGACCCTTGGAGTCACTTTCAACTCTACAATTCTACTATTCTATATGCACACACCCAAACAGACACAAGTACATAACATGGCTTGCAAGGAAGGCATGAAGGTAACATACAAAGCATTTTCTTTGCTAAATCCATGAAAGCAACAGGAGCATAGCAAGAACGTACTTTTGCTAGCCTGCCATCCAGCAGATTTTGCTCTTATGATTTTGGCATATATTCTAAATGTTCCATTAGTAGTGAATTTAGAAAAATTACCTGAAGCTGTATACTTTTATTCTCTGGTCAGTCTTGCCCCTTTTGTCTGAACTGTGCGCTCCTGTGGAGGATAAAGCCGAGAAAACACATAATGTATTCAGCTTTGGCATAATTATACACTTTCCGAGAAAGTGTATGTTCTAAGATTACCCTCGTCATATGCATTTAAATCACAGCATTAAGCTGCTAATATTTTGCTTTTAGACTGAGCTATAGAATAGGTGCCACATCAAACCTGTCAATCTTATTTGTCCAGCTTTCAGTAAAACATAACCCACTGCAGCTTGTGCCCTAAATGTATATAATGTGTATATACAGTATACTGTTGCAAAACATTTAACTGATACTGAAAATAAGGTCTTTGAAGAAGTGTGATTCTAGAAATGCAATTCGAGCCATGTTCAGTCTTTTTAATGTACAGGTGACATTAAATCATGTATAGCTGAGGCTTACTTTTCAGCCACACAGTTGACATCACAATGTCAAGATAGAAAATAGACCATGCTCTACATGAAGGCATGCATAACCCTGGTCCCCTTCATGCATCCCATAATTTTCGGGCCAGTCTCCTGGACCCAGCCTTGGGCACTCTGCCAAGCCCTAACTCCAGATGTAAGGAGATCTCTCTGTAAGCACAAGCATTTCTGCTTTCCCCTCTTGCATGGGCTTCCGCTGGAAGGACCAGTTACTTGAATCCAGCCAGTAGTTTTGAACCCAGGACACACAGTTTTACCCATCAGTTGGTAGGTAAAGTTACACTTCGCTGGGCTGAGTTTTCACAATACATACCTTGCTATTTGCTGCATTGATCACTTCTATTTTGTTCATCTCACTTGGGTTCTAACAACTGATGGCTCTCACACAAATTCAGCTGAATTCCAACTTAAAAAAAAAAAATGAATTCACTAACAGTATGCCCCTGCTTGCTCAGAAGTAAATCCAATTGAGATCAATGGGACTTACTCCCACTTATGCGTGCTCAGGATCACAGCCTAAATGTTCATACAAATGACCGCTACAAAGCTGCAACCTAGCATGCTTATAACCACTTAAAGCAGTGGTTTTCAACCAGTGTGCCGTGGCACCCTGGGGTGCCTTGAATGATGGTCAGGGGTGCCGCGGGCAGCACTGGCCTCTGTCCATCTTTCCTTCCCTCCCTCTTCTGATGCCCTCTCGCATCTCTGCCTCCCAAAGGCTTGCATACCTGTTCGTTGCAGCCCTGGCCACAAGCTCCACGGATGAATGGTGCCTCTGGGGCTGGCCAGGGGGTGCTGGTTGCCAGGAGCTGAGACACCCTCTGCGTAAGCAAGCAAGCAAGCAGGCAGGCGAGGGAGCCCAGCCAGCCAGTCCACCAGCACTTGCTGTTAGGAATGGTCAGACAAGTCCCAGGCTCCTGTGAGGCAGTGTGAGGAGGCACCTCTCTTTGGTGTGTTCCTCTCATCACCTGGCTTACTTATCTGGATTAACTAAATGGTCATTAGCACATTAGTCTGGCAGGGTTTTGTTTGAAAACATTTTTATTTATGACTGCTAATCAAAGATGCAGGAATCATAATTAGTCAAATTACATGTGCATTTTGCATTTTTGCATTTTTTTCTGCTTTTAAAAAATCCACAGTTCCCTCCTAGACTGAAAATGAGTGAAATATCTATCTAGTAACTGAAGACTATTTTTCATTAGCCCTTCAATACAATGCCTTTGCTAGAATCCCTTTATCTAGCACATTTCTTCCTTTCCAGATACAACTTTCAAATGCTTACATTTGACTGCACATTGGTTGATTGGATAATTTGAACATCAAAGGAAACCTTCATTTAATTTAAGCCCATAAAGTTGTCTTTTGCTTTATTAACTTTCGATCAATAAACAAGCAATTTGGAAATGTAATCAGGAAATGCTTCCAATTGGCTGACAATGTATCAAAGCCACTGCTTGAAGGCAAGAGCAAGCTGTAACAAGCAGTTTATTACCAGTAGCTGTTACTGACATTAGTCAAAACCAAGAAAGATAAAATGGAATAAGAAATGTAATGCTGGAAGAGCCTTGGGCGCTGTGTTCTCTTCTTCCTTTTGAAAACTGCAAGCCTGTCTTTGATATGATAACAAATATAAACTGTTTAAAAACACCAAATGCAGGAAAACTCAGGCTAGACTGTCATGGCATTAATCCATTCCAGAGTGACATACAAATAGTGCAACATCTAGCAGGATGTATGTTATGGAAATATTTTGAATTGGATTTACATATGGTGAGCAAATTGGAACTTTTGATTTTTATGAGATATTCTAATGTGCATGCTCTCATATTAAGAGAGTGTAATCCTATTTGAAGATAATGAGTTTTCAATAGGCTCTGCAGTTTGAGACTACATAAAAATCTGTTCGGCTTTAACTAACCATCATTTGGGAAGAAGATTTAGAAATATTTGGGGAGATCAAACTCAGTAAGTAGGCATGTTCATTCATATAAGCAGGGCATGCATGCTGCTGTCCATATATCACCCAGGACAGATTGCTGGGACTTTTTTCTTTCTTTCTTTTTTGCTTGTTTTGACACTTCGGTATTTATTTTGCTGCAGGCTGACCATTAATCAGGAGACAGCTTAATGGTGGTGATGGGCACTTCAGACATTACTCAAGGCACTTTCAGCCCATACAAATATATATTCCATATATACTAAAATGGCTCATCAAAGCCTTCCTCCTGGTAGCATGGTATCCCCACCCCCATTGCTCACAAAATACCTTACTTTGATTGGTTCATTTGTTTTGAGAGATTCCATGCCATCAACATATTCTGAAGAGGTGACATCAAGATCAGACAATCTCAAAGGTTGCTGGGAAAAGACATATTTGTGATCACCTCCCAGATTTTTTTCTGAATGATACGTATTTTATTTTAAAATAGCACTGTGTAACTTTGTTGCAGTGGGCCTGAGAACTATCTTTCACAAATCTATCTAGTCCCTTTTAAAAAGGTATCTAAAACTGAGATAGTGGCCATTATCACATCTTGTAGTAATGAATTAGCATAGGTTAAGTATGGATGGTTCTTCTCCCTACCTTGAACAGACCCAGAGTGATTATCCCCTAGAGGGGCACTGCTGAGAAGAGTCAGAAATTGTATTTATTGGGATGGGTGGGTGGAATTAGGTGCCTATTAAGAGCTATACAATGCTATAGAATTATGCAATCCTTGTTTTTAAAAGCATAGTTTGTCTGCACAGTCTCCAGCTCTATGTTATCCATTTTTTAGATGAGGCAGCCGAAACTGTTTGCCATGACACCATGGTGCTTCCAGAATGTCACTATTTGGGGGCAGCATACAATCACATATCAGCAAATTCAGGTTGCACAATTGTAGTTGATTGGGAACTCACGTGCAACAAACCCCCTTCCCTAAAAAGATCAGAGTTTTCACACTACTAGACTTGAGATTTTTCTGCAGGTCCTGCAAGACAGAGCTGTTCCACCAGGCATTTCTGTAATCCTCATAGAACTCTAGCCCAATGGTTGCCATTAATTTGATTCAGAATTGATTTTAGAATGTATTTTAATTAATTGATTGTGATTTTATGTAAACTGTGCTATTTTTATTGTTGTTAGCTGCTATGAGCCCAACATTGGCTGGGGAGGGCAGGATATAAATAAAATTATTATTATTATTATTATTACAAGGAAAGTGTTGGAGAAATGTGTGAGCTAACATTTGTTTTGGCGCAACATCCTCTAACCACCCCACAAACATCTGAGGATGTGCTCATTCAATAGCCAACATTACTGAATATCTTTGCAAACAAATCAATAAACAGGTCATCTGGAAGCACCCGAAATCATTTCTAAATTAAACAGCACAGGTTTCATTACACGGAATTTTACCTACTTACTCCGTCTCAATTCTCAAAACAGTTAATTTATCCCCTTGCACATTTTGACTAATATTGTCATCTTCCCTGCTTCTGAAGCTTTGAACTTTTGGCAAGGGATTTCATCAAAAGTTTTTTTTTTTAAATGTCTAGTATATCACCTCTCATCCACACATCCGGCAAATCTTTTGTACACTTACAAAGAATATTGTGTACTGTAGTTGTTGTTTTCCTTCTCTCATTCTCATAGTATCAAGAAATCATATAATGTTATCACCACAGAGCTGTCCTCAAAAAATGTACTGCCTGAAAATATCTCCTGGCAATATCACCCCCTGGACTGCTGCAATAATGGACTTCTGTGCTGTAGGCACAACCTAAAAGAATGTTATACCCTTTGAGGACAGAAGGCACACAGCTTGATAGCCATCGTCAACCAGCAGTGTCTTGGTCAACATTCTCAGCCAGCAGCATCTCCACCAGTTAAAACACCAACCTGACAAACTTGCATTTTCATTTCAATTTTCTTGTATGCTTTCTTGGTGAATGCATATTGTGCATCTTAATGAACCCTCCTCTCCCCATGTCCCAGTGGTCTTTAAAAGAGTTCAGTCTCAATCATCAGCATAATGAAGGAGAGAAATAAGCATCATATAAACTCACCAGGGTCATTGCCGTAGACCTTACACACCCTGCAGAATCTTTTCTGCAGGAAACAGATCACTAAAGGGAGACCCAGTCCCAATGGGTGAAGTGCTTTTGCAGTTTATTAAAGCATTTGAATATACATAAACTAAAATCTACTGCCAGGTTGAATTTTACATGATGGACATCCACATACCAGTGCCAAGATGAGGTACAATATTTGGCACTTGATCTAATGTCACTCAAGGATATCTATCACATCTTGTAAATCAGCAGTTTATGGCTTTAAAAATGTATTTAGTAAGTTCCTTATTTAGCTGTTCATTCATCAAGTCCAGCATCCTGGCTCTGGCAGCAGCCAGTTGTTGTGCATTATTATTATTATTATTATTATTATTATTATTATTATTATTATTGATTTCTTACACCATCCTTCACCAGGTTGGGTTACAACAATGCTCCATGCTTTCTTGAGATGTGTGTCTGAATTCTGAATTTTCTGAATTCAGGGAATAAGCCCTTCTAGAATATGAATGATTGGGGTGGTTTTTGCCCAACTGTGCAGGCAAACCATTTCTCACAGTCTAGGGATGGGTGATACCTGGTTTTCAACACAGCGATATATCACTAGCTAAACATTACCAATATATCACAATGTCTGAAATAAGGATGGAACTATGTAGAGGCATTGGCTGGCTTCACGGTTTTTCCCTCATTGTGATTTTTGTGTGTACGCACACGCACACACACATTATGATTCATAATATATTACCAGTTCAAAAATTATGAAACCAATATCATGATATGGACTTGAAACTGCTTTCGATGTATATCAATATATTGCCCAGCCCTATCACTGTTACCGTTTTTGCCGCAAGGAAAACTCTGTGGCAAAGAATTTAGCAATTTCTAAAGATGGATTAGATAGGAGTAGAAAATGATATCAGTAACTGCCAAACTCTGCCTCCCTCTGCCATCATTTGTGTCTGGCTCAGCCTCTGCCAGTGCCGGATTTACGTATAAGCTAAACAAGCTATAGCTTAGGGCCCCACTCTCTTGGGGGGTCCCCCAAAAAATTGAAGGGAAAAAATCTGGATGTACATTTCCAAAATATAAGATAAAAAACAAATAAAATAAAACCTACATACAGCAACAGTGTTGTGTGTTGTGTAGGCTGCTATGATGTAAGTAATGGGCCCTGCCTGCTTGCCTGCTCCCTAAAGTATCACTGGTTTGCTCATTTCTATATATAGGGTGCCTACATTGACAAAGGACAACTGGACATATAAAGGGCCCCATTACCTTCAGTAGCTTAGGGCCTCATCAAACCTAAATCTGGCCCTGGCCTCTGCACCACCATTTTGTGTCTGGTGGGCTTCAGTCATTTTCAGCTGTCTCAAGTGGGCCATGGGGATAGATGGTTTGAGAATCCCTGGTCTAGCTTGCATGGGTTAATCTAGCAGGGTGGAGCTAACAGGTAGAGGATTCTCTCTAGGGTCAGAGGGTTGGATGAAATTGCCTTATGGGTCTTTCCACACCTATAATTATCTAATTCTTTTCATTTTGTGTTTCTTTTAAGGTGTGATCCTCCTATTAATTCTGCTTCGGCAAGTCCATTGACTTTCAACAAAACTTATGCATGAATAACTAGGTGAAGAATTGCAGCATTTGACTCTGGAATTCAGCGAAAAAGACCGTAGGTGTATTTTAGTCTATAGCTCTAATAAACACACATGGAGCTTTTTTCCACTATACCTAATAAAAAGCCAGGAACTCTGTGATTGCCAAGAATACATTTTAATGCTATTTATATATCTGCCATGCAGGTTTAAATCTATTTACCAGATAGTCTTATTAATAATGGCTTTCAGTCATATCTTTTCACCATTGACATTCATACCTGCAGTAGATCTAAGTAATCTCATCACTACCAGCAATGGAAACAAAATAAACATTCAGTAAGTTATGAAAGGGTAGGGTAAACCACAAATATGAGTGTGATTTACATGGGCATGCTACAATTTGCCACTCTGAGTCATGTCTAAATCTTTATCGGAAATGGTATAAAGTAAACCTAACCACAGCCACCTGGAATTTAATGCAGCCATCCTATTTGGAATGGAAACTTCAGCATTATAATTGCTCATTTGCTTTTCAAAGGATGGTAATCCAAATTTTGGTTTGGAGGGCAAACATTCCCTTACCTGTTTATCCCAGCCTCACCAAGAAGGGCAATAACCCATGACTTTACTTCCTTCTCCTTGCACTTAAGGGGATTGGAGAGAAAATCCAGTGCACATGGAAAGATACTGAGAAGTCCCCAAGTGCAGACATATTCCTTTCTCTGGCAGGGAAAATTAACAAAAAACAAGAATGAAGCAGTATGATCTGCAAAGCAAACCCTACTGGTTTTCACCTGTCATAGAAGCAGAGAACATTACTATAACATGCGGCAAGTGGGTGACTAATGGAAAGGCGTGTGCATTTGCCATTTAGTTGCTTGCCCAGGGAAACTGCAACATAGCACAAGAAAGTGGCAATTTCTAGGATTGCCAAGCTCAGGGAAGTAGCTATCAAGCAAGGCTTACACATACTCACACTAGAGGCAGTGTGTATGTGTCAAGTACTTGAATGAATGCACTGGAATACCAAATGCAGAACACAGCCCCATACTGATTTAAGTGTCCATTGTCATTGTTGTGCCCATGTCTGCAATCCTATACACATTTAGCTGAGAATAAGTCTGTTTGGACTCACTATATCAGGGCCAGCTGAGGGCTGCATTCGCTTGTAAGCAACCTACCAGGAGCCAGAAGCAGAAGTGATTAGATTTGTATGGTAGACTCCATTCTGGCCAGACAGAAGGCAGAGCTTGTTCACACCCACACCAATCTCTCCATCCAGGCAACCCAGCTAATGATACCACAGCATCACATGCTGACCCAAGGCGCACTGCTTGAAGGCTGGATCTACCACCTCCTCAGCAGCCCATGCCCATGCAGCCTCGTGGCACTACTGGTCTCTTCCCACCCTTGTTTCCAATGTATGTCTTCACTCACCCGTTCTTCCCTGGCCAGCAGAAATACCATTTTGTGCTGCACCTCAGATGCCAAAAGGGATTGAGCTGGCTGTCATTTGGGGTTGAGTCTCTTTCAAATCAGCAGTTATTTGGTTTCTGTGAATGGACCTTCTTCCATCAGTGCAGATTGCCTGGAGTTTTTTAGTCCTGGCAAAGTTGCTGGAACTCTCCCTTTGTTGAGGAGACTAGATGGTGGCTCTCAATAGCAGCTCTTAACAACAGCTAAGGAAATGGGCAGAGGCTGTGCTGACAAAGGAGAGTCATTGTAGAGAAGGGGGCCTGGCTTTCTTCCCCCTCCTCCTCCCTGCTTTGGCTGGGGATGATACAATCAAACCACATGTGTGAAGAAAGGGCAGGTTAGAGAGCTGGGATGTCTCTGGAAGCATCTTAGGGTGCTGTCTGCCCCATTCCCAGATCTGATGTTCTAAATCTGCCATGAAGATGTTGGCATACTGTGGGGCCATGCGGGTGCCCATTGCTGTGCCGCTGATCTGAAGGAACAGGTCATCACCGAATTTGAAGTTGTTGTGGGTAAGGACAAATTGGCAGAGTTTGGTGGCAAGGTCCGCTGTGGTTTTATCTGTTCCAACTCTACAGACAGAGACTCTCACCTAAGAGATCTCAGAACTAAAATACCCAGCAGATGAAGTTAGACAACAGATCAACAGAGCCAGACTGATACCCAGAGAGAACTTGCTGCAAGACAGACCCAAAAAAGAAAATAACAGAACACCTCTAGTCATCACATACAGCTCCCAAGTTAAAACAGTACAACGCATCATCAGAGATCTACAACCTCTCCTGGACAATGACAGTTCTCTTTCTCAAGCTCTGGGAGGAAGACCTTTCATTGCCTACAGACAGCCACCCAATCTTAAACAACTCCTAACCCACAATAATACCACAACCAGACTTAACACAGACACTGGCACCAGAGCCTGCAATAAACCCAGATGCCAACTTTGCTGCCACATACACCCGGACAACACCATTACTGGCCCCAACAACATCACACATACCATCTCGGGACTATTTAATTGCTCATCGTCTAACATTGTGTATGCCATCAAATGCCAACAGTGTCCTTCAGCTCTCTATATTGGACAAACAGGCCAAACCTTACGCCAAAGAATAAACGGACATAAATCTGACATCAAGAATCACAAAACAGAGAAACCAGTAGGAGAACACTTCAATCTCCCAGGACATTCTATACAAGATCTCAAAGTAGCTGTTTTACTACAAAGGAATTTCAGAAACAGACTGGAAAGAGAAGCTGCTGAATTACAACTCATTACCAAACTTAAAACAATGGAAAAACCTGGGCTGAACAAAGACATTGGATTCTTATCTCACTATACATGACTATACCAATTCTCACCTTCTCACCCCTTGCCTTTTCCTGTAAGACCTATTACAGTCGTTAAGAGTCGTCAACAGGCTCTCCCAGCTATCTGCCTATCTCCCATTCCCACCACCCTTCTGAGTAACACCCCTCCCCACCTTCTCACTATATAGAAGGATCTGGCAACTTCTGTTTCAGTGTATCTGAAGAAGTGTGCATGCACACGAAAGCTCATACCAAGAACTAACTTAGTTGGTCTTTAAGGTGCTACTGGAAGGAATTTTTTTATCATAAATATTATGAAATGCCAATACGCCAGAGGAAACCTAAGGCTTCACCCAGGAAGCTTCTCATTGCATGGAGATTTGGTGTGTCCATAACAGTATGGAATTGAAAACAAAATTTAATATATATTATTTATTTGTACTTTTTTTCTCCACTGTAATCCTGGGCAGAGTGCATGTCCCACAAAGACGTGGATTCATAATAGGAGGACAGGTAAAAAAAAATTCTATACAATCTGATCCCACTGGAAGTAAATGCATGGGGTCTTGAAATGAATAGCTGCAGTCATCTAGGCAAAACTCTCATTTTACAACTAGCAATAACTATGGAGCCTGCATTATAGTGAGGATGACTGATGAATAGCTGTATGTTAAGATAAAAATCATTTCCATTCTGATGAGCTACTCAAATTATTCTGTATGATATTAGTAGCCACTTAAGCCTTTAACGCCAGGTTTACAGTAATTGGTACTTTGAAGGAAAGTTGGTCAAAAGTATTAACAAAGAGATTTAACATGAAAAATGGGCATTTTCAAATTAATCTTTTCCACCCCAAAATTGTTGACCGCTTT